>NW_027122612.1:3600000-3944815 GCF_030686945.1 Centruroides vittatus | reverse complement strand
TTAAACTTCAGACACTAGGGCAGAATTTGGCTCTCTTCAAAACACAAAATCAATGCCCACCAGTGGCTGAGTGGATAAAATTACTTAACACTGGTAGCTGAGTGTGGGTTTGCACATCATCATCAGGCTGGTCATGCAGAGTTTTCAGGGTTAATTCACATGTCTAATAGAGTTACCATCAGGGCTGTGGAGTAGGAGTAAGGAGTAAGAGGAGTTGACAGTTTTTTAAGGAGTAGGAGTAGCATAACGTTTAAAATTCCAACTCTGGAATAGGAGTAAGAGTAACCTCAAAATCACTACTACTCCACAGCCCTGGTTACCATATGTCTGTCCATACTTTAAAGGCTTTGTCCATGTCTATACCATAGTTAGAAAAAATAAACAAAATGTCCATACTTTTTAACTGATCAAACAGTTAATAGTTAAATCATAACCACTTAACTTTAAAATCTGACAAGGTACTAAATTTTTGACTATTATTATTGTATTTGTTAGCTAGGTGACAATGTTGTATAAGTAAATGTAATGGGTCTTTTGCTTAGAGAACATGTGCACATGGATTATAATGATTTTTTAATTTGATAGTACTTGTTGTCTAAGTGGTAAAATAGTTTTCTTATATTTAAAATTGCATTCTGTGCCCCAAAGGAATGACTACATACAACTATTAGGAAGGTTTGTTGACATTCTTGGTAGACAGTGGTCCAACTTGATGGAGATCAGACTTCATAGAACAATTCAAAAGTGTTGTATGAAAGATGAACTAGCTGAACTAGCCAGATGGGCTATAGCTATACCAGAATAAATGTAAATGGAAGGAATAACTTCCAAAAAAATTATTTTTTATATAAATGTGTATAAATAAGCATAAAATGCTTTGTTAAGCTTAGGAGACAAAGGGCGGCATGACTATTTTATGATTAAAGTTTTCAGCCTTGATAATGCTCTAACTCATTAGAAGATGGTAGATTGCTTATGGCCTTTGATTGCAGGGTCTATTTTAGGAGGAGGATACCTGGACAAAAAAAGGATCACTTTTGTATCAGATTGATAGGGTGAGAAAAAGAGTTACCATTTTGAATGAAGATAAAAATGTTGGCCCTTCGAGGTAAGGGAGTAATGATCATCTTATTAAAGACCAATTTGGTTAAAAGCATTAAGAGAGAGAGAGAGTATACAGTGCTTCTAGAAGGCAGCATCATAGATGCGAGATTCCAAAAAAAGAGAACTTTTAAATGAGCTCTAAGTATAAATACGGATGGAATACCTGTTTGTGACTCAATGAAAAACATTTTTTGGCATATGTGTTATCAATTAAATGTACTGTACCTTTTTTTTATTAACATTTTTAATATACCCATCTTTAAACTTTATAATACCCTTCTTTTTGCTTAATTTGTGGACATGTCATACATCAATGATTGAGTCAGAAGACCTTTATATTGCAGACATATTAATTATTTTTATTGATAGAAATAGAACATAAAAATTTAATTGTAGTATAATATACATTTTGGGAGTGTAGTTTACTTTTCACTCCTGTCTTCAGTATATAATGATAGATAGAAAATACTAAGGTATGCTAAAATACATGTAAAAATATAACCTATTTAAAATCACAATATGATAATATTCAAATAAAATAATAAGACATACTTTAAATAGAATACTTTCAACATTTTTAAACCATTCTGACTATAATGCACCCAATTACAAGACTGCTTGGCACTCTGATATTTACATATTCTTATAGTGAGTACATGTTGCATATTGTGACTTATTTTGGGACTTAAACTTAAATATGGTAAAATTCTAATACAGTCTCACACTATCACAGGTGCCAGGCTATTGTTCAAATCTAATATGGGGCCTGGAGATAGATTGGATTTCTTTTGCCTTTTGTTTTTTTGAATAAATGAAATATGAAGAATGTTTCTTTATTAATAAAAAGCAATGTTAAATCTTTTAATTTTCGTTACTGAAAATATCATTAATTTTATAGGGGATAGGAATCACTAGGTCCCTAATTTTTCTCTTGGTTAGGAAAACTTCCCAGCTCCACTAGAGCTCTAGACAACAAGGATGAATCCTAACATCCTGATCTATAAAAGATACATAGATGACATACTTATCTAAAGGAGGGAGTTCCTTGGCATGACATCCTTCATGCAAACCATCAACAACAACCCTTTCGGTCCTACGGTTGAAATGGAGCAGGCTAGCACGGAAGAGGTCCATTTTCTCGACATTGGTATAAAAATAGTAGGATCCAGCATCCATACATCCGTATACCACAAACCCTGCTACTCCTACGTACATACCAGCCGAACTACATACATTAGAAAGTTAGCAACCAAGCACGGGTTCCCAACTCTGACACGCTGCTTGGTCAAACAGCACCAACATTTAAAGCATGCCTTCACCGCAAATAATAATGCCAACTTGCAGCTAGACGGTTTGGCACAGGTCCCTATCACATTTAACCTATACCTTAAGACAGTGCATAAGAAGATAGCCAACGAACGTAACATACAGATGTCCTACGATTTTCCATATCCTGTGGAATTAAAAAGACCCCCCCCGGATTGCACTAGACTCCCCGGTATCTATTCTATCCCAATCAGGGACAACAGATGGAACAAAGACATGTTATACATTGGTTCAACCAAGTGTTCCTTAAACACCTGTATACAAGAACATCAGGCAGATATCTGGCACAGGAGAGATACCACAGCCCTTGCCATGTTTGCATCCAATCCCAAGGTCGAGGCACGATTCGAAAAAGCTACAGTCATTGTAAACACACCCCACCAGGAACATCTCAGGTGGCTAGAAACTATAGCCATCTATAATGCCAGCCAGGTAGCCACGTGCATCAACTGGAAGAAAGAGCTGAGTCTATCTCTGGCCTGGCAATCCCTGTTAGATGCTAACCCACACCTACCTCTTACAGCACATGACTGCACATGTCAGGCAAGACCCACTTCGGCGGAATGACACCTGATCTCACCGAATAACAAAACCTTAACCAGTTGACCTGAAGAAGAGCAACGTGCTTGTTCGAAAACGTTTGTCCCCACGATATACAATATATACACGTTACGCACTGGTTATAGGTTCCAGAGTGTGTATTATACTTTTTGCCCACACTTGAAGAAATTGTCATCATTCTTTCTGTTTAATTATTTGAGAGAATGTATACTGATAACTATCAGTAGTTTTTTAAGTAAACATAATTTATAAGAAAATTTTCTGTGTTTTTTGTTTCTCATGGAGAGGGCTCAAGCTTGTACAGATATACCTTGAGTTACATCGTTTGTCAAAAAAGTATATGGAAAAATAAAAATCAAGTTTAAGTCATTTTATTTGACTTTACATCTGTCTGTCATAAATATTGAAGTCGTAATATCACTAGAAAAGCATTAAATCACATAAAATCATATTAAAATATGTACATTTACAGTAAATGTTAATATAATCATCATAAATCCTAGAGAACGAAACATGAAACATCTGTGTTTCTGTGTTGTCGTCTTATTTAGCGGTCTTTAAGTGCTCATTATTAGCATTTTCCACCATAGTTTTGACTTACATCATAACTACACAAGTAAATTCGACTTATGTCACCTCTCCTGGAACCAATTACTGACGTAAGGTGAGGTATACCTATACAGCCCTCCACTCCTGCATGATTATCTGAATGTATATCAGTTATGTGAATTTTAACTATAAATTTCTGTAAAATATGATCATTTTAGTGATACTTGTCCTAGCAAATGTTAAAAAAAAATTATCTTTTTATGCTAAAACTCCATTTTTTATTTATGTATTTGTTTTGAAGAGTCCCCAGTGTAATGACAAATAAAACCTTGGATAGATTGGAAACTGGATTAACATAAACCTTGGAATACAGCAATAAAGGCTGCATCAACACTTGGCTGCACTCACAAATAAAAATGAAGAATATCCTCCTCCTAAAACATATCTGGCTAGGAAGGAGGAGATTTTTCATTGTTATTTATTTATCTGAATGATAATGAATGTTATCTAAAAAATATATAAAAATGAAACTTTAAAAGGAGGGTAATTTACAAAATAAAACAATCACTTTGATTCTTTCAATAGTCCCTTATTAATAGAAGAGGTAATTAAATTACACTTTACATATTTCAAACTGTTCTCTTAATATATCCCATAAAATGTAAATTGTATCTTAGGAAGTTTTATCTCGGTTCTCTCATAGTTTCTTGGAGTACATTATCTCTCATAGTTTATAAAGTAATTTTATATTGACACTGACATGCGAAAAACACTACATACTTACTCCAGCATTGAAAGAATATATTATAAGTGATTGTTTTATTTCTCAAATTATCCTCCTTTTAGGGTTTTGGTTTTTATATGTTTTTTAGATAATAAACTGATAGATCTTCTTATAATGATGTTAGTTACATGCAATAAATATTTCATCCCAAATGATATTTATACTATTGGTATGACTAGTATATCCTTTACTCCTGTGCTGATAACATGAAATTCTTAGTAGTAATTAACATAAACACTATAATAGTGTGGTTGAGATTGTGTGATCTCAATTTATTCTTAACACTATTGAGACTTTAGTGAATAAAAAAGTGACTATATTGTAAAAAAGAAATACGTTACTGAATAAAACATAGTTCTAAAAGCAATAATTATTCACTAAGGTCTCAATAGTAAGTGGTTAAGAATAAATTGAAATCATGTAACCTCAACCACTCTATTATAGCATTTATATTAATTAAAACATTAAAAAATCATCCGTTATTGTTTCACAATAATACTTGTAATTGGTAACTATCATTTAGTGAAATTCATAAGTTTATTCCAGGTTTCTGAAATAAATTTTTTTTCTAGAATCATTTCTCATTAGAAAAGGGTGATTACTCTTTCCTAAAGTCAATTATAAATTAATTCGTCTGTAAATAATTTATAATCAATACAGATTTCATTGCTCATGAATCTACTTTACATGGAATGACTATTTGCATTGATTTTACCAGTACTGTATTGATTCTGACATACCATTAATAAAAAAAACTACAGTATATATTTCATTGATTTTATTTATATTAAATTTTTTCAATTTTCAAATATGACATCACTATTTTTGATGTAATTTATAAAAAAATTCTGAAAAATTTGAAATTTTCTATCATCATCATATGTATATTCACAACTTTGTCTTTTTTAGCAAATGAAGAATTTCTAAGTTTATTTTAATATACTATCTGATCATTAACAAAGCCAAAAATATTCATTGAAAGATTTGAGCCAAATTTTTAACAAAAAAGTTTGAAAATGATTTATGTCGTACATTAGTTATTACGTACTAAAAAGAATTTTCAATTTTTAATGCTGAAAAGAATATTTCAGAACATTCATGAAGATGCACAAAGTTGATGTTATCATATATTGTAACTGATTCATCAAAGAAAATAGTAACTTCAGAATTTTTGATGATTAAAAAAAAAATAGAACTTAATATTATCTGAAGCTTTGCAAATCCTCTTCACATTAATTAAGGAAATATATTGCTGTTTCCTAATATAAAAGTTATTTTAAGAAATTATTTACATTCTATAAATATTGTCCCTATAATTGTTTAGATCAAAATATAGACTTCATTTTCTTCTTAATTTAAAATCTGTTTATTGTTATAACAAGATTTCTCCTATGTATCTACAGAACATTGTATTATTGCTAAAATCTCTGAAAACCTCCATTATAAAATATAAACAATTCATTTCAAGGAATTTGTTTATATAATTTTTATGGTTTTTAATCATTATGTAAAATGATGTTCCACTAAAAATGTCATCACAAAAAATATCTTACATATATCCGTAAATAAAGAATTTACATATGTATTTATGATATATCCATAAATTTTGTATGGCAATGTTTGGTTATATAATTCAGCCAAATAACAATGATATTTAAAAAAGAAAAAAAAACTTACGAATGGTTATTTTACATTTTTAGAGTTTCTTAACATTTGTTTCTGATATTGGAAATCAGCATCACAAATAATCAGGGCCATGACTAGAACAATTACACCAGGGGCAAACTTAAATGGCACCTTTTGTTATCCTGTTAAAAATTATAAAAAAACTTTATTAATATAATGCATATTATATTAAATGTGGTTATATAATTTTTTATATTCTTATATGACAATTTTCTATGAATTTATTAGTTTACCTGTGTAAAAATTTGAAATTTTTGCCCCTTCTGTCCCTACCTTTTCAAAGTCCTGTAACTAATATGTAAAGCCACTACATATTAGGATAGGAAAACTACTGCATTGTCTACACAACTATAGTAATAGATCCTACATTAGATGAATTTATTCTTTTCTAAAAATATTTAATTTTTGGAAATTGCCACATTGAAATTACAAAATGAAGTTTTATATCAAGGTAAAGGCATAATGGCTAAAACAGCAATAAATAAATGATAATCCTTTTGCATATAGTGTGTTTCAAAGAGTCTCTATCAGGCTTATATCTCTGGTCCCAATTAAAATACAAATTTAAAACTTTATTAATAGAGCTAAAAACTATTTTTCTATACTGCTTGATAATTTGACCTTTGAAACTGTCCGTACTCTTGTAATTTTAAAATTTCAAATGATAATTTATATGTTATGGCATATTGTTTTAAAAGATTTTTAATATTGAATTCAATGATCCAATTAAATTTGAAATCAAACAAAGCATTCAGAAGTTATATATGAAAAACCTATCTGCTAGGCTTTTTAAAAGTGCAAATAAAATATCTTCATTAAAATTTTTTTTTTAAATAAAAAAGACTACAGAAGAGCATTGAAAACTGTATTTATGATGAGTTCTAATTAAATTCATTTTGTTTGATAATAGCGAGGTTGAGGCTGAAGTTTTCAATGTGAAAACGTGTACATCGGACGTTTGGCGCCGCTTTCCTGTAAGTCTTGAAGTTTGGCAATGGCATTTGGAAAGCCAGTGGAATCATGCTTGATATTCCAAAGGCCACTGCCAAACTTCTAGGCTTACAGGAAAGTGGCGCCGAACATCCGACGTACACATTTTCCCGTTGAAAACTTCAGCCTCAACCTCACTAATAGTATATATGCAATCATTAAATAAACAATGACAGTATATTTGAAAACTATTAAAATATTAACAATGACAGACTAAAGTATTTTTTAGTTTGTTTATAGTATAAATAGAACCAATTAATGATTATAAATTTTAATTATACCAAATGTTAATACTTTAGGATACATCAGCATACTTTAAATTCTTATTTTATGATTCAAATTTCAAGTTCTTGCATTATTATATTTGGATTACTAGCAACTTTAAGAAGTTAAATATAAGATTAGAAATGACTTAACAATATTTTAATATTTTTATATAAATTTCTTATAATTAATCAATTTTCCCATATACAAGTTATACGAATGTGTCAAATTTTATCTATAAGAAGATAAAATTTTTGATATATAGTATATTCTTTAATTTCCTAAATAATTAAGATTCGCATATTTTTTTCTACGTAAAATATATTTTCAAAAAATATAACACTGTTGTAATGGAGTTTTTAATATAAAAGTTTATCTATCTATAAATTTTTTCAAACAATTCTATTTACTTTCAATAAAAAAATATAGCAAATCCAGTAAACATTTGTTCAGGTTATTGTGAGTTCATGTTTCCAAAACAAACTGTTGCTAAGATACTGTAAACTTTACATAATACTAAATCATTGTATTTAACAAATTATTTAAGCATTAACAATCACAAGCAGACAAATTATGATAATATTATTATTATTATTATTGACAATAAGTATGCATTTATAACTATTTTCTGCAAGTATAACATTGTAAATTTTGAGGCTAAAATTTAATCTGTTATATATAATCTGCACTACTTATTACAATTTTCAACTACTTCTACTTCTATAAAATAATGCTTATAAATTTTTTACAAGTATTAAATGTAACAATAATTTTTTTCCCCCAGTCTCTTTATCCAGGTTAGAAGCATATCATTTAACCTAAATAGTTAAATTATCATTTCTAATGAATGAACAGTAAAATTGCATTAAATAATTCAAGTTGACATACAAAATATTTTTATACAAATACTGTATATATAAAAATGACATCTTGTTAAATTACATCATTCTAATTCTAGTAAATGATATAGCTTAAATTAGTGGTTATCGACCTTTCTGAGGCCATGGAACACCATTCGTATACTTTTTATTACGCAAAACGTTAGCATCACATTTTCAAAACGTGATAATTTCACGTTTACTAATCTCAAGGTATAGTGAAGCAATAAACTACTGAACGTTAGTGTATTGAATAAAATAGCATCGTGGAATTGTCTACGAATATTGGAAAAATTTGAAATAAGATCTTTTCGCGGAATACTCGACGAACACCTGTGTTTCGCGGAATGTGTTCTGGGAAACACGTGTTAAGAACAGGCTTAGACGAATTGCATCGCATCTTATTTAGTTAACATTTCGTATCTAGTAAATTCTTCATGTTCCCTTATCCATACTTTTTTAAATACGAAAATATATTTACATTCCATTAATTACTTCGCTAAATAACAAAAAAAAAAACCCGACTCCGTGCAAATAATAAAAAACACAGTTGATATTTAACTCCGTCGACCTGGCTACCATCGTGGTGTTTACGTAAGAAGTAAGTAAACTATCGAGAAAAATCACACAGTGTTAATTAGGGAGCATAAACGAGCGGTAAACTACAACAGTTATCATCATCATTTAAACCGCCATACCAATTTCCACATGATCTCAAACCCAGATTAACGACCGTGACGTCATGTGGTGCCGTCTCAGAAGTATCTTGGTTCGAGACTATCTTCCTGTCTCTAGCTTTAATGGCGGACAACGATTCGTTTTTAAGAATGTAAGCCAAAAGACAGCTGACAACATTTGTTTGCATATAAGTGACGTGAAAAGTAAGTTTATTATCAGTCACTGAAATAACAACAAATATATAGGGTCGAATAGTACAAACACAAGCAATGCATTTATCAATCATGCAACGGCGTCGGGCGTTCCTACTGGAGCAGAGTTCTTGACATCCTTTCAGTTTGAGTCAAGACAAACGTCAAAATTAGCCAAACGATACATTCAAACATATAAATATATTCAAAACACCAAGTAGAATTATAAAAGAATCACCTGGTTCGATTTCATTATCACAATATTTAGATGGGGAGTTTGTAAAATCGGTTTCCATTAAGCCTTGTACGTTAGTCTTAACTAGCATCTGGTTAAGCCTAACATTAGGAATCGAGTTTATACCTCGAATATAAACATTAGAGATAATTTTAATAAATTAATGGCCAACGTCGACTAAATGAGAAGTTTCTCGACGTAAAGATCGTTCGCATTAAACGTTAGCGATTCGTCTTTGGAATACAAACATTTAGCATTGACCCAGACCAATTCTTTTGCATTTTGTTTGTTTTTCTCAAATGAAAACTTTTTAAAACTTGATTAATAGTAAATTTGTTCTAAATACATGCAATTAAATTCAAAGATTTCATTATGTAAGGTTTATTTATATATATATATTAATATATATATAATTTTATTAAGTTATGAATTGTTTTTCCTTTTTATTAAATTTCAAAAAATAAAGTTTTTATGATAATTGAATTTTACTGATTATTATTTATTTATTTATTTTTTAAAAATTTATTTTTGAAATATAAAAATTATACATAAATACATAATTTTTATGATAAAATTATTTGTTTTGATTATACAAAATGAGAAGAAATGGTTTTTATATTTGTTTTTGTGCATTTTACAGTAAAATACATATTTGTAATAATAAAACACTTTCACTATCTTCAAAAAGGATTTTATGATGACATGCATTTCATAATATATGTATAGTTATATATACAGGTAACCCCCGTACAACACGGCATTTCTATAGCACGGATTCACTCTAACAGGGTTCGAGAATTGGGTAAAACCCTTGTACAACGTGAAATGTAATAAAAACTATTAAAAGCGAACTTCTAATTTGAAATTAGGGAAATCCCAGTACAACAGTTCAATAAAGGTGATAAAGCTTTTAAATGCCAAAGATACCTCATTTGACATTTTTCATTTGAGCGTGTACTATCGGATTTTCCTGCATAATTTTCGTGAACTATTATTACTTAAGTACAGTATGTAAATTTTCTTTTCCTGCCTTCTGTTGATACATGTGGTCCTTCTCGAAACTTGTTTCAGTTTTGCCAGATCTTGACGCTTCTGCTTTTGGTGTTGTTTAATTTATATTAATATGTATTACTTCTTAAGAAAATTTTAATAAAGATATTTATCTTAATTATGAAAATATAATAGCATGTTTTTTAATTTTTGGAACCTACCCCCCTTTTCGTACTAGTTCTTTGTTTCGTACAACACGGCAATTTTTTGGGACATAAATCCCGTGTTATACGGGGGTTACCTGTATATGGTGTATACATATTTTCAAATGTAATTCTAAGATTTCAAATTTAATATTTTATAATAATAATAAATTATTTTAGTAGAGTTTCAGTTTGATATTTCTTTAGCAATTAATAGGTCTGTTTGTTATTAAAATGAATTCTAATCTTTAAAATTAAAAGTTTGCAAATTTTCTAATTTATTTTAATAATAATAATAATAATTTATTTTTGTTTTTTTTTCGTTTTTTTTAGAGTTTTATATATTTGAAATTTGTTCTCGTACTTCGAGCATTAGTCAAATATTTTAAAATGTTTGATTGGCAATGGCACTTGCAATGGCAATGGCACTTATTGCAGAAAATTTTAATTTTGTTTATAAATTTATTTTTCATTGTGAGGTGATTACATATTTGAAGGTTTGTGGAATGTTTTGCAGATTTTTAATTTTAATAAATCTTTAGTTGAATGATGATCTTTATTAACCCATGTTGTTATTGATATGTTCTGTCTGCTTTCAGAAAGTTGTGATGGTAATTAAACAAAATATTTATTACTCTTATTATATGTTACATACATTTAAAAATAAAATAATTTACATTAATATGTATTTTTATAATAAATATATAATCATTTCTTATAGAATTTTATATAATAATTTCAGATTTTGAATATTAAATATATAATGTTTAAATTTTAGTTTTAATTATGATTGATTGACTATTAATTCTTTTTTAAAACATTAATAATTTTAATTATGTAATTTTTTTTTCCTATTTAATATAATGTTCAAAGTAATGGTGATTTACTAAATCTTTTTGTAGTGTTCTGTGTCTGTTTTCCCCTTAGATAATTGCATCTTTGATAGTATAACACATGTGAAAGGATTAATCAAGAATGTAAAGTAAGCTTATATGGTATCAGATGTGATTTATTCTTATGAAAAATACATGATGATTAGATTTTTTAGATATTTATTAAAGCTAAACTCTATATGCACGATATAGATGGTTAATATTAAACAATTAAACAAAATTTAATTTTTTTTAAACATTTTTTTGGTATATAATGTTGTATAAGAATATGACATTTTTTATTTATCTGCTAATATTCAAAATATCTACATTAGTCACAAGGTTTTGTTATATTGTAAAATTTAAAAAAAACTTATAAAGATATTTCCATTATTTATTTGGCATTTCATTAAATATTTGATTCCAAATCACTAAAAAGGTCATGCAGTGACAGATGGTTGATTTTTTTTTTTTTAAATAGTGTCTGACTGAAAATTAGGGGAAAAATGTTTCCATAATATTTCCTGTTGACTTCTGATCAATTATATAAAATTTTTTTAATAACATTTCTTCAGTATTGTATGCTGGCATCTTGTATTTTTGTAAAAATTGCATGGTAAAAATTAAATCTTACCATATGCCTGATTAACTTTTTAAAAGAGTATTTAAAATTCAGATAAAAAAAATCCAAATTTCGTATTAATAATTTTCATTTCTTTTGTAAAGAATAAAAATAACAATAGAGAGCAATATATAAAATAATCAAATTATTTATACAGTAGAGCATCGATTATCCGACCCCCGATTAACCGACCGCGTTCTAGTCGGCAAATTCAAATGTCCGCTAGTGATGTGGCGCTACAATATTTGGTTATGTCTTGGCTACTTTAATATTATTTTTGTTAAATTTTTGCATGTTTTAGCTGGCAGCAGTGGCTCGACCATGAAAGGGAGGCTAGTATTTAAACCAGGCCTAATACAGTATACTAATAATGTATTTTTCCATACTTTTCGGTTATCCGACTTTTCAGTTATCCGACCAACCCCAGTCCCAATTGAGTCGGATAATCGATGCTGTACTGTATTTTAATTTCTCTAAGTATATTATCTATCATATTTTTATCTATGTAAATTGGCACATTCCTGATGGATTTAAATTCCATACTAATTTATTCATTTCTATTACAATTCTACTACTAGTTAACTTATATTTATGTAATAGGAATAGATTATTCCTGTTGAATTAAAAACAGATATTACTGATTTTCATCTTTACTACTTACTAAAAAACATGCCCTCTTGTTGTATTTATATTGATTAATAATTTTTCACATAGAGTATAAATAGTTAACTAATAAATTACATCACAAACACCAATAACCAGCAAAAAGAACAAAAATTTACTATAAATGAATATTTTCTTCCATACACAATGGACATCTTCAGGTTTTCCTGAAAGAATACAGAATAGAACAAGAAAATTAAAAATTTGGAACAGAACATTTCAAATCAAATTTAAGTATGCAGAGACTTGCACATGTCTGATACAAAAATAATTAAATAATTGACTCAAACAGGTAAATAACATAAAAGATTATCCAAATTTCATTTACATTTTACAAAAAGAATATAATTTTAAGTGAACTTTTAATATTTTCATTTTTGTTGATATGTAAATAATTTAGAGAATTTAATATGTGTAAATAGTTTTAGAACTTAGAAATATATATTATTATTAAGAATATTTTTTGGACATTGTCATCATTAATATTTTAATTACAGCTAATATATTAAAACAACATGATTGCTAAATTTATTGTATTATGCAATATTATATATTTGAATTTAAAAATTTGAAATAATAACATGTAAGGTTTGAACTAACAAAATTTTTGTAAAGTTCTAATCTGTTATCAAATTAACAGAATATAGCTTTACATGAACTGTAACTTAACATAATTAAAAAGATACAATGTAAATAAATTATAGATTTATCTAGGAATTCACACATATTTCTGCAAATTTTGCAATATATAGCTACCTGCTTTTTTGCAGATCAAGATGATGAAATTTAAGTTAAACTGTAGTACTTTTGGTCTTCCAGCTCCTTTTCAGAGATACCAGTGCAGTAGTAATAGAAAGCATAACTGGATTTGAACATCATACATTGTAAGCTTTACAATATGCAATGTTAGAATCTGATAACATTTTCATCTTACCTCCAAGAAAGCAGATAGCTGTGTCTAGCATATTAAGAATGTTGTGTATTCAGAAATTTGTCTTTGTGTTATAAAAATAAAAATTATTATTATATGATAAGTAATTTCAAAACCATAAACCATTTTAATATTTAAAGTATAATTTTAATTGATTATGTCAAAATTTTTGAAATTGGAATGATTATTTTTATAATTAAAATTGATAGAAAATGCATACCGATATACTATAATTAATTTTATTTGTGAAACTTGCATTTTTTTATCATAAGTTCTAATCCTGCTTTCATCTTTAGTTTAGATCTAATTTGCAAAATAGTGGTATGCAATTAGGAGAAGTGTTGATGCAAACAAAAATCACCTTTGCAATCCAAGCAAAAATTTTTTTAATAATAATAAAAATATAAAAAAAGTATACAAAAAATATAAACATTTTAAAAAATGAAAATGTTGCTAGGAATAAAAAGGTGATTTTTGTTTGCTTTAGACCTAATTTGATTTAACACTCATAACTCTAGAGGTGGTAATGATTTAGCATGCTGTCAGCTAACAAAATTTCTCTTCTTTTACAGATAAACATCATCTCTATTATTCTCAATAAAAATTGCTTTATGCTACAATAAAATTTTTGTTCTCACTTGTTTCACTTCTGTACTTTTATCATATGCAATATCTGCATATAGGGTAAACTGAGGTGAATTGGATCAATTTCTATTCAAATACAAAAATGTAATAAAAATTTAAGTTTTTGTCATTAAGTTTAATTATAATTTCAGAATCAATAATCATTTGGCTTTGGTTTCCAACGTATATATGATAAAGAAACATAAAATGTTCCTAGTCATAAACAAAAAATCAAACAATGACAAATATCTAATTCACACTGAAATCAAGGGTGAATTGAATCACCAAATAAATGCTTTAAAAAATGTTAAAAAAATTAAAATATTTAATAAAATTTTGAGAAAAACTTTAATTTTTGTAATAGTATACTGAAGAGTTCACTTGACACAAAAATCACAAGGGTTAATATTACCCTAGGTATACAAAATGGCGACTCGTCTCCGATTCCAGCAATCAGAAGGCAGGGAACAGTGGGGGCACACGTTCTAACCTAACCTATTCTAATAATACCCCTTCTTCTTATTGCTGGAATCGGAGACGAGCTGCCATTTTGTATACCTAGGGTAACATTAACTATCACAAGTATATGGTCTTTATTTTCATTGTCTCTATCTGCACACTTCTCATGATACCACTCTTTACAGCTGTTGCACTGAATCCAAACTTTATTAGGTGGCTGAACAAATTTTTCAATGCAATAAATACACTACCATTTTTTAGAGGCATTGCTATTGCCTTTAATTCTTATTCCTTTCTTTAATCTTTATTCCTGTGACCTTACTGTTAGGCTTTTTCGTTATATTTGCTATAATTTTAGCTTTATTTTCTTTTTCAGTTTTATTTTGTAGTTTCTTAATAAGATAGATCTTATTTTCAGAGGTTAAATGAAAAGTAGGTTTTATAACAGCTTTATATTTTTTATAGGGTTGTATTTTTTGGATGTTGGAATAATATTTATTATTGTTAATGCAATTTCAATCATTACTGGCACCAAGAATTGCATCAACACTAGTTGAACGCCTCTCTTTTGAAACATTTAAATTGTCATTTGACATGGTCACAAATTGTATTAAGGTTAAGGTTCAAATATATTTCCACCTCAAAGCCTTTTAAAGCATTCCTAGCAGTTGTTGACAAATTTAAAGTTTGCTTTAACAGACTTCCAAAGACAGCTTTGGTTATTCCTTTACCAATATTTGAATGTTTCCATAAAGTTGCTGGTTGGTGGTGATAAGATTTCAATGTCTTAAAAAAAAGAAACATCAAGTGGTTGAAGAGTATGTGGTGGAATGAGTACAAGTTCACTCTTGGAATCTTTTTACAAATCTATCACTGCTATGTTCATATAATATAAATGTCCATCTACAATTAAAATCATTTTTCTTTTTGTAATTGTATGATATTGATTAAAATGAAATAAACACTGCTTAAAAGTTTCTTCAGTAATCCAACTTATTCTATTGAAAAATTTTGCTACCAGGAAGTATGACTTATGAAATTGCTTTGTTTACACAAATCTTAAGGATTTCAAGGACAAACATATTCTTGAATGTCTTTAAAAAGGACACTCATGCATGCTAAGATTTAAATTTTGGATATGCTCAATGATCGTCATTCTGACCACGTTTTTCTTTACGTTTTTATGTGACAATATTGGCTTGGGAGCAGGACTATTAATGGCCATTTTATTTCATCCTGGTTACATAACATTCTGGTCTTCCTTGCAAATCATTATCTTCAATAACTTTTTCTAATACTTTGTAAATAAAAGTCTTTTAGTCTCTCTTCCTGCATATCATTATTTCTCACTTGAGATAAACCTTATGGGTTCCTAATAGCAAGATTCTCATTTCTTAAAATGAACCTATGAAACCAGTCTTCTCTTATCATCATTGCATTTATATTGAAATTGCATTTCAATTTATGGCAAAACAGCAAATTCAAATGCATACTTCCAAACAAATATTGGGTGTAATACTTAATCCACAATTAGATAAGTCTTTCAACATATTTTTTCCAGATCACTACATCCATAACAGTCTACCATATTGTTTTTGTATGCTTAAAAGAAACAAAACATTCTGTTCTGTAAAGTTGTATAGGAAACACCAAAGTAGTTGGCAGCATTATGCTCATTTTCCAGACTTCAGTTTCTGCAAAGCTTCATACATTTTCTTTTGTGACCTGACTAATTGTTTCATTTTTGGATATACTTACAGATCATCTTTGTAACAAGAAGTTAAATAGTTTTAACAACATAATAAAATGGCAAAAATAAAATATGCCTATTCCCTTGAAAATAGTGTCTCAATTAATCCTAAATAACTACTTCAAAATTAAATTGTTTTTGTCAGAAATAACAAAATATTATTACATAAACTCCTTATTAATCTTGTTAAGTATGATTTATATTGTACAAATAATACCAATTGTTGAAAGATTTAACATACCTTTCTGTTAAAAACAATGAATTGTCAATCATTCTTTTTATTGGTGTGAAATTCCTACATAGGCTATATTCTCTTCTGTTTATCTCGTAGCATGAACCTTAAGGGTCGAGTTACACACAACAGTGATGTGCCAGCACAGTGCAGTAAGCATTGATAAATGTCACACATAGCCAATCAGAGTTTCATCTGTCACATGATCTGTATTCTGTCAATCATACAAATGTCATAGATGAAACTCTGATTGGCCATGTGTGATATTTATTGATATTACTGCACCAAACGGTCACTGTGCCGGCATTTCACTGTTGTCTGTAACTCAATCCTTACTGAGTAATGTGTAATAAACTATGGTTGGTCACTGCATTGGGTGCAGTATGAGTGTTGAAGATGAGAGAAAAAAACAGTTTAGTTTTAACAGGAGAGTAATAATAATGGCCTCTATGCTTGCTTTGATCTGATTTGCCTTGGTGTACTCTAATATTCCTCATTCTGTATTAGTTACACTTGGAAATTTTTCCTTGATTTTTATATTGACTTTTTTTTTAATTTCTAATATTCATTATAATTTTCTGCATTTTAAGAGGTTTTCCTTATATTTAAACAATAATTTTTTTGTATTTAATTAAAATTGCTTATTTATCAATTTTTTTTAGTCTTTCCTAGTCAGTTTATTGCAAATATTGAAAACAAATTTTTTATGAAAATGTTTTAGTGGCTCCTGGTAGGATTTCCTAACAGTTTGCATTAAATTGAAAAGTTTCTTTGTCATCTAAATGTTTGCATCAGTTAATGGTTAAATTGTGTTTAATGGTTTTCATATATTTTTTCTACAAAATGTAGAATGATTTTCTTTTGTTAAGAAAACAAGAAACAGATATTCAGAATTTCTTTATATTTTACTTGAATTTATTTACTATATGGTAACCATTTTATTATATTCTGTAGAGAGAGAACTTCTTTAATTACTAGCTATATTGATTCTATTCCAAGTTGGAAGTCATTGTTGTGATATAAATAACTTCTGAGTATGTGTGAACTGAAAATTTAGGCTATTTTTCATGTAAATATTAACCAAAATAGGGAATTGTTTTCCTCATGAGAATATTTTATAAATAATCAAAACAATTTATTTAACAAACAATAGAACTAATGGTTTGATTTAAATCAATGTTAAATATTTGATATAAAAAATGCAAAAAAGAATAAAGTATATTTACTTTTTTAACAAGATACGTTTTTAAAAAACTATAACTTTCATGTAGACTTTAAAAGTTGCTATTGTATATGGCAAGAAAACATTCTAAAATTAGAACTAACACCTCAATTAAAATAAAAATTAAATGATAGCTAGAATATATTATGAAGAACAAAAATAATTTATTTTTATAACTAAAGTCAAGATATATTGTGAACTTGATGCTGTAACGATTATAGTCCAAAATTGACTGTAAAGCATTTATTCATATTTATAGAGAAAAAAATTTATTAAAAACTAACAGATAGATTCAAACATATATTGAAACTTAGGTAATAAATTTTACAATCAAAATGGATAAATAATTTACAACTAAAAAATCTGAGAGAATTTTAGCAGAAATACGATTAATTTTGTCATAAGATGTTTGCAGCTGTATAGTGACATCTGACAGTTATGTCTGCATACATATACAGCTAACAAATTCAGGATTGAATTAGTTTGAATACATTTTAAAATGAACACAGTTAATTATTATTTTATAATACTATATTTATCTTATGTTTACTGCATAGAATTAGACTGATTAAGATCTATGACATATAATTCTCACTCCTGTTATTTGGAAAAAGATTTTCTGAATATGTATTATAGTTAACTTTCTTTAATTTAAACTTATTTTTGTTTGTTTAAAGCAATGCTAAAATTAGATTTATACATAGCTATCTCACAGATGATTAATCAAGTTCAGGGGGAAAGTCATCAGATGACAGAAAATGAAGAGTAATAAAAAAAATCATTGTGGAAAGCCCAAAATTTATGATGTGCATTTAATATAAGTAAATTTTTACATTTCGCTAAACATTGAAATGTGAAAATATGTTAGATAAGTTGTTAATATTATGTGGAATTTCATAGTAATGTTTTGAATTCATCCTTAACCCTGGAGAATGCATATGACATTGGAAGATTATGAGAATTACTTAAAATACCTGTAAAAATCTAAAAAAATGTAATGTCTTAATTCTCTTCTCTACTTTGTGTATTTCTAATTTTAACACTATTTTCCAAATCCCAGTTTTTTAAAAATTTCTAGCTTTTCTGAGCTATTGAATAAGTTTTTTTTTTCATTAACATATGATAAGCATCATTTTAGTGTTTCTGTATTAAAAAATTGCTCTTGTGATTGCTTTTATAATTTTGACATCAAGTGTGATTATTATTTTGTACATTTTGTATAATAAATATTTGGATTTTGGTTTTTTTTATATTGAATTTTTAATTTTTATACTTATGAACTTAAACTGTAACTTTATGTATTAAATTCAAAATTATTTTATATATTACCATTTGAATTATCATCACCACTTTAAATGACTTAATTTATATCCTATTATAATTTTAATTTACTTTGTTTTATAAAATTTCCCTTTTTAAATGAAGTGATGTGGAATTAATTTTAAAGTATATATCTACATATTATTTTAGTAAAAAGTTTTAGTTATAATGCTCTGTGCTATTTATTAAGTTATCAGTTATGTACGTAAATTGAAATCTGGTTTATTTTTAAGTGTAATTTTTAAAAACTGCTTTATAATACATCACACAGTACATGCATTTAAACAATTTTATAAATAAATCATAATCACCACCATATAGTTAATGTTTGCCTAATGTTACAGAAAACAATATAAAAAAAATTAATAAAAGCCATACAGTATAAAAAGTAGACAGAGTTAATTAATGACAATCAGGCAAATCCTGACCAAAATTTTTGGGCATGCCAAAAGTTATAAGAATAATAGGCATATCTCTAGCACTAAACGGTAGGCAGAAACATTATTTGGTGTGAATAAAAAAGTATGGACTATTATAAAGCTCATTATATCTACATGTGAAATATATGAAATATATTATAATGAAAAAGTATTAAAAATTTATGATGATGATTCAATTTTTGTGGGCCTTTAACACTGGGACCCAGGGCTTAAGCCCTATTAGTCTCTATGTAGATCCACTCCTGTACACAATATATGTATGCTGACTGGATACCGTAAGCTTTCGATACAATCTGGCCATGTTAAATGCTTTGAATGACATCATGTGCACACACTAGTTTGCTGTGGAAAATCTCCACACGAGCAAGCATTAGAGTTCTCACAAGCATCGCACTGACTTAAAACGGCTAGCTGCCAGCTGCCAATGTAAAAGGAAACACAAATGATAAAAGAGTTTACACGTTAGAATAAATTATTATTGGCGTATTTGTTCTCAAATAAAAAATATATTGATAGTTAAAACTTTTTCTTAAGCATATGGTGCATGCTAAGCAAGCCCAGAAAATTTGCCCCTGATGGCAGTAATACAATACTTCCTTTGTAGAAATAGTTAAAACTCCTGTTCCCTAATAATGACTATTTATAATAGGGAAATAGGGAGGAATGGCACCATATTGCTAATTTTGGCATAGTGATACATAATGACTGACACTTGGAAACTGTACATATAATTGTACTAATAAAACAATAATAATTAAACAAACAGCCAGATTTTTGTTGGACTAAATTAAAGCTAATTAATTAATTAGATACCAAACAATTTGGCTAGAGATAGGCATAATTACCTATCTCTAGCTAAATTGTTGAGTATGCATCATTATTATATAATCATTGTAAAGTTTATTAGGCTGTTTGTATAATGATAATTTCAAAATACATGAATATGTTTCAATGAGTATTAAAATTTAGAATATAGACATGTTAAAGTGGAATTTAATTCTGTTTTTTTCTTATATATATTAGACTTTTATGCATAGTTTATTTCCATTTAGAAGAAATATAACTGGCACCTGACATATTTTCTGACTGAATCCTGGGAATTATATTAAATTGCTTTTGCTAAATATTTCTTAACAAGGAATTAAAAAGTATCTTAAGAAAACTATAACATTTTATACAAACATACATCAAACGAAACCCGATATCATAAGCAAATACACCAACAACTGCTGTAAATGATCAGGCTAAATTTTGGATAAGTGATTATAGATTAGAAATAAATTTGGCACTAGAGTTAGGCGTTAGGCACCATCTCTTATTAAAATTAATAATTATGATATTTAATTAATTAATTTTATTATAATATTTAATTAATTTAAAAATGTTATAATTTAATTAATTATAACATTTTAAAAGGATATAAGTAAGAAGATATTAAAAAGAAAACTGTTCTAAATGTCCTTTAAATAAAGATATTAAATATATTGTAGAAAGTAAAAAAATTATATATAATAAAGCACATCCAGATATTAAGTTCCAGTTGGCTAAAAAAGGAACAGAAATGTACTTCTTTGAATTTAGTTTTATTATCAAAGGAAAATACATTGTTACAGCTATTTTTCAACATACTTATGCATGAGGTTAAGATATTTGTCATAGTGACAAATAAGCTTTTGTCAAACCCTTGTCAAAGAAGTCTCCTGCCAATTTAGTAATCAAACTTTGCACAGTTGTCTGTACTGTTTTGTTGTTGAATTGACCTCCTAAAACTTCACATTTAAAGAAGTCAGTTGTTAGATTGGGACTATATGGTAAGTTTTCAAAGATTTTCCATTTGAATTTTTTTGGCAATTCCTGTGGCTTTGCGCAAAATGTAGTTGTAAATTATTGTGAAGCAAAATCACTTCAGAGCTCATAGGCCACATCTTTTGTTTTGAATAGCCCACTGTAATTTTTTCTGAAATTATCACAATAACTTTCAGCATTTATTGTTGCACCACAAGGCTGGAACTTAAAGAGAAAAACACTCTTCTTGTTCCAAAAATATGATGCTCATGAGCGTATTGACAAAAAGCTTCACTTTTTTTTTTTTTTGGCAAGTCAGTATATGATGCCACTCTCCTTAGTCTCTAGTGTTGTCCAAGTTTTATTGCCTGTCACAATGTGGTCTAACTGCTCATCACCACCTTTGGCATACTGGTCTAAGAATGTGAGTGTTGCTTCCATCTGCAGCTCCGTGTGTTTGTCTGCGAGATGGTTAGCACCCACCTTGAGCAAACTTTATGATATTGCATATCTTTGCAGACTATATTGTGTTGGCATGAATGTGAAAGAAGGAATTTTGCACTTAATTCTGATTTGGTAAATCTTCTGTTTGATCAAATTTTTTCATTTACTAACAGCATAAGAGTGAATTGACCTCCTAAAACTTCACATTTAAAAAAGTCAGTAGGTGTTAGCTATATGCATGAACAAACAATCCTTTGCATTTTTGTAATTATTTTTGTGAACCGTGTAGTGAAGATCCTTCTTACTCGTCACGTGATCTTTACAAATGTTCCGCCCCGAGTCGTTCTTTACGCCTCGAGATTGTCCGTTTGATGGTCCGTTGAAAGTCACACCTCCACACTCGATAATTAGTTATATACAGTTTATTTACAAATATTTACAAAGATGTACACTATGCAATAACATTACGTACGCTAATGTACCGAAACTGTGATGCCGCACGTCGACTTAGCTGGCCGGGGAACACGAGTCACCTTTCCGGAGATGGCTTGACCTCGTGGCCGTCCGTCTCTACGACAACCTTTCTCCAGAGGACTTCCCAAGAGGAGAACACTCTCTCTTCCGCCTCACAGGTCTGCCTGGTGTTAGAGACCGCCACGTATCAGGTCCCTCGCCCTTTCTCCTCGTTTTTTTTGCCACCCTTCCAATTTAAGGGATTCTGCTACTCCTTCCTGCGACCAATCAGTGCCTCCCCTTCTTAGAGCCTTCAACGACGTCCGCCTTATTTCCCGCCGACGTAGCTTACATTTGCGTCCGCGCTTTATTTACATTTACTTTCCTAAGCTGGCCGGCACGTGGCCAACACATTGACCCTTAAGTGGAGACGCTACACCTTTGATCCTTCCGGCCGTTTATGGCCCCGACTCCAGGTGGGAGCAATTACCTCAGTCGGGCGGTTTCTTTGACTCAGGCCGCCAAAGGCGACCTTTACATCATTCATCTTCATTATGCACAGTATATTTGCTTTCCTCAAAAGTCTGCACCATTGCCCAGCCATTCTGTTACTTGTTGCATCAGCTTCATGCTCATCACAAATCTGGCTGTGAATTTTGGCTACCAGAACATTTTTGGTATTCAGAAATTTGATTACAAGTGTATCTCTCAACTAGTGGAAAATTCAACTTTAGCAGACAATTTAATGCATGATTATATATTTCAAAACCAAGAATGGTAATTAAATGTGTCAGCTGTCATTTGCTTAATTTTTATTAAATCAGTCAACATACAACAGAAGACCACCAGCATATGCACAGTTGGATGTGCAAACAGAACTTAATTTCTGGATATGCTGTGTATTATTTATATATTGAAATATAGATGATGCTGTCAAATTATTTCTTCCTTTCAGGATCTAAAATTCATCTATTGCAAACCTGTTGGTCATGGAAATAATAAAGCATGGTAATATTTAGACATGTAAAAAGATTCATGACCATTTTAAATTTGGTGTACTTATACTTTGATTAAATTATATCAAATTATATAAAAATATTTTTAAAATAAATTAAATGTATTTAAAAAGTTTTAATTGAGATGATAATAGCAAATTATAAAGACTGTTACAAAAATTAATATAATTTTTTTTTACATAACTAGAAAAGTATTATGGTAGAATGACACTCCTTAACCTATCAGCTCTAATCTAAAAGAACCAAATCATCTCTTTGCCTGAGCTACACAGTAGAATGCATAAAAACATATATGGGCTGCAGAGTTTATATAAATATTGTTCTACATTGATATAATGTCTGCAATATGCATATCTTTAATCTTGCATTAATACTGAAATAATTGAATTTTACAACACTTCAGTACTTGTTGTGAAGTGCCTAATTTTGTTTTTTACCTGGACATGATCGATTCTAGAGAGCTATATGCATCATAAAAATATTTCTCAAACACGGTTAAATTGATGATAACAGGAAGCTGCCATTGGCAAAATAATATTAATACTACAACTTGAACACAAACTATATGGTGTATTTTCTCGGACACATGGCAAATTTCATCACTAAGTTTTCCTCAACTGAGGAAAACTTAGTGATGAAATTTGCCATGTGTCCGAGAAAATACACCATATAGTTTGTGTTCAAGTTGCAGAATAAGCACCGGCACGGTTTCATAAACACTACAATTAATACTACACTCATAATATTCATTTGTTCTGATTGGACAATTTATTCTTAGTTTGATGTCACTTAAACTTGAGAGTTTTCCATTCCTGCTATACTAAGAATTCAGCTGAGAGTCAGGTTTGAAGTTCCTGAAAACCCAGGTATATGTCTGAGTTTAAGACATCATAGAAAATCTTTGAAATTTTATGCTAAATAGAATGTTTCTGCTCAAATTATTGATTTTGTTATGAGAAATTAGTTTTCTATATAAGTCCTTATAAAATATTTTTGTACATTCCAATTTTATTACTTTCCCAACAGAGGGATATATAACAGAGAAAGTATTGCGATCAGTCAAAAAATGACCCCCAAGATTTTTACAGTTTTGGACTTTAGGACCTTGAAATGTCAAGAATTACAAAAAAGTTGGTGGTATTTCTGTATGTATGGATGTTTGTGTGTGTGTGTGTGTGTAGCACGATCTTGTTTACCCATTCTGAAGCTCCTGTGTCTTTTATTAAAAATTTCTGAAATTTTGCAGGGAAGTTTGTGTATTAAGGGCATTAAATTTTGATTGTTAAGGATTGAGGGGTGGGGAGATAGAGATGTCAGACTTAATGAAGACTTTACTAGTTATTACTATATTGCAATTTTTATTAATAATATAAAAAGCTTTTTTAATAAAATTTCATAACAGATGGTATCACAAACAATTTTAGCTTTTTTCAGGAAAGTTATGCAACTTATTGCTGGATTTTTATTCTAAGTGAGATAATATAAATACATTCTATTTTCAAAACTTGTTATAAAAAGTTTACTGTTTTTATAATTTTATTACAGAATGTAATTTACATATACATAATCTTAAATTTTATTATTGTTTATTTAAAAAAATATTCAGTGTTAAGCAAAAAATCAGAAATGCAAAAATTTCTTGAAGACAAAAAACACATGAAACACCAGTTAAATAAACCTCACTTAATGCCCAAATGAAACATCCTAGTTAAATTCATATAATGTTGTGTTTGGCATATTTATACATATGGCATCTTTGCAGTTACAATGGAATAAATATTGGGTGACATGTTTGTAACATCAACAGGATAAAAAGTAAACTGAAAAATGGATTTATTTTATCTATATTGTATTTTTGCATAGTAATTATAAATACACATTTTAATTAAATAATTTCTTTTTAACACTTTGTAATCTGAGTGCAAAAATCTTTTGCAAATACTTTAATACTTTGTTATAAAGTATTCATATGCTTTTAGCAAAAATTAAAATATTTTTCAGTAACTGAAATCAGTTTTTGGGCATGAACATATTAAAGCAAAAAGTCAAGATAAAATATATATATACATATATTTTTTGAATGCATTTAACATTACAAAATGTATCTTCAGGACATCTTTCCACAATAGAATAAAAACTGTACAAGAACATAGATATAAAAATTCAAATATGTTCAAATATTTTACATTCAAAATTACATATACAGTTTTTTCATATTTACAGTTTGAAAATTACAAAAATTGGTAATTGGGATAAAATTAAAATAACCATAGAGAATACAGTAGACACTCCTATAACATGGTAGATAAGTTCCATGTTATATGAATCTGTGTTGTACGAGTCACTTAAATACATGAGCCAATCACAACCTGGCACATGGGCTGTGATTGGCTCATGTATTTAAGTGACTCGTACAACACTGATTCATATAACATGGAACTTATCTACCGTGTTATGGGGGGTCTGCTGTATTAAATTAGGAGCACTCACGTTCTTATATCATCCCGCACACAATTAAATGAGGAGTTACACATCATAAAAACAGCACTATGTGTTGTGAGATCTCTGCAGAGTAAATTTGAATATTTAAATAGTAAGTTTTCAAAGCACTAAATCCTATTTTTATGTTAGCTGTTAAATCACAAAGGCAGTTTTGCTCTAGTGCTGTCCCATTTGATAATAATTTTGTTTAAGAAATACAATTACATTTTACCAGTAGCATCTTGCATTTTACTAAAAAGGCTACTGATTCTAGTTAGGAGGTCCAATGCATTATTAAAATACTGTATACTATTCTACTATTTTACAAATAATATGATTATGGAATACGTTGGGGCCACAACAAGGAACCTAGCACTTCGTATAGCATTCATATATCAATACTCTCTATATTCTAATAGAAAAGATACAGAAGTAGCAAAAATGGCACTGACTAATAATTTTCTCTCCATAAGGAATGATATCAAGCTATTAAAATCAATCTGTATTCCAAAAACCATCTTTATTTAGGAAACATCATTAATCTTACAGTATAAGCCTATTAATCAACCAACACATGATTCAAGAGCATTGATTGCATTCACATAGAAATCTTGAGGATTAAATTATTAATTATTGGATAAAATTTAACTAACTGATTTTAGCTCTTTATTTCTGTCTCAGCATGGAAATTTTTGTATCTAATTAATTTAATATTCTCTATTTTTATTTTATCCTAATTATCAGTTTTGGTAATTTTTAAACTGAAAATGTGAAAAACTGTATATATAATTTTGAATGTATTCAAATTTTTAGATCTATGTTCTTGCACACACTTCTTATATTTTGGAAAGTCATCCTGAAGATGTTTGAAAGAAATTATGTGCGCGCTTATATTTGTTTCATACCCAAAAAATTTATTTCAGTTACTGAGAAGTTTAAATGTGGTGTACAGCAGTTCACAAATGTATATTTAAAATATTTGTTTTTCAGTTAGTATCTTAAATGATTGTTGATGTATGTTAGAATATTTTCATAAATAGAATTTTTTTTTTTTTTGAAACTTAAGAGACTTGCTAAAATCTTATTGAAGAAATCTTTCCTTATTGAAAAAAACTTACAGGCTTTTTGTATTTATTAGCAATTTTCCTTAGAATTTATTAATTTTTGCTGACACTTCCAGGAAAAATTCTTTAGCCATTTGACTAATTAGTTATGAATAATGTTGGTCAAATTTAAAATATTTTAGCACAACTCTATTTTCTCAAAATATTGAGATTGTATTTAGCACTTAATGTTGTATTGTGATGTTAAAGATCTCTTAAATTATGCTGCTACAGAAAACAGCAAACTATGAAATTTCCAGTTTTTGAAATTTTAATGTATAATAATTGTTTTAATTATAAATTAAATGCAAATTTTTTTTGTTTTTTATAATAATAAAATTCTTAGAAGTATCATTTATAACTTTGTTTTGAGGTGACTTCACTTTCTGGTGAAATACTTTATTATATTTTAAATTACATTAGAATATTTTTAATTTGTCACTTTAGATTGGGCATATTTTGTAACCTTGCCAAATTTATTAATTGAAACATTCATATGAAATGGAACATTGCAGTTAAAGAAAATTATAGATGCACAGTAGGATGGCATGGCATACATAACATGATCTGTGCTATGCTGTTTCAATGAAACAGAAAACATTTTTTTATTTATTTAGTTTTATAAAGTAAAAGTGTCAAAATTATTGTCGTAATAAAAATTGAAAAAAAAATTATTAATTGAAGTGACTTCTTTTTACCCTTTAAGTTTTGGATTGGTTTATCATCACTTAATTAAAAAGCTGGGGAATAATTGAGGGAGGTTAAAAAATATTTTTTTTAGAAATGATGACATGAATTTGAGTTTTAGCTTTTAGATCATAAAACTATAATTTAATAAATAATTATTCTCTTTTGAATACAGATTAATTTGACTAAATTTTGAAAGTAATGTTAGACTAAGAAAAAGTTCAGTTGTTTTTTGAAGTTATATTCATGTGGGTTGCATTTTGAATGTTTGCTGAAGTAGGAAAATGTTAAGATTGGAATTTTCTCTGCTACACTCTAACTGTGATTGATTTTTAAATTTTTCAAATGCATTAAGCCAGATTTAAGTACATGTGTAGTGCCTAGTGCTTGTTGTGTGCAGGGCAAAATGATATCATTTTGATGCACTCTCATATGCTATAGTGTCAGATAATATGAGAAGTTACCATACCCAGATACAAGTTGATTAAATTAAAGCTGGTTTACATTTTAAAACTATTTATGTAAACATTTTATTATTTATTGAATTTTAAGAAACAAATTTTGTTACTTAAAATTATTATTATTATTACTTAAAAATTATTACTTAAAATTATTTTTATTAGTAATTAGTATTAGTAAAATATGTTAATTCATTAATGTATATCAAGTAAGACTATAAATTTAGTATAAAACAAATTTGACATCAGTTAAATCTGTCGTATATATTATTTATTATAATAAAAAAATTAAATAAAACATTTTCACAAATTGAAAAGTTAATTAGGTAAATTATTAAAATTATCTAAAAATTGATTAAAAAGTAAAACAGAATTTAATAGAAAGCTGCTATTAGTTATAATTTGTAGTAAAATATACATATATATAAATGCTTATGATTACTTAAAATTACTGAGATCTTAAGTCTAAAACAATTAATTTGTCAAAATAAAACAATAATGCAATGTGTATTTTTCATTAATTTTCAGAAATTGAAGTAATCAATAATTGACAACTTTTCACGCATTGTGCTTCAACATCATCTTGACTTACTGATTATTAAGGTTTCATATCTGATATATTATAAATATGAAGTAGATATTGGATATGAATCTTGTTCTTTGGGTGAGTTTGAATGATTTTTTACATAACTTTTGGAATGTTAAAAATCTTATTATTCTTTTTAAGCAAACAGTTGTTGATTTATGAATTAGCTATAAGTTTTAAACGTATTATTATTCTAATATTTATTTCTTAAATATAAAAAGTATGTTTTTCTTTTTTAAAAAATAAATATGTATATTTGACCATTTAAAAACACACCAACAACTTCCATAAATCATTGGGCTATAATTTGGAATTAATAATTATAAATTACAAATTAATTTGACACTAGAGGGAGGTGTTAGAACATAGTAATTTTAATAATTTTAGATTAAACTGGAAGAAAAGAATTGGTCTGGAGTGGGACTCGAACCTGCAACTCCTGCTTACTGCAGATGTGTTGCCAATTACGTTACCTGGGCCTCTGCTCCGGGTAGCATAATTGATCAACTGAGTGTCTTGTGTGGATGTTTACAGGACAAGGGCACTAAATGCATTCCCAGTCAGCACCATAGTACCGACAATGGTTATATCTTAATGTTAAATATACTAAGAGAGGAGATCGGACCAGAGGTCTGGTAGCGTAATTGGCAACACATCTGCATGGTAAGCAGGAGTTCTGGGTTCGATTCCTGCTTCAGCAGATTCTTTTCTTCTAGTTTAATTTAAAATTATTTAATTAAAAATTATAATTACTAAATTTAATATGAGATGCTGCCTAATGCAACCCTCTAGTGTCAAATTCATTTGTAATTTATAATTATCATTTCCAAATTACAGCCCTGATGATTTACGGCAGTTTTTAGTGTCATTGCAATGTCGGGTTTTAGTATAAATGTTTTTTATTTAGATCATTTAAAAAATAAAAACACTTCCATTATTGATGTAAAAGTAGTTTATTTGATGTTAGTGAATGTTGAATATTAATTTTATCAATAGTGAAATACAATAACATTACATTATAATTTTACATGAAATACACACAACAAAAAGATTAGGCTCATCATCATCAAGTTTATTTGATTTATTATTAGGTTATAAAAATCAGATTATTTTTTTAATATAACTTAACACAGCAGTTTATTTCTAATTTTAAAATATTTGTATTATTTCTCTGTAAGTGAAAATATTTATTATTGCTTTTGAAATGCTAAAATAAATAACTGTTGTGAATATCTAAAAGAAAGAATAAGTTGTTAATGTTTTATTTGTAATTTGTTTTTTTAAGTAATGTATTTAAAAATGTAAAGAGGATTTATCAAATAAAATAAACATCTGTTTTTAAACAAAACAGTCATAATAATATATTTTGATTGTTTTTATGTATTAAGTAAAAAGTGACAAATGAATAATAACAACATCTGCTTATTTCAATAATAATAATAATTTAGAAACTATTAATGGCTTTTGAGATTAGAGTAATTAACAAGATCAGAATCTTACATTGTAGAAAGCTTAAAAGGAGATAGTCAGACATTTAGGTCTCCAATTTGAATGAAACTTGTTGAGTATGTAACCCTAAACACAAACAGCTCTTTGTCCAAATAATATGATCCACTTCTCAGGCTTTGCTGAAAAACAGGCCTCTGAAAATTGAGTGTTTAGCTTTGTAAATCTTTGGAAGTTTCAAGCTTCCTTGAAACAGCAATAGTCAAGTGGATAAGACACTAGAGCTAAAATTAAACTAAAAAAACTAAAATTGCAAAGGTTCAAACCTTTGCAATTTTAGTTTTTTTCTGTGTGTAACATAATTATTTTATTATTTTACCATATCATTGGCATTATTATTACTATTATTATTTCTCACGTTTAAAGTTTATAAGATGAGGTTAAAAAATAGTAATGTCATTTCCTGTTTAGTGAAAAAGAAGTCTCTGTAGATTTAACTCTTTTATGTCATTAACACTTTAACTGCCATACGACACGCCAGCGGTCGTACTAATTAGGGCCGTACAGAGCCATCCGACGCGCCGGCGGTCGTACTAGTTAGGGCCGTACAGAGCCATCCGACCGCCCGTCGTCGCTATAACCAATGTAGTTTCACTCAAGGTTAAATTATCCTGGCTTCGTAAGACGTTGTTTTACATCCTAGTGGTGGCCTCTCGCAGATGTCTATGAAGTTTGTTTCCGACTGCCGGCCGTCGTATGGCCTCAGAAGTGGTCCGACGGCCGGCTGTCGTAGTTTTTTTAATAAAAAGCTATTTTATATCTAATAGTGAATAGTTAAAAAAGGAAAAAATATTGAAAACTAGTTTAATTATTCTCTTTTGTTACATATAAAGTAGTTAATATTAAATATTTCATGGTCTTATAGTCTCCGGTTTCAGGCCATACGATGGCCAGTCATCTGTTGTACCCTGATATATTTTTTTTATCTTCACTCTACCGACTGTTATATAATGACCCTTTTATTTATATCATAATAAAATATTAAATATCAAATTTTCTCATTGTGGCCTGAAAAAATGGAAAATATCATATTACAGTTAGCCTGATAAAACGCAAAATATCATATTACAGGTGGCAGTTAACGTGTTAAATAAAGTTTTTATTTTTTCATTTATTTTCAGATATTATTCTATTGTTATACTTTAAGTATGACAAACTTGAGCTGAAAAGGAAATTGTCTATAACATTAAAAAAAACTTTGCGACAACTATAACCCATTTTCATACCAGGCTTGTCTTTTTCATCCATGTGCAGTAATGTCTGAAGCATATTCACTTATGGTGACATAGTATGTAACCATGAGTGAAAATATCTGAAAATGAATATTAAGAAATAAAAATTTTATTTAACAACATAAAAGAGTTAAATCTATAAAACATTGGTAAATCATACCAGCATATTTTCATAATAATTTTCTTTCTGTCAGTTCATGTTATGAGTCATTCATTGTTTTGCAAAGGAAAATTGAAAACACATTTCTTGAAACTATAAATATCTCTTGCTTCCATATATTCCTTATTTTGGTTTATTTGACCGAATAACATGACTCTTCTAGCTTCTCCTGATGAAGAAATTTAGTACAAAATTGAGAAAACCAGATGCTCATGCTATCCAATCTATACTTAATAATTGTTAATTTAAGTACAATAATAGGGGAATTGTACCAGTTATTGCCATTTTAGTAATTAAAAATTTTAAAATAAGTTGGTTAGGCATGAAAAATGTTCAGCTGCATCATCTACTGTTAGAAAATTAAATTAAAAAACACATTGTGTAAGAATTGTTTTCAAAAGGAGTCACTGAGACTTTTTATTTTTAGATTAGATTTTGATATGAAGGGAAATTAAAAAGTTATACTTCTTTACTAATAATAATTTGTAAGTATTGTTCTTGTTACAAAAAGTAAATGGCCTAAAGTGAGAATATTCAGGCAATATTCTGTTATGCTTTTGAACAGCTACTCTCATCTGGCATGTGTGTCTGAGTGAAGAAAAGAAAATTCATACTGTTTGTTTATAGTTGGAGCAGAGGGTGTTGTTTGGTTTTTTGCATGCAACATGTAATATATCATTGAAAATTCAGGTTAAAATAGTGTGGATTGTCTTGGAATCTCCATTGTCTACAAATGATGCAAAATGTTTACACAAGGTCATCAGTCTGTGATTGATGAGCTTTGTTGTGCCCACTAAGTGCCACTATACCAGAAAAAGTTTTTGCAGTGAAAAGGTATTACAAAAAAAACTTATTTACCTGAAGATCTTGTCCAAACAGTAACATTTTAGCATACAGCATATGATATGCTGCATGGATAGCTGGGTATAGAAAAATCAGCACTCACTGGCTGTCCAGACAACTGACAGAAATGCAAACTACTGTTAGGATGATGAGGTTCTTGGATCATTTGGAACAATATCACTGAAAAGGGAATCATTTCATTAAAAGCATTATCACTAGGGACAAGTCATGAATGATGATGTCAAAATGGTTGTTCAAAACTGGCTTTATTTACAAGAAACATTTTGTAGGTTCAAAATGTTTAGCCTTGTTACATGCTGGGACAAGTGCTTGTACTGGTATAGTAAAAGTAAAATTAAACATACAGGTGCACACCTGTATGTTTAATTTTACTTTTACTATACCAGTACAAGCACTACTCCTACAATGTGTACAGACCAGTACTCCTACAATGTGTTTTCGCTCCAACACAGTTGGAAAAACAGAAATTTTCTTACAACACAGTTTAGGGTATTTAGAAACGAATTATCTTTCACATGACAGAAAAATCACAACGTATCACATAACTGCATGAACTTGATGAAACAAGCTCAGATCTTGAAATAAGGCCAGTCAAACATTCTCGAACAACTATAATAAGTGATGGTGAAGACTGAATTTGTGAGCATAACATTATGTTTCTTTTTGATTTTGAATAGAAATCATAATCTTTTTAGTTTTTACATGATGTTGAATTTTATTTAAGCTTTTTATGTACATAAATTTAAAAAAATGATGAAAATGTTACACCATAAAAGGCAGTTTTTCTCTTTTTAGAACTGAATCCCAGTTTAAGTATTAAGTTGGTGTCTCCTATAATGCGATTTCCCACAACGCGATATTTTCAAGGAACGTATCTACCGTGTTGTAGGAGAAATACCTGTACTTTATTTTGTTTATTCACTTATTTCAAGAAATGAAGTCAATCCCTGTGTATAAAACATCCCTGTGTCATACTTTTCCCCTTATATATCAGTTAGCTGTTGAAATATTAGTTGAAAGTAAGTTCAAATTTGTACAGTATTTTAGAAAAAATCTTTTAAGGAGAGGAAATTTTAAGGGGATCTTTTAAGGAAATCTTTTAAATTTTTTCTATATGTAATTAACAATATCTATATACATTACAAATTAGTTTTTGACTATACATTTCATTTAAACTACATGTTATATTTATTTTAATTGTAGATGTCAATTATTGGAATTTTGTATACAATTAACAAAAAATATTTGTTTTGCAATTATTTTGAAACTAGCTATCATCATTCAATGTAGCTTTTTGTATAAAGACAAACTTAAATATTTACATGTTCTTCAACATATCAACCCTAAAATTGAGTTATAATTACTGATGGCACAATACAAAAATTTCTCCAAAATTTTATTTAAAGTTTGGAGAAATTTTGGTATTGAGAAAAAAAAAAATTTCCAAAATTTTTATTTCTAATATAATTTTATTTATAAATTATAATATTAGAAATGTCATCTGTGAATTATAACAAAAACTTTCATAATAACTTAATTGTGATAAATAAGACTAGTTAGTGAAAATTGTGGTTTTATTGATTCTGATGGTTATTAAAAGGATAGTTATTAAAGCAATTAATAAATTTTAAAGTTATGTACTGTATTTACTTGCATATAAGACGAGGTTTTATTCATTTTTATCATTAATTTCATCATTGATTGTTTCAAAAACTTAGGTCGTCCTATACGTGTGAGCGAAGGATTCTTTGCGTTTTTGCAATAATTTTTGTAAACCGTGTGTTTGCATCTTTGAATGCTCACCCTCTGGTGTTTAAGAACAAAAGAATTTTATCTGGGTTGTTTGAATTGTTCTTGCATATTGTCAGGAGTAAATATTGCCACAGTTCACTTTGCCATCCGTCAAGTTCCATGGCACAGTGGTTAACAGCCTATGAATCTGAAGGTTCCCGGTTCAAACCTGTTCGATGGGGAAATTAGTTTTTATTATGTGTATGTTCTGAAAGGTTTGAGAACACACGTTAATTCACAATAATTTACATATTTTGACAATGCCCTCATGCTATAAAACTGCGAGCTCTCAGGTTAAGGAGAGTTGTTGTCTTGTACTGCAGGCTGCAGTGTTTGTATGCTCTATGGGTGATTAAACATTCCTTTGTCGTTACTAAAGCTTGTTAGTGAGGTTCACCGTTCATCTATGCGACAATATGAATAGGAATAGGAAAAGCAAAACTTAGATTCCAATTTGAAATTCCAAAATCACACGGGAGTCCGATATAAGTTTTAATCCATTCCCACATGAAAACGGATGATTATTCGGAAATCAGAATTCGGAGAAATTCATAAGTGTAATTGATGGAGAGTGGATTTGACTGTTAAGAATTGGCAAAAAAGGTTCCCGATTGTCTAACATTACATGAACAAATTATGTTGTCGATTTTACAAGATTTTTTTCTTAAAGTTTAAAATGCCAGTAATTTTTGTGGGACAATGTGCATTTACATGCATTTGACATTTTAACGAAATAAAATTAAATTGTATTAATAAATCTAATTTTCTTTATTTTGATCTTTAAAGTCAAACCTTGTCCTGTATGCGAGATCAGTTTATAAGCAAGTAAATATGGTATATTTTTTAATTATAATAATTATTATTAATTAACAGTAATCCATCCAGCATTTTTTCTCATTGCTGTCTTTAACAGCTACTTTATAACTGAAGTAAGAAATGTCAGCAATTTAAATTAATTTTAATGTGAGCAATTAATGATTAAAACAATTAATATTTAAAGTGCTGGTTAAGATTGATAACAATTGTGAATTATCAATCATATAAGGAAGTTGATAGTAGAAAAAGATGGTTTAAAAATATCTATTTAATTGAAGATAATGATCAGTTATTGTAATCAAAGTTTCAATTATTCTTAAGTTTTAGAAGTGTATTTTAACTTATGTTTTAAATGTAAGACATGCTGATTCTGATAATAGTACAAGGCTCACCCCAAAAGTAAGGAACAATAATTTTTCTCTTTTTATCAGAGCTTTTTTAATTATCTACATGGCATGTACTTTGATACAGTTATCTGGAAATGCCTTTGATTTGTTAGCAGAATTCTTTTGTAATCTTAAAAAGTTCTTGTCATGATTTTCCTGACAGACAAACCTGTTTGAACTTTTTTGACAAGTGAGGACCAAAAATGGCATAAGTAATGGAATCTTGCTTAGATTCAGGTGTAATGTGATGTATCTAAATTTCACTCCTAGTCACAAAGTCCTCTATAAAACTTTCTTTATTACATTATCATAGCAAATTTTGCAAACAGTTCCATCCAACATGCCTTTATGGTTTTCATTTGGTTGTTTTGGAACCCAACATGTACACAGTTTTTGGTATTTAAGAACCTCATGAGCAATTCTACAGACCTTTGACTTCATGATTTCTAGGGCCTTGGCCAACTCCATTATTTTTAATCAATTGATCTATAACATTTCTTCCACATGCTTACTGTTCTGATATTTTGGCTTTCCACTTCTTTCTTCTTGCAAACTTAAATATCCATCTTCAAATTAAGATCATGACATTGAAATCTGTTTTTACAATATTCATTCATTTTCTCAATAAATATCAACTATTTGTTTGAGTTTTTCTGTAAGAGAGAATTGTTTAGTGTGGAGAAACCTAATTACAAAATGCAATTCTATTTTTGTGTAGCAAATAGGTTTTTTCATTTTTAAACATTTGAAACACCAAACAGTTTTTGTTACTAGTCAATTATTTTAAAGAATTGAGAAACAATTAAAGCATTTTGATATTGTGAAATATTGGATAAATTTAGATATGCCATTAGGCAGAAAAGACCTGGAAATATCTTCAAAAATGGGCATACCCTGTATGATGATATAACTTCCCTACTGCATATCAAACTTCAGTTTGGCTAAAAAAAAAAACATGGTGAAATGTGGGAAGTAATGAAGCACCCTGTGCATAGTCTGAACTTAGTGCTCTTTAATTATTATCTTTTTGGATCTCTTAAAAAAACATCTTTGTGACTTAAATTTCTCTGATGAAGACAAGGTAAAAGATGTGATTATGGACATTTTCCAATTGTTTAAGTGGACAGTTTTTAGAATAGGGAATTTTGCACTTGTCTCATACTGGAAAAAGTGTTTAGAAAAATTGCAATTGTGTAAAAAGAATAGTTTAGACACTATATTCTCATATGGCTTTCTTGTGTTATTTTGTCACTAAATTTCAATAAAAATTTGTAAATAATATTATTGCAATAAAAAATTTCAATAATACTTTTGGGATATTATCATATCTGTGATTATGATAAGAATAGTTTACTATATATACAAACCATACTGCTGCAATAAGATAGTATTTCATGTGCTTCTATTTCAGTATAATGCAAGAAGTTCATCTATCAATAAAATTGGGAGTTTTTATTACAAAAAATCTATAATATGCATATGTCAAAGATTTCTTCTGTGATGAACATCTAATGATATAGTCAAATATTTACATTACATTGGGCTGAAAGTTATAATCTCATAACTATAATTTTTAAGAATTCATTTGTAAATTTCTGATATCATTAATCATGAATGTGGACATCTTTATATAAAAGATGTGGTCGAAAATTTCCAGGAATGGGTCAGAAAATTAAAATGTGTTATGATATATAGAAACTTGCATAATATTCTTCAAAATGATCTCAAACTTTAATATTTCTTTGGTGATTTCTCCAATTCAGAAAACATTTAGAAAAATTATCTTTTTTTCAGGGATTACAAAAGTATATTCAATTAATTATAAATTACTAATGCGAGGTAGATGATAGTAAGGACTTATCGCACCAATGATAATAAGCACAAACACTTGGGTATCAATGTAATACATTTAATAAAACAAAAGGGGTGTACATTAAAAATATATTACATAAGTATGAGTAATTAACATGAATAACCAAAATGCATTTCTGTAATGTATTCAATTTTTAATGTACACCGCTTTTGTTTTATTAAACATATTACATTGATACCTGAGTGTTTGTGCTTATTATCACCAGTGTGATAAGTCCTTATTATTATCTACTCCACATTAGTAGATATTTAATTAATTTAATTATACCAAGTGCTAAAAGCAATTCTTTGTAATATATTCAATTAGTTTATCTTGTATGAGTTATATTAACTCAAACCATTTTCATTTTAAAGTTTTGTTCAACTTTAAAAGAAAAACACATTAAGAGCTACTTTGGGTAAGAAGGTAGTTGCAAAAGAATAGTAGCTATGTCTTTAAAAAGAAACTGGTTTGAGTCAATATAATTTACACAAGATGAATTGAAAAAAATTATGAACTCTGAAAGAATCTAATTTTTCTAAATGTTTTTTGAATTGAAGAAATCATTGAAGAAAGTATATTGAAATTCAGGAGATTATTTTGAAAAATATTAGCTAAATATAATTATATTTCTTTGTTTTAATACATTTTTATTTTTTGATCCACTCCTGGAATATTATGAACCTATTTTGCAGATGTGAAAATGATATCTACTGATTAAACATTTATGTTGTAACCAGTTAACTGAAGTTAATAAGTGTTTATAATTCTCTGGTAAGCTCTTAAGGATATTTAAGGAAAGACATTTATATTTAAACTTTGCTGTGTTTTCAAAATATTATATTGTTACAAATGTTTTTGTTGATAAGATTGATGTGTATTTTTTTAATGATATAGTGATCTAATTTTTGGCAATTGAAATATTCTATTCTGTAAACAGTTATTGCAGAATTTCTATTGAAAAACCTTATATAATACAATATCTGCATATCTTTAATTTTTGAAAAACTGTAGCATTGTTAGAAATATAATGTTTGAAACAGCTACTTCAATGTATATCTGTACATACACTCTGAATGCACAATGAAAACAGAACATATTCTATTCAAAATTATATATCCAGTCATTCAAATTTCAGTGCATTTCAAAGTGCATTACTAAAATATGTAGTGGGCAATATATTGTGGTAACTCTTTAGAATCTAATATGATGATCAAAATTTGTAGAGATAATTCAAAATAAAATAAATTTTATTTTGAATTATCTCTAGAAACTGTTAATGAAGACCTCATGCTTGTGCTTTCATTACATATTACATAAATATAAATGAACAGAAACATACAGTCAAACTTCTGTTTTTGAACGACTCACATTTTGAACAAATCGGTTCACAAACAGAATTTTGAACTCATAATTGCACCAGTTGCTGAACAAGCTACTCAGCAAGAATCTGCCACAGATTAGAGACACAGATGGCTAACTTTCTATACTTCCTATGTTAAAGAAAGTTGATGGCCTGACCAATCAACAACAGAACTATTTTCATTCAGAAGTTAGTGGCACCAAGATTACCTTGCATCATTAGACTTCATAACACAAATCATCAATGACATGTGCATGGAAATCTAATTTAAATAGCAATGTAGGAAAGATACTAATTCTGTTTTTTGGTACTCACTGCAGTTGAATTTAAATGAAATTATTTAATAAAAACTGCATTAATTTACATCATATAATATAAATGGTATCCAAGAATTTGTGTTTAATAGTGCTTAAGTCAGATTAAATAACAAAAATTTATTATTAAATATAACTTTTTAATTATTTTTCATTAGTACACAATTGGCATTTGGCATTATTCAATTCTGCTATAAATATGTATTCCGAGACCGTGTCTTCTCTTTATTTGTATTTATATTCACTACTAGGTGTATTAAGAGAGACAAGGCTTATGGGATATGGAAGAACCAGAAATAAAGATGTAAAAAAGCCTTGTGTCTCTTAATACACCTAGTAGTGAATATAAATACAAATAAAGAGAAGACATTTGGCATTATATTTAACAGTATAAATTAAATGCAAGAAATTTTAAATTGATGATTGATGCTATTAAATTTTGGTGATTAAAGGTCAAGGGGTTAGGAGATAAAGGAGGTTGTGTGTATCTCCAGTATGGTCAGACTTAATGATGATTTTACTTGTTATAAGCATTTACAGTGTTTTATAAAACCCATCCTTACCCTCAAGATTAAGCTTTTTGCCATTTTATAATAGTTAAAAATATAAGTGTTTTTGATAAAATATTATAACAGATGGCTCCACCAAATGTTGCTGGAAAAGTTAAGCAATTTATTGCTGGATGTTTTTATTTAATGCAAGGTTAAAAAATTTTATTTGACAGAAATAAACTTAGAATTTTAATTTTCAAAAACATCTTTTTTAGGTGTCTTCAGCTGATACTAAAAAAAAATTTTTTAAATGTATTTTATGACTCCTGGAGATCTGAAGACCAGTTTTAGAATTGCTGCTATAACCTACTTTTTTATTTAATTATTTATTTTTTAATAAACTCCTTTTTTTAAACTACTATATGATTTTCATTTTTTATTTTGACTTTTGGATGTTTTTGGATTCTTGAAACTTGAAACATAGAGCTCTTAAGAAAAGCCTTAGAATTTTTTTTTCCATTCAAAAGAGGACATTCTTGGAGAGAAAAAATTGTAATACAGTTGAAGATCCTTGGTTGTGAATGATGACAAAAATTTTCATTTCTGTCATCAGTTTTGAGGCATTCAGTTATATTTAAAATTAGCATTTTTGCTACAACAGTATACCTAATCTGCATGAAAGAGTATTTAGCACTTAGATTACAAGTATTTGAAATGTTTTCTGATAGCAGTTCTTGTACAGCAATAGACTTCTGGCTTCTATAAATCAAACAAATGAAAAAAGTCAAAGCAATCTCAAATGTATTAATTTAAAAAAAATCAAAATGTTATATGTATATTCATTTGTTTAACAGTTTTTTAAAAATTCCTTTAATAAAAGCATTTTATTTTATTACTGAAATAAATGTGTGAGTATTCATTCTATATTACAATGATTAAGTTTACTATATTTGAATGAGAGTTTTGGATAAATTCTTGCAACCCATGTTTTTTTTTAAATTTAAATGTAATTGCTAATATAAAAAATATTGTTACATTTACAGTAGAAAATGGCATCAATGATAAAAACTTTTACTACTAGAGCAAGTTTTTTCTTAGAAAGTATACATTATAAACACAATGATAAGAAAGTGCTATTCGTTCTGTTCATTTATAGCTGGAATAAGAATTTAAGGTGGAAAATCTATATCTTTCATTTACATAAATATATATATATATATATATATATTTTTTTTATTTTATATATATGTTACAGTCAAAACCTGTTTTTAGTTAGAATTTATTTTAACTAGTTGAAACTAGTTTACACTGGATGTCTTTGTTAAAACTAGGTTTAACTCAAATTCATTTTTGACTAGCAGTAAATTCTAGTTTTAACTAGACAAAATGGGTTTTAACAAAGACATCCAGTATAAACTAGTTTCAACTAGTTAAAATGCATCCTAACTAAAAATTGGTTTTGACTGTAACATATAGAGTGATTCAGGGTAAGATGGTAAGCAGGGGAAGATGCCTACTTTTTGATATTTTCAAACGGTGACGTCAGATATTGTCATGTGTTTGTACGATGAATCATTGGGCCGATATTGAGTGCGGAAACCTGTAGTTGGCTACTGTTACCTCATTTTCCACATCTGAGAAGAATAAAAGCAAGATAAGAACGAAGTTTTTGTAGTGAAATGTTTCTAGAATCATTTTAAAACTAAAAGTTAAAATAAAATTTATTAATTAAAAAATGCTAAAAACAATTAATGTGTGAGTTAAGGTTCTAAAGTTTCCATTGTGAGCTACCGCCGATCTCGATCGGACATGCTAGAACACGTGACTTCACTAGGCACCTTACCCTGACAAATGGGAAAGATGCCACATTTTTCTTAGGGTAACATGCCTGTTTTTTGTTAATTGAATTCCAATATGCCTATTTTTAATAAATTTTTGTTTTCTCGTTTTATTGCAGGATATGCATAGAAATTATATAGGGACTTCTCAAAAAGATTTTTGGACTGAAAAAAGCTTTCAGCTAGCTGTAGAGCATGTTAGAATGGGCAGAAACTTAACAATACTTATACTGTGCTGTTATACTTACTATGAAGTACTTTGTACCACATATGCAATAAATTAAATTTGGTTAAGATATTTGAAAATTAATTTTATGCAATTATATTTTGCAACTTGAACACCAACTATATAGTGTATTCACTCGGACACATGGTAAATTTCATCACTAATTTTTATTTAGTTGATCAACTGAATAAAAATTAGTGATGAAATTTGCCATGTGTCCGAGTGAATACACTATATAGTTGGTGTTCAAGTTGCAGAATAAGTACCGGCACGGTTTCATAAGTACTAGCAATTATATTTGTTATCTTACCCTAATGTCATTTGGCATCTCACCCGGATACTTGGGGTGAGATGCCTAAAATGCCAGACAGTAAAAAAGTCATCATTGCAAACACAATATACAATTATTTTTCATATACTCCAAAGTTTTATTTGAAAAACATGCTCAAGAATATGATGTTTTTGTTAGAGGCCTCCAAATTATAGGTATAATTTCCTTCATAAGCAAAATGTTAGGCATCTTTCCCTAAATCACTATACATAACTATTTATTTCTCCCAAACATATTTATGTTGCTAAAATTAGTTTTATCTAAAATCAAAACATGCACAGCAGTAAATTAACTAGACAAAACCCGTTTTGTCTAGTTAAAACTAGAATTTATTGCTAGTCAAAAATGACTTTGAGTTAAAACTAGTTTTAACTAGACAAAACAGGTTTTAACAAAGACGTCCAGTATAAACTAGTTTCAACTAGTTAAAATGCGTTCTAACTAAAAACGGGTTTTGACTGTAACATATATATATATATAATAAAAATAGAAAGAATATAAATTTCTTAAACTTATTTATTTATTTACTTACTTTTGCACTAAACAAATATTTGGATTATATAATTCTGTCATTCATTAGATTTAATTTTCAGAAATTTAAAAAATATTGTGAAAGAATATATTTTTTATCTGAAAATATTTTTGGCCATAAAATACAATTAACAAACATTGAAATATACATCGCTTGATTTTTTAAAATTATATTAGTTTTCTAATTACAACTTACATATTGTGTATTTTGTACATGTATATAATCTGTATATATATAATCGAGATGGGTTGATGATGATAATAATAATAAGTGCAGAGCCCAAACGGTTAGGAGTTGAAAGTTGAAATTTGGTACACAGTTAGGGTACATCATGAGAATGTACCTTAAGAAGGGATTTTTTGAAATTGCTCCCGCCGGGGAGAGGTTGTTAACACTTCCCCCTGCAGAGGAAGTATTAACAATGGAAGTGTTAAGAGAAAGCGACGTGCAAGATTTACATTTACAGGTGCAGATGTGGTTTTTTGCATTTTTGCCAGAAATTGAACATATTTTTAGATCTATCTAAAATTTTTCTAATTAGTCTGGAAACAGGGGGACCTAATTCTTGCATTCTGTGGGTAACATTGGCTATAATGTAATAATCTTAATTTTCGCTATTGTTACTTTTTGCCCAAGCACAACGCCAGGCTTATCCTCTAGTGCAGGGGTGGCCAACAAGTCGATCGCCAAGCCAATTTTGGTAGATCGCTAGCGATGTCTTGACTTAATGTATTATATTTGTAACCGAACGCAACTGTATGCATGCAGTTATGACTCGACTCATAAGCAGTGAGTGCACTTCGTACTGAAACAGTGTATAAACATAGTATGTATTTCACACTTTCCCCTCCCCACTTAGACTATGCCTATGACAACAAGTCGATCGCGACACATTTTTCTGATAAAAAGTAGATCTTATGTGCACAAAAGTTGGCCACCCCTGCTCTAGTGTATGTATTTAAGCATTAATAATCTTAATGATTTTGAAACATTCTTGTTTATAAACAGTTTGTTTTTCATTTCTTGTTTGTGAAATGGTATAAATTCAAATCATCTGATTTATTTAATTTTTTATAGATGAACTGTGATAAATGGAATGTTAAGAATACTATATTAAATATAAAAAAGTTATGAAAATAAATTTTACAATTATTTTAAATTATGTAATATGTGATATACTACTTTACAGTTTTAAATTCATAAAGATCAGAATTTAATAAAATGTAGAATATTCATAAAAATTTTTTATATATGTACATTATATTCTAATTTCCTATAAACTTTTTCATGTAGGAGATGTACATTACTTAATGTAAATCAAGAGAAAATAAAGTCTACAATTCATTTTTATATTATAAATTGCTGGAATTTTACAAAAGAAGATGAAAAATATTAATAAAATTTTATTCTGACAATTTTAATGAGGTATTTATTATTCTCTTTTATCTGATGTAAATTGAAATTAATTAATTATGCATTATTATTATTATTTCTTATGTAAAATATTTTTTTAAATTTAAATAATATATGAAGTAATATTGAGAATTTATCAATATTTAGAAAATTAAGTTTTCTAAATGATAACCAAAATTTTTGTCATCATGTTCTGTGAATTTATTTTTTTTAATAATAAACATAAGAGGTAAGTAGTGTCATAGTCTTCTTAAGATTTGTCAGTCACATGAAGCAAAAAATCACAAAAAGATTAATTGGTCTACGTGTTTTTGATTAACACAATTTTTATGGACAGAAATATTTGTAACTTACCTAATTATCAGAAATAAATAAAACTTTGTTTTTTTATTTAGTTAAATTGTTTGGACTAACATTCTAAATTATCTAAAAAATTAGTTTTTTGCTTAAATTAATAAATAGTTTATATTTCTAAAATTCTAGTCTTAATATTTCTTAGAAGAACAGCTTTACTAACTCTTATGCAGATTTCTTTATTGAGTGTTTTTATTCTGTTTGAAAGTACTTTAAATATGTTACAATAATTTTTATACAAAGATTAAAATTTTAAATCTTATTATTTGAATTTAATCATTCAAAATGTATAGATAATATATATACACCATTTTTACTTAAAAAAATCTGTGCTTGATTAATCCAAACACCACATTTTTTAAGATAACTGCTTTAAAAAAAGGATATGAACATATATATTTAACGAATTTTACTAATTTATAGTTGTAACAAAACAGAAAATTTTGTTTTTACTGTTTTGTATCATTTAATATGGTGGCATTCATTTTTCAAGCCCATTTGGTATTAAAAGATAAAAATATTGAGTGGGGAAAATGAATTATTTTTATATTTAATAAAGATAATTTATCTGCAATTTGTAGTAATGTATTTTGTAATGAATTAACTTACTAATTAAATGAAAGTAAGACTTCTTTACACTGTTTAATTTGAATTGAAGGTGAAGACTGCTAATAGACTAGAGACCAATAGCTTAAACTAAAGAAATAGTATAAGTTAGATATATAGAATATTTACTGTCAATATCAGTTGTGTATTTAATTTACTTATCCTCACTTTTACAAAATTAGTCACATGCAAACATTTAATATTTCTTGTAACTAGTGACTATAGACAATCATTACATTAAGCAAAGTCATGCAGTTGCCAAGTGAAATTTATCAATAAGAAAGTAAGAAAAATGCTAAGTAACTGGAAGCACCCTCATCAAATTTATTTCAAATAAACTGCACATATTGACTTTTTGTCACAGCTTTTTGGAAAAAAGTGGCAAATTATCTGAATAAAACAATCATTAATCTCAAATCTTAATAACTAAAAATATTTAAAAGCTAAATTTTTTGTTGTATGTATAAATAAATAAATAATTATCTAAAAGTTTTATATATATATATATATAATATATATATATATGTGTGTGTGTGTGTGTGTGTATTCTCCAGTTAATATAGAAACTAATTTTATTTTAAAGAAAAGTAGCAGAATTGAATTTAACTGTATGTCCCATACAGTTCATATGACTACCATGTAATATATGAATTATGGATTTCCTGATTTAATTTCCTATCTTGTTATTAAAGATGGAATGAGAATAGTTAACATCCACTAAGAAATAGCAAACTGTGATAATATTTCTCATAAAAGAAGATACTAGAAGCATGGAAATTCATTACTGACTTTTATCAGTATTTGTAGACATTACTCTAACCTGCACATCTGTATTTTAATAGTGCAGTTGTCTCCATACTGGCATGATTCTATTAAAGATAACCACCTTTTAAGTATCCTTACTACAGATTTAATGTTTCAAATATGATTTTACCAAGTTTCTTTATGTGAAGTTGCACTCTGTACTGGCATCAGTAAAATTTCTATGGACATTTGCAGAACTGTACATCAGAAAATATCAAAATTGTTAAACAAAGGTATCATCTTATTGAAATATAATGCAAGGTTACACATAACAGAAAACTATGGAGGCTCTTGTTCAACTTGGAAAGTGTATGGAAATGGCAGGAATAAATTAAATAACAGTGTTTTTTAATTGTTTGTATGCATAATATCTATGAAGCAATAAAATCAATTCAAATATTTACTGGACATATCATGCTTGGGTAATTCTTAAGTTGGTTGAGTGTCTTAGCGAACTCTGGGACAAGGGCACACTCCATTAGCAGATTGATTAATTGGTATGGTTATATAGGTCCAAAAAAATTACCATCTATATCTATTGCTGAGATCAAGAGTCACCTTTATGTAGGCATAACTAGTTTTAAAACAATTTGTGAAAGAACCATATATGACTAATTATTTAATTTTATTTGCTTTTTAAAATTTTATCATATTTATTGTTTCATTTACATTATATTCATGTACTTCTGCAGTATATAAGCTTTTATTTGCTTGTATTATTGTGTTGTTTATTTTATGCTTTTTTTTATCCACTGCATGTATTTTTTTTATGTTATCTCCTTTTAATTGGATTTTGTTATTTTATTGTTAATTTGTAGGTGGAAATTATTGCCTTTTTTGGCATTGCCATTGTAAATTCTCAGTAAACAGTAAATAAACAATTAATAGATTTGAAAATGCAGTTAACTGGATAACATAATGCCTCTGCATGGTAAGCAACAATTGTGAATTTGATTCCTATTCTGGTTGATATTTTCTTCCAGAATATTAAAATAAATTAAATTTAATTCTGAAATCGACATAATTATTAATATTCATGTAAGATGGAAGCTTAACTTTAGTCCAGATTACTTAATTTCAATGATTATAGTCTAGCCCAGTGGTTCCCAATTTATTTTAATTGTGGAACTCTTTTCACCTTGGTAACAAGTTCTGAAACCTGACAATTTTACTAATTGTAAATAAACAACAAATCAAAAATAATTTATTTAACTTAAAAAAAAGAAAACAGATTAATAATGGAAAAGGAAATAATATTAATTCAAACTGGTAATTAATGTAAAGGATTAATTTTCACAGATGATTTTGTCTGTAGATGTAGTGAGAATAGGAATAGGAAGGAAAGATGATGCAGCCGTCCTCATAGATATAGCCACAGTGAAAGGAGGAGGGAAGGAGACAGGGTGCTAGGGGAGAGGAGCAGGGAGAAAGGGAAGAAGAATGAAAGAAGTGGATGTAGTGGGAACACAGATAATCAGAGAATCTAATGAATTTGATTTTTTGCAAATGGTTAAAGAAACACTCAAGTATTTGAAGATTGCTGCCTCTGGAGAAACAGTTTCTTTGACAGGAATGAATACTCTGTACTTTAGTTTTTGAATACTGAGAATCAAATACATGATTCATTTTATTTTTCACAAATATGAGTCATGTAGAGTATGTGGCATGCTCCCTTTTCTTATGGAATATTATTAATTTTTGAAACCTTATTTAAATAAATTTTTCATATATACAGTAAGACTCTGCTTAACGCTGCCTCGCTTAATGCTGATTAGATATAACACGGTCTGCTTGAAGCCTTAAAAAATGCTCAAAATTTCAGCAGATTCAAATTATGGCAGCATTTCATCGATTCGTACATAATACGATTATTTACAAAAATGAACCAATCAGTGAAAGATGGTAATTCGTCTTAGTACTGTACTTTCCTTAAATCTATGTTTGTTTTGTGCAATTTAAAAAAAAAAAAATATATAACACTATGGATAAATAGGAAATATCAACTTTGTTTGGCAAGAATTAACTGATAAATGCATGAACAGAGTGTGGAAGAAGTTATGGATTTAGGTATCCAAGAATTCTCAATGAGAAGAGCCTATCGCTGTATCATTAGATTGACCAAATTGTCAACTTAATCAATACAGGAGATGTAGACAAGCAGGATATTGGGGAGTTACTGCAGGTTTCTGGTGAGAGCCTTACCAACGACAACCTTCAAGAACTGGCAGAACAAAGAATTCATGTGCAACTGGAGAATAGAGATTCTGAAACGAAGAACCTAAAGAATTTCTCTATAGATTTCCTTAGTAAAAGTTTAGTAACAATAACTGAAATTCTTAAATCAAATTATAGCAAATAATCCAGATTTTGAAAGGAGTGCAAAAGCAAGATGAGGCGTTTTGGATGCAATCTTTTGCTACCAACATTCGTTTAAGGAAAGAAAAAAGGCAACAAATAAAATTACACAACTTTCTGGTAAAAGAACAAGAATTTCAAGAGAGTCGGGACCTTCATCACAAAAAATGAACTTTATATTTCTCTGTGCATATGTTTATGTGTTATTTAATATATATTATTATGCAAATTAATATAAAAATTACTTAAAATGAAAGTAAAATCTGTTTATTTTTGGTTGCGTGTTTACCTATCCCTATTTACTCTGTGTTAAAATGATCTCATTTAATGCTGTTTCGCTTAGCACTCTGATATCTAGGAACACATTCCCCATGTTAAGCGGGGTCTTACTGTATTTTAAACTATTAATTAAAGCTCAAAATACTAATTTTATTGCAGAATTTTATCAGAAGTTCTACAGTATACAAGTTGGGAACCACTGGTCTAGCCTAAATATAATTCAAAGAAATATAGCTTTTAGATATTACTTTTGGATGTAGGATATTAATAAGATTAAAAATAATAATTAAACTAATGTAATAATAAGTCCCGTGATTCAAAAATGTTTGAATAGTATGTCTTTCAAAGAAACCACTGATCTGAAGATGGAGAATAAAGAATCTTTGAAACTGTTCATGTGTGAAAAATAAAACTTCATCTGTAGATAAATGTTCATTTTAGTTTTCTTAAAAGGGTTGTTGATACATGAAAAAGATTGAAAACTCCTGATTTAAACAGTTAATACCAGGGGTTGACTAAACACTCAGTACTTGAAAATGTACGTGAATAAGTACTTGAAAAACTACAAACCTATTTTTTCAAAATGATTAGTATCAAAGTTTGTTGTGTGTTTTTTTTTTACTAATTCAGCCTAAAAATTAAAATTAAAAAAGTATTTGAATTCTGTTTCCTACATTTTATAATTTTCATCCAATTTCACAAAAAATACTGATCTTCGGGGAATTGGAACAAAAAACTGATCTATAAAGACACAAAGTCTGAGAAGCACTATTCTAGCAGACCTGCTTGAGTGATATGTAACATGCTAAGGAGAACTGTGTAATTGACTTAAAACTGAGGGAACAGGCATGTAACAACTATGTTCATCTGCTACATGGAATTCTTAAATTAAAAATGCTTATTTTTAATTTTTGGCTTGTTTTCTGAATTAAATTCTTCCAGAAATACTTTTCTACCTCACCTGCCTTGGTAGCCAGTGAATGGCTTTTCAGTATTTATGGGAACCTTTATGAGCCAAAGAGGAACAGGCTAGCACCCAGAAAATGACATGTTCGTGTTTCTTCACTGCAACCTAAAATTATTGAATTATTCTTATTAATAAAGTTACTCTTTCTTTGAACATCATTAATTTTTCTTTTTTAAATGTTAATTTAATAATTTTAAATTAAAAAAGTAATTATGTTTTTTTAATGGAATGATCATTTATTTACGCTAGTGTTTTGAAAATTGTCACTTGATTAATCAGTACATTGTGTGTATTATCACAAAGTGATACAATGCCAGAGTTCACTACACCTTGGTTGTTTTGAATGGCTTGTCATAACATTTATTGTTGATTCTTGACTCAGAAATTTGCTCAACAAGATACTGCATCTAATCATTTCAGTAATTTCTGTGCTGCATCCATATGATTTGTTTTTTTATTTATCATTGAGCAATTTTGGAACCTGTCTCGAACACAATTTATGATACTGCAGTGTTCTGCAACTTTGTACAGTACAGTACAGTATGAGAAATTTGCAAAAATATGAAATCAACTAGAAATGGTGAATATTCTGTTTGCTCGTTATTTCATTCTGCTGTTCAATCAGATTCAGTCAGATTACAGATTGGCATTGGCAACAGATAGATGGCCACTTCAATCTTGATCATGTTAATTTGTCCTCTCTGAGTCCATATTTTTATCTTATCTTTCTCATTTGTTTAGTCACCACATATATAAAAAATTTTCCAAATAAAGTTCAAATAGATGATGACTAAGTCCATCTGTCAACAAGTGGGATTTTTGTTCTTACTTATTTTTTGTCATGATTATGAATATTTAAATAAATGCAGTAAAACAGCAAATATGTCAGATGTTTCTTTATCATCAAGGAAAATAATCTGCTGATGACTTGTGCCAGTAGCACAAGTCTTTAGCAGATTACAAGTTGTATGATTGGAATCTACTTTTTGAATGTTTTTCATAGTAATAAAGAAATGTTTTAAAGTGTTATTTGATATTCTTGATATTCTTACATGTGGACAATCTATTAAAGTGAAATTATTTGAAAGTCATGCTCATTTGTGATTATAATGGTGCATATTTTATCATAAATGTGACAAACTGGTTTTGAATTATTTTCAAATAATTTATTTAATTATTCTCTATAATCTTCATTTCGTGTTAATCAAAAAGAAGTGAAGATTATAATTCTTGTATAAAAAATCATTTATATTTTACTTGGCTATCAATTTTTTAAAGCAATATACAGTGGAACCTGCTAATGGACCACTGAAGGGACCAGCTCAAAGTAGCTATCTTACACAGGTCTCACTGTATATATTGCTTTGAAAAATTATATATATATATTTAAAATAATAATAATAAATTTATTAATCTTGTATGACATCAGCTTACCTCTAGACAAATTATTTAGTATTTAATTAATTAGCCATATTATAGCCTTTTAATTCAACAGTTGTTTGGTTCTAAAGCAATTGTTTTTGTATATATTCTTTCATATTACTATATGACTTCTAAGTATGAAGTATATTGCAATAGGATTTGGAGAATTGAATCTCTTTAGTGGTAGGAATATACATCAGATTTTTGTAAATGTTTGAATGGATTTTGTGCAGTAGCTAAAATCTAATTTTGGTTTGATTGCACCAAGATTACAGGAAAATAAATATATTACAGATTTTGTATAATTTTTTGGAAACTTATTTTGCTCAAAATTTTGCTATATTTCCCATATAGCAAAATTTTGAGCAAAAGTAAGTTTCCAAAAAAATTATATTTTCTTATCAAAGCTTTAATATTTATGAATATTTATTGGTTTTACAGATTGCTGTATTTTTTGTTTGAGGTGACTGAATAATTTTTTTTCTCAGTTCACTCATTTATTTTTCCTCTTGCATGCTATTTTCACATCTGTATTTAACACTTGTGTGCCTTATCTACAGTCAAGATCATTTCAAAGTTGACAAAGCCTGTTTTTTGAACTTTTGAGTTTATCATCATCTTATCAATATGTAAAAATTAAATTAACCTTATTTTTACTTTTAAGACTTAATTTTTCATTAAATCCATCAAAAACTTTTGAAGAAAATATTACGAATTGTAAATTTGTGTTGTATGGCAAAATCATTTCAAAGTTGATACAAAATAAAATATTCAGAAAGAGTTGGACTCGGAACTTTGTTGGACCACCTTTGGTCTGAATTACATGAAGTCGACTTTGCATACTGTTAATTAACTTACGAATGATATCCTGCCCAATTTCTGACCAAACCTTAAATAATTCTTCTTTGTACAATGATAAAGATTTTCTATGGCTAAGAGGAATAAAGCAGTAATTTGTCCCACAGATGTTCTATTAAATTTAAGTCTGGTGACTGCAGTGGTCATTCAAGAACTTTGATATCATTTTCATTGAAGTATTTTCTGAGAAGCAATGCTGTATGTTTGGGATCATTGTCTTGTTGAAAGACAAATTTATTTTCAATTTTCATTTTCCTTGCTGATGCCATTAAATTGTCTTTAATTATCTGTTTGTAATCTAGTGCTTTCATGCAATCATGAATTCGAACAATGTTGCCCATTTTGAACCCCCAAAAAACACCATCAAACCATTATGTATGCCAAGTGTTTTATTGTTCCCACAGTTTTATTTTTATTGAATGCTTGATTTTTCTTCCTCCAAACAAATTTCCATCTTTTAACATCCTGCAACTCTTGTTTTAACTTATCACTCCAAATAACATGCTTCCAAAACTCTAGGGGCTTGTCCACAATTTTTTTGGCAAAAGCTAATCTTTTCTTCTGATTCACTGCTGAAATCATTGGTTTTCTATGAGCCACTCTTCCATGGAAACTTTTTTTATTTATTTTTCTCTTAATAGTTGAAACACTGGCTTCAAGCGTAAGCTTTCCTTTTATTTCTTTAGCTGTTATAAAAGAGTTTTTGGTGGTCTCACGGAAAATCATGGCATTTTCTCTTGATGTTGTGGCCTTAGGGCAGTGTCCCTGTGGTAAATTTCTCACTGTATTGTTATTTAAATATTTGACCACTATTTTTCTGCTCCTTCTCATGATATCTGATGCTTTTTTGCAATAATAGAAGGAGAATTGCCAAATTTTCTGCTCATGTACAATCTGCACTCTTTCTTCAAGACTCAATTCTCTCTTCTTTAACATACTTTCTTATTGATACTAAAAAACTATTTAATTGACAACTCTGGAATTAAATTTTGTGTTATAACCAATCTGAAATTAATTTCTTACTGTATTTACAATGTTTTCTTTGTTGTCAACTTCCAATTGATACAACAATATTTTACTTATCGCTCTTCAATTGTTTATTGGTGAAACAAGCTAATCGGTTATCGGATTGGTAAAACATTATTATTAAAGTTTAAATAAATACTCTGTGTATATATTTTTTAACTTTAACAATTCCTTTTTATAGTAGTTTTTTACTTTATTATTATTATTATATTACTACTTATATATATATATATATATATATAAGTAATTATTTCTACATTTAACATAATTAATGTTTTTTAATTTAACAATAATATAATACACTTTCTGAAGTAGATCAAACTAGAGTGGTCTTAGCATTCACTGCAAACTTGCCTGTCATAAAAGGGTTCTGCAGTTTAGAGAAGGTTAAGAAAGGTGGTATTAGACAATAAGAATTAATGAAATAGTAAAAAGTGATAACTGTAAATTTTGAGAAAAATTCTAAACAATTCTAAAGTATGGCAAATACTAAATGTTTATATAGTAGATGATCATTAATAACCTCCTTGATGGACCTTCTTGTTGTTACAAAAAATTGTGAAAATAACAAATGATAAGTATGTTGGTCTTTAACTAGGTCTATAATTTTATAAAACTTAACAAGACAAAGTTTCGTAATGTTATAGACATAGTTGAAGACCACAAACTTATCATAATTTTTTGTAACAACAAATGAGGTTCATCAAGTAGCTTATTAATGATCATCTGCTATACAGGTTGACATTCAAAAATCTGGCTATCGATAATCTGTTTCCTTCAGATTTCAGGCATGGATTTTGGAGTGCATTTTCAAATTTACCATGTTGGCAGCCTCATGTATTAATGCCTTGAAAGTGATTGTACAAAAACTAAAGAAAATTTTATCTTTCTTATACTTTAGAACAGGGGTGTTCAACCTTTTTGTTTCTCTGGGCCACATTGGAAGAAGTCATGGAGTTTTGGCCACAAGTATATTATATATACTTGTGACCCAATCTCTAAATATACAAGTTTATTTAAGAATTGACATGTCTAGATTATAGTAATAAGTATTAAAACTTTATCACAAAAAAGGATATTTTAACAAATTACTTCTACAGACACTTTCAGTTTTTATTTAGAAATAGATAAATTCATTTATTATAAAGGAGACAAACAAAATTTATTTGAAAAACACAAATATTTCTGTTATTTGTCTCTAATTAATAAAAAAAATGACAAAACACCATTTTAAAGTGCATTTTTATTCGACTAATATATTTATAAATAATATGTAACTCAAAAAGTAGCCAATGCACCAAATGATATTTTTTATGTCAAACTAAAAAAAGGGTAGCCAAATCTTGCAACGCTGGAAGGAATATTAAATAAAGCTGGAGTTGGGACTCAAAGGATTATAGACTCAAATGTGGGGAAAGGGGAGAAAGGATGAAAGATAAAGGTTGGAAAATTAAGGGTCAATATTTGCATAACAGGTCTATTTAATCTTTCTCACTACTATTTATCTTTTGGCCTTTCTCTCTTTTCCCCACATTTGGGTCTATAATCCTTTGAATCACAACTCCAGCTTTATTTAGTATTTTTTCCTCATTCACACATTTCCAAGTATTTGAAAATATTTTCTTTCCACTCAAAAATAAAATATGTATAAAGATTTACAGCTTTGTGAAACTTCTTTTTTGAGTTTATGCCGTTGAAATAAATAAATAATAAAAAGTTTGTCAGTTTTGTTTACACGTTTATTGGGCTGCATGTGGTCCACAGGCCGTGGATTGGACACCCCTACTTTAGAACAAATATTATTTGGAACTGTATTGTGAGATTGAATCAGTCACATTTTAGCACAGTTAACATTTAAATTAGATTAATCAGAAGAAAAATGGTGTGATTTTGTTTGCATTAGGTACCAACTTATTTGAAACAGATTATAGATATAATTCACCTATACACACCGGGTTAATACCATTCAAATCTCCTGCAAACCTTGTAACCGGTGCAGTCAAAGTTCGTACGCAAACGTTTTCGGCCCCTCACTAGGTCCTTCTAAAAAAAAAAAAAGAAAATTTCGCTTGAAGAAGGACCTAGTGAGGGGCTGAAAACGTTTGCGTACGAACTTTGACTGCACCAGTTACAAGGTTTGCAGGAGATTTGAATGAGATTATACATATATATTAAATTTGAAATTTTATACTACGTTAATTTAGAATTAATCTTTTATCTTGAAAACTGAACATGATTAGATATCAAGAGAAAGTGAATTTTATTTTGTATTTACAAGAGTGCTTTATGAATGTTTTAAGAATAATAATTATAAAAGAAATAATGTAGTCTGTGAGTCAAAGAATTAATTTTTAAATAAATGGTTTTCTACACTTGGATATTATTAAAAGTTATTCTTTTATTTGGAATATAAAATCAAATAAATTAATTCAAAAAATTATAAAAACATAAATTAGTATAAACAATTAAATAAAATTGATAAAAAATATAAGAATAAATAATCTAATTTTTTTGTAAATGAATCATCACATCTAACAAATAGAAATTGAGAAAGGCTAGTTCAGTTGATAAATCAGTTTTTCTTGTTTGTATGCTAAATTTACTTTATAAATTAAATATTTAAGTTCAATATGAGTTTAATTTATCAAAAGATTGAGTGTTAGAAATGCATAGTTTGAATTTGCAGTTCATGGAATTGCAAATGGAACTATGACTATTTTAAAACCTGGAAAGTTCATGCAGAGCTTTCCAGGTTTTAAAATAGGATCTTTTATTCATTTTGGTATACAGAATTTAAACATTTAGTTTTGATTATGATATAGAAAAATTTTTGATAGTGAAGTTTTACATATTTAGTTTAATTTAGCTTTATGCTCTGAAGAAGAATCAACCTCAAAAGGCTTGAAAACTTGGATTTAAAAGTTGATTTTTCACTATAAGAAAACTATTTTGTTTTCAAGTCTGAATCTCCATTCAGAACTTTAAGGAGTTCTGACATATATACTATTGCAGTTTTAGTTCTATACTAATAAAAGAAAGCAGGCAATGTTGTTGCTGGACTTTTCCAACATTTTTTATTTGTTTTCATCCCTAATAATCCATAATACCATCACTTTAAGTTTTCAGATTTACATAAAATTAATAATATAAATGATTACTTGTAAAATGGGAATTATTTAACTAATTTAAAAACATTAGCCCCTCACCTCTTCAACATATAAACATCATTTGGCCTAATTTTGATAAAAGTTTTGATTAATAACAAAAAAATATTTATCTCAGAATTTCATTAAAAAAAAATAGTTTATTATATTTTTATTCCTGATCTAGAGTTGGGGTTGAAAAAATGTCAATTTCTAAAACCCCCAACTCTAAATCAGGGATAAAAATATCTCTAATCTATAGTCATGGCACTGAAAAGTTTAAGAAATAATACTACATGTATACACTGTCAGATGGCATTAAAATCTTTTTTGTAGTAAGTATTTTCAATGATACACAATCCTTGTCATCAGGCTAATGAATGTAGAATGGAACATCACTGTGTGCAGTAAGCCTATAACATTTTCAAAGTTGAAATATTCCAAATATTTAATCCTCATAATTCATTAGCCTGATGACTACAATTGTGTATCGTTGAAAGTACTTACTACAAAAAAGATTTTATCGCCATCTGACAGTGTATACATCTAGTATTATATCTAATTTGGCATGGACTTTGAAATACTATTTGTCTAAGTTTAAGAAATGATAGTAAACAATATTTTATTACTATCTCCATTATGAAGTATCCCTCTCAGTCATTTTAGTTGTTAATAGCTATTAATGTAATTTCATTTTCTTTTAAAATTCAAAAATTATTAAAATTTTAAATTTTGTTAAACATTCAATTTTTATTTCTTTTTTCTTATATTTCTAAATTATGTACTTTAATTAATCATATAATCAATATTTCTCTTGAAATAGACAACTCCATTTATGTTAAAAAATAAGTTTACCTCACTAAATACTTGAGGGGCACTTTAATTACTTCCTGATTAGGAAGTAATTAAAGTGGCTCCTCAAGTATATAGTGAGGTAATCTTTTTTTGTAATCAATATTTTTATCACACATTTTCATTTATTATTATATTGTTAGCTTTATGTTGTAAGTTTTACATTTATTTTTAACTTTACTTTGGATGAATTTTAAAAATGTGTTATTCAGTCTAACTTTGTTAATTCAAACTTGGTTAATTTGAATTCTACAAATTTTCTTTGAGTTTCTTAATAAATGTAATGTAAAAATTACTTGTTTAATTTGAATTTTTTCCTAATTTTTTGGATAATTCAAAACTGGAAATATCCTCATAATTTGAAAATTACTAGAGTTTGAAAATTTGAAGCTGGAGTAACTTAGTTTACACTGAGCAAATAGCAAATAGTGAAATTGAAAAACTAATGCAAACTGGTGTGGACTGCAAAAGCGATTGTGAATTTTGAATTTGTTTACAAGCAAGAAAGAAACATCATGGGTAAAAACAAAACATTTCTGACATTTTGCTTTTAATCACTGTTCCATATTTGTTACAAAAAAAAAATGAAAGATATGTTAAAAAGAAAATGATGTTGGGTAAGAAAAATATTTAAAAAGTGTGAATTACAATAATATCTTCCTAATTTTGATATCTACTCTGTTGTGGGATGATTTTGTAATTTCATCGTAAAAACTGCTAAAAACACTTGACAACAAATGGCACTGTGATAAGTGGAAATAATTTTTTACTAGTGAAAAAGTTCAAGTTCTAAGTGATTTGCAAAATAGTAAAATTCACCAGAAACAACACGTTATTCACTCTGTTTTTTTCACTTTTGTCAGCAGTTTGCTCTCAGTGTGAATTAAGCATAACAAGAAAATGTGATAACCAAACTAATTATCTTTTATGGTATTTAATAATTATGAATGAAATTGTTAAATTTGAATTTTGGATAATTAAAGCTATTTTGCACACTTCTTTGAAATAAAGCAAACGGTATGTTTTAAATAGTAGAAAACAATTTTGAGAAAATATGAAGGTTTTTGATATAGTTAATGATGCCTGAATGTCATATGTAGATTAATTTTTTTTTCTCACTTTTTTTTGGTGTTTGTACATCTGTTTATTTTGTGATATATTATGAGTTGGGGCTTAGAGAGATACCATAATTTTTATAAATGTTTTTAATTCTTCAAAAATTCCTTTTATAATTGGAAAATTAATATACATTATTTTCTTTTTATCTTTTAATAATAATCCTGTTTTGAGGAAATGTCTTTTTCAGTTTTAGATTATTCGTTTTTGGATATTTGTGATTATTTTCTCTCTTAGTAAGTTAATCTCTCTTAAATGTCGCTTTTTATAAATTTGATCTATAAATAATTTTTTTATATTTCATTATGAAATGTGTTCTTTCTTGATATATATTGGTATAAAAGAGTTACATAAATATAATTAATTTTATTTATATTACAAAATTTCCTTTTAGTCACTGTGAGCTATTACAATCCTATGGAACAATGCATATATATGAGGGTGGATCCAAAAAAAAAGGTTACAAAGGTAATAAAAAAATATTTATTAATAATAGACAGAAAATACAAAAGGGAATTAAGAGGCATACTTGCCAATCACTTTTCCACATAATCACCAAATCTATTTAGGCATTTATCTGAACGCAGGACCAACTTGTATAATCCAGCTTGGTAGAAATCACGTCCCTGCCCTATGAGCCAGTTCTCAGCAGTTGTTTTCACATCATTGAAGAGAACCTTGTTCCAGATAAGTGTTTCTTCAATTTTGGAAAAAGGAAATAGTCACTGGGTGCCAAATCTGGGCTGTAAGGAGGTTGCTCCAGACTTCCCACTTGAACTTTTGCAGCAATTGTTAAGTTTTGCAAGCAGTATGAGGCCCTGGCATTGTCATGCAGGAGGATGACACCGTCACTCAACATGCAAGGGCATTTGCGTCAGATGTCCATAAGAAATGAATCGCAGTTTTCGCACCTCCAAGTGAGACCACTGAAATGGCAAGACGTTTAGAAACGTCTTGCCATTTCAATCACTGACACGTCAGTGAACTACCTACCTGCACAACCTACCTGTCAATCACTACCTACCTGCACAACCACTGTAAGACAACTAATTATCATCTGTCTCCACTCTGGGAAAAAATATTCCTTTCACATTAATTACTTTTCAAATGTTGCTGTTTGTAATCTTTTTTTGGATCTACCTACATAAATGATATATGCATTGTTTAGAAAAGTGGTGCAAAGAAAGGTAGTAGGATCTACAGTAGAGAATTTAGGACTGTGCATTAGAACAAGTTAGAACAATAGGACTAAGGATTTTTTTAAATTTTATTTTAAAAATTTCAAATATGAACTATTTCTTTCTGTTATATCCAAAAAGTTAATATTGTTTTTCTCTAATTCTAGCTGAAATGCTAAGTTAATTTATTAATATTATTTACAAGTTCCAGTATTTTATATATATTAGTCAGTTGTTTACATAAATAAAGTTTTGTTTATATTTAATAAACTATGTAACAGATTATTCTATCCTCAGGACAAATTGGATTTAATGCAATTAGATAAGGAAACAAACCTATAGATTTCCAGCAGCAGTTTAATACCATAAAAACATTTTTGACCTATTCATAGGTCTTCCTCAGTTTGGACTAATGAATTGAATATGTAAATAGCATTTTGAGATTAAAATTAAATAAAATACAAATTTATGAATTTACTAATTATTTAATTCTTAATTTTATAATTTCTCATTTATCACTTCCCACAATATGGAGGATTTTACTGACTTCATTGTTTTTGAAAATTTTATTGGGTTTGATTATTATTATTTTATCCATTACAATAGAAACTTGATAATTTGTCACTTGACATTTCATCCTATTCTATAATTCATCACCTTGATAAGGTGTTATTTTTAGATGGAAATCACAAAATTCCATTAACAGTGGTTGGGAAAGCTAAGGAGCCCTAAAAAATTTTAATCAAAAATTATTGTATGTTGATTTTTACACCCAAAAACTGCTTGAGTGGATCAAGAAATTCTTGCAACTTGGTTTAAAATATACACCACTCCACACTGGGATGGAACCAATTTCATGTGCACTGCACATCCAAGATAGAGGTCCACTAAATGTTCTATGAGAAGGTGAATACAAGAACATATCTCAGACGTACAGCATGCTAAAACATCCACAGTCCTCTCTATGTATACAGCAGACCCAGAAATAGTTGCAAACTTCACATGGTCCCAACTCCTCCTCATAACATTGCACTCAGATCATCTCAGACGGTTGGAGGCCATAAAAATTTTTAAAACTAGCTTTGAGTCATCTATAAATTTTAAAGGGAAACTGGTGTTGTCAGTGGCCTGGCAAACCCTGCTCGACACAACATTATAGTGGTTAATCAAATGATCGTTATGCATGTGACAATGCCTACATTGCATTAGATTTATATTTATAGTTTGAAAAGTTTGTATAATTTGTTTGAATTACAATACTGAAAAAATTTTTACAAATATATGTTTGTTCCAATAATGTTTAATTAGGTAACTGTTCTGTCGGACCTGAAGACGAACTTACTCAGAAGGAGTTGGAAAATGTTTATGCAGTGTTTGTTTTTTTTTTTTTTTTGTATTACGCACATAGGAAATTGGTTCTGTCTCTGTTGTAACAACCTGGTTTTTTAATATATTTGTAGTTCAGGTGAAATTTTATCTTAAATCAAAAATTCACCGGAAAAAGAGCTTTTAATTATGGACAATGCCCCACACATCCGTTGAATGACATAAAGTTGATAAAGATATATAATGTGTCTTTCTTCCTCCCAACACAACATCTCTGATTCAGCTGATGGATCAGGAAGTGAATTGAAAATTTGAAGTGTCACTATTGGAAAATATTTGTTCAATTTTTTATTTCATGTGATGTGGGTATGAATTTGGATGAATTTTGAAACAAAACACTATTAAACATGCAATTTTTGACATTGTCGAAGCATGGAATAAACTTCCAAATGAAACATTATCTCAAAGTTGGAAGAAAATTTGGCCATCAGATGCATTTAACAGAAGTAACAGCAATGAAAACAAACAATTGCTGGATGATGTTTTTTAAATGGGTAATGACACTTTTCAAATATAACTGGGTGATGTAAATGACTAGCTGAATATGGATAGCTCAGATTTGGGATACAAAATTTTGAATGACAGCAAATTAATAGAACGAGTAATGAGCAAGAACATACACAATGAAGAAGTGGATAATGACATATCTGTTTCTTGGCATTTTAGTTGCAAAGAAATTGAAATGTTATCAAAATTCATTGAATGGTAAGAACAGCAAAATGCGGCAGAAATTCCGAATTTAATTGCAATGTGGCATGTGCACAACTTAACAATCATGAAGGGAATAGTTCATAAAAAACATTTCTCTATAAGCTGAAACAAATTTAACTTGGAAATCTTAAATACTTTTTCAGCAAGACTTTGATTTATTTAGACAAAAGTTTTTGACTTCTTTTTGTAAGTCTGTGTCAGATTTAACAAGATGATGCCAACTTTAAGTTTAAAATAATATTAATATGTCATTTAGAATTTAAAGTTTGAATCTCCTTGTTAAACCTGTTTCAGACTTACCAAAAAAAGGGGAAAACATTTTGTTTATCTAAATTAGTCTTGCTGAAAAAAGTATTTAAGGTGTTGGTGTTGTTCAAGTAAAAAATAGTTTAAAAAATTGTGTATTTTTTTAACATTCTGGTAAGATTTAAAGTATGTAAGTTATTTTTTTAAGTTATTTTCTTGGCTTTAATAAAATGTTTACCAAAAGTTTTTGTAGAAAAAATAGGTTATAAGTTATGTATTGTGTTAATTAACTCTTTAAGTACAAAACCAGCCAATTGAAAAGTTGTTAGACTAGTTTTGCTGTACAAGTTCCCCTTGTAGCCTGAGGGGTAAAAACAATTTAGCCATTAGCAACAGAGACAAGGCCAACAAGAAAGACAGGCCTAGGTGTGGTCAAAACATCAGAAAATCACATGACCAATTTAGTTGTTCTAGTCCAGCAGTCAGCAACCAGTGGTCTGTGGAGAAATTTGGACATTGATCAACTGAAGGTTGTGCAAAGTATTATGAAAGAAATGCAAAATGCTTTGTTGCTTTTTTTTCACTCATTGATGGTTTTTATTCAAATCTAAAACCAAATACGAAGTGACTGTTGTTAATAAATAATGAACAATAAACAATATTGTGAGTGCAATTGTTGTCATTCGTGGAAAGTGCTAAGAATCCATAAACTTATTTCAAACAATCAGCAATGAACTGTAGGCTTGCATTAATTTGTTATAAATAAACACACGAGTTTCATATTAATATGGTAAAGTTGAACTTTTATAATCATTATTCTACAGATTTTGTATTGTTTAAAAAAATCATGATAGTGGTCTGTGGGATTCAAAATTGTGAGTTTAGTGGTCCGTGAGGTCAGAAAGGTTGCTGACCGCTGTTCTAGTCTATCTATCTAGCAGTATAATGTAGTGTTACAGTAAATGTTGTAGAAAAATTACTTATACAAGAATATCTCATATCAAATTTATATTACGAACATATTTTGCATTTCGCTTAAACTTCATACATTAATGTAGAGTAAAATTTTACTTTATTTTAGAGTTTATGTAATAATACAAGCAAGATTAAGTATTTATATTTCTTTAATATACTGTGGTTAAAAAAAGGTAAAATAAAATATAATACTCCACATTTGAAATAAACACTTTTATTCATATAAAAAATTATTTTATAATTTGTTAGAAAAACAATTACCTAGTATGTCAGTATTTACAATGAGTTATTACAATTATAAGATATATACAAATGGGCTAAGATACATATCATTTCAAAATCAAGAAAATTTAGTACTCAATATAGCGTGATAGAGATAAATCTTGATTAAGTTGAATATTACTAATCTTATGCACAATTGATAACTGATGTTTTGTACTTAAAAATGTGTCCTGAAATTTATTAATTATTCTTTGCAATGTGAACCATGAAGCAGCAATTCCAATAGTAGCATATTCAGTAGGCAAAGATAATTTTCCTTTACCAAAAAATTAATTCATTAGGAAATTGAACTGCTGCTACTTTATTTGATTCAAGCCAGTTCTGACAAATGATACATTTCTTTTCGTTAATTTTTTTCACTGTATAGTCAGCAATATAGATGAAAATTGATAACATAGATTCAGGTACATTTTGGAAAGAAAATTTATTCGGAAATATTGTATAAAATGGGTCTAATATTAACAGAATTTAAAAGTTTTCTTTGCTAGGAAATACTGTTTTTAATTGAATATCATGACCTTTAGATGATAAAATTACAAAGCTTTTAAATTTTAAATTTTTTCATTTTCTAATAACTTTCATATAACTGATATAATAATTAAATCCACTTAACTGCTCATAACATACAAATCATTCCTCTATGTTATCATTCTGAAACTTTGATAACAGAAGATAGTCTAAATTGTAATTATCAAACATATATGGAATCAGGGAATAGATTTTACAAAACATTTTTTGAATTTAACATTAACAGATCTATTGGAAGCTTACTTGAACTTAGTTTATAATTGTTAGCATAAATATAAAAATTTAAACTTCTATCAATAGAGTGACTGAAATATTTGGTGAATCAACAGAAATGTTAATATAACACAACAATAATTTTTGTTCATTTTGTAATAATATCCAATTACTTTTTTACTGGATTCTTATTTTGTAATGTGCTGCAGTGTTTTGCAGATATATAATTGTCCTATCTTCTTTGTATTTTTTTATTTCTTTTTCACTTCTATAATTTGTTTTATAGCCACTAACATTACATTTAGGCATTTTAAAAATTTTATATATTCTGTAAAACAGTATATATCTGATAATTATTACTTCATTATTAAATTTACCTTTGAATATATGGTACACATATATACATTAAAATAATTAATTTTACTTACTTTTAATAAGTTTTAAACAAAATATTTAAAAATTTCTAAAACTAGTAAAATTAAATATCCAAAAGAAATAGAAAATGACTACAGTAGAGACTCGTTAATCGGAACCCCGGTAATCGGAACGATTTTCAGTCGGACTGTGTCATGCTGAATCGAACGTTTTTGATACTAAATTTACTTCTAAAGTATAATTTTCATGTTTTTATATTCTTCAATATATTTATTTTGTTTGTACAAAATGCAGAAATAATTTTTAACGATACGATAGCCTTGATTATTATTATAAAAATTTTCGTTAGGCTTAAAATTGACGAAAATTTAACACGAAGCGACACGCAACGGAGAAAAATTTGAACATCGAACAGGTTAATATATTTATTCGATACATAATAGGTAATCGGAACAAATCACTAATCTGAACAACCCCAGTCCCAATTGATTCCGATTTTTGGTTCTCTACTGTATTATTAGTTGATTTCGATTAAAAAAGATCAAAACAAAATACAATCAAGTCGTTAACATTTAGGCCTAACTACAAACATTACTAATCATAAATTTGAAAAGATACTCACTAAGATATTACATAATGTTATAATCTTATATGAGAAGTAAAAGAATGGATTTTCTAAAACAAAGCTGCTGAAAAAACTTCAGTTACTTCTTTTAACTGAAATTATCCTTTTGAAATTCAAATGTACAACACGTAGCGAAAAACACAAGATAAGACTCTACATGGAACTATCTTGTTCACATGACTAAAACACACTTTGGCCTGTCTTTGTTGTTGGCCTTGCAACAGAGAGTGAGTGAGTTTTCAGAGTTTAAGGAGTTAAAACTACAAAAATATTTCAAAATGTGTTTTAATTACTGTTCTTAGAATTTTCTATAATTTGCTGATTTCTATAATTAGTCAGTCCCAAATGTGTCAAATTATCGAGTTTCTACTGTATCATATATTTTTTAAAATTTTGTTTATATTATTAATCTTTATAATTTCTTATTGTTTGAAGTTCTATATTACAACAATTAAATTTTTCATTAATTATTACATAGAATAAGAATACTTTCCTTAAATGAAGAAATGGTACAATCTGAAATGTATCTGGCATCATGAAAGATATTCATATATCAGTAAATGTTTATTTTGAGATGACAACTAATAAAGTATTCAAAACTAATACAACATCAATACAACATCTGGATTTATAAGCTTATTATAGTAGAAATAAAATTTTAAGACTAACTAGAATTTATCAGATGGTTAATATTTTATTCCTTCCAAATTAAGCAAATACAGTGTCAGCTTGCATACAAGTGGTCCATTTTCTTCTTCAAAATTATTATTAGAAAAACTCAGTTTTCTTATATTGGTAATTTTCAGTAATAAAATTTCCAAAGTTTATAATTCCCAAAAGATAACTTTTGTGTATGTTAATAGGATCAATGTACAAGGGTGAATAAATAAGGTCTCCTTTAATAGAATTCTATAACAGAAACAGAACAGGATAGAAACACACGATCACTATCATTTAATAGTCATTATTGCCTGGTTTTATTATAATGACCCTGAAAGTAAAAGACAGTCAATGCATTATTTTCATCCTTATATGATATAGCAGAAAAGTAATGAGATTGGTGTTGTAGAGCACTGTAGTTGTAACTTACCTACAGATTGTCCTGGTTATTTTATCAAATTAATATCCAAACCATCAAGACACACAAGCTAAAGGTAATCTCAGTTCAGAACTTCCAGCATTGCTCTCCAATCATATAAGTACAAACTTTAAAACAGAAAATAAGAGTCTTATGACAGAGCTTATCTTTCTTTCTCAGCTTATCTCAGTTTGGATATGTTGACAGTTCTGGATGACAACCTTTTATGTGGAATATGATTTTGAGAAAAATAGAAATATCACAAGGACTCAGATCAGATTAATAGGGGATCTGAAGAACAACTAGAATTTTTTTTTGGTCAAATATTCAGTGAAATTGAATGCTCTGTGTGATACAGGGCATTATAATGATGCAGCATCTAATTATAAGCTTTGGTCAAATATGAATAATCCTTTTTGGTATTCTAACTCCTCACGGTAATTGAGTTGGCTGATCATTTCTTTTTCACAATATTATCCATTTTCACCAAACATGGTTTTCCCGAGTGAGATTGATCTTCCACATTTTCAGGCCCCTCTGCAAATGCTTTGTGTCATCTAAACATTTATGCCCTGGATAGTGAGTATTATCTGTAGGCCAATTTCACTTTTTCATGTGTTTGTGTTGCATTTTCACCAAGTCTCACACAGAATTTAATTGTATGATGTTATTTTAAGTGTTATTGTTCATTTACATAATGGAACACTTCTACCACCAGGTGGCACTGAAGGTCAAGGTAAAGTGTTTTTTTGGATGGTGTTGGTTGCACTGCTGCAGTGTTGCCACTTAATATGCTGTGTTCAATGTCTCATTATTTTTCTACCATAACTTGTATTTTTCATCTTTTAATGTGGCATATAAAACTCTGGTGCCAAAAAACATGAACTAATGAACCAACCAACTAACTTCCTCCTTTTAGGAAGTGCAAAACAGTTTTCTCTGCTCTCCGTTTAGATGATTATGCTGATGATTTTTAGGGATGAAAGGGTGGTGTTCATATGGAATATTTAGCAAAAGGAAAAACAGTAAATTTAGTGAAGTATTATTGAAACCTTGTAAAACTCAAGTGATGTATTTGTAGAGGAAGATCAGAAAGAACTAGACTTTTTCTTGCACTGTGATAATGCAAAACTGTGCCTCAGTAAGGAAAAAATGATAACACGAATCTGAAGTTACAGATTATACTTTTCTTTCAGAACGGATCTGGGACCACTAGATTTTTGATTGTTCCCAAATGAAAGAAGCTCAAGTTATTGTAGAAAATAGATTGAGGAAAATTCAGAAAGTTTTTTTCATGCACAAAATGTAAAAGTGGATTGAATGTCTGGAAAAGCATCCCCCCTAAGTGGTGATTATTTTGAAAAATGAACATGTGTGGTTAAAATAAATTATTTTTTACTATTACAGTAGAGCGTCGATAAGTGGAACCAATTGGGGACTGGGGTCCTTCCAGTTAATGATTTGTTCCAGTTTCCGACTTTGTAACGAAAAAATACATTAACCTGTCCGATGTTCAAATTTTTCTCCGTTGCGTGTCGCTTCCTGTTGAATTTTTCTCCGTTGCGTGTTGCTTCGTGTTGAATTTTCGTCGATTTTAAGCCTAACGAAAATTTTTATAATAATCATCGAGGCTATCGTATCGTTAAAAATTATTTCTGCATTTTGTACAAACAAAATAAATATATTAAAGAATATAAAAAACATGAAAATTATACTTTAGAAGTAAATTTAGTATCAAAAACATTCGATTCAGCACGACACAGTCCGACTGAAAATCGTTCCACTTTCCGGCCATTCCACTTACCGACGTTCCACTTATCGACGCTCTACTGTATTTAAAACTGTTTACTTCTTTCCAAACTAATTTTATAAAAACACAAATCTTATCGATCAGTGTTTGTTGTAAATCATTTTGACATGAGTGAAAAAAATATTTTATAAACCAATAGGCAATAAAGAATTTATATACATATTTTTTGTTTCTTTTTTGCCTTTAAAATGTACATGTAATAAATATGAATGCACATTTCTATGTACTACATATGGTAAAGTATTTTCGTGTTCTTATGAATGTGCAAATATTCTATCTCATGCACAAATGCTATTGTTTCCAGCACATTACTTAATTATTCATTTGGTCATTTTATATTTGTAATATTGACTTTTATATTTAAAATTTTATTGTATTAGTTTGTGTAATAAAATGTATGTTACATGTCTATGTTATGCATTTTGTAGCCATGTTTTGCTATAAAATAAAATCCTGTATTTTATATTTTTTTTCAAAAATGAATAAAATTTTGAATATAGCTTATGGGAATGGTTTATATTCAGAAAAATAATAATGATTTAAATATTTTTTTATAATTATTTATTGTATATCAAATTTGAACATATAATTTTAACTTAAGATTGGATCTTCTGTACTTAGATTGATATTATATTATCAGATTATTTTTCTTTTAATTATGACATTTTTGGACAAATGTAACCAGTATTTTTATGGCATAATTATTATTTTATTACATATATATATATAATTTAAGATGAAATATAATCAAATTTATTAATTCTCCATTTTAATTTAAATAGACTAGAATGAAAGTGGAAGTTTGAGTTAGAAACAAATGAATTCTATGAAACACAGTAGACTAATAGTGAGATGGTTCAAAAAGATAATCATCTTTTGCAGTTTCTGTGGATATAAATAAATAATAAAAAATAAGGTAAAAATTTAATTATATTTTAAATTGCAAATTTTAATATTTTTAATGATAGACTTTTAAACTTTAAACAGAAACTAAGAACACGAAAAATTATAATTAAAAACATTAAATTTTATGATGAGAAAATCTTTTAAAAAAATTAAAATTTAAAATGAAAATATTTTGTTAGTTGTTCATTATAATAGTAGGAACAAAATCAAATTTAACATTTTGACCTTTTGTTAATAGTAGGATTGCTCATTGTTGTTAAAATATACCGTATTTTACAGACTATAAGACGCACCTTAATTTTCAAACAATTTTTAAAAAGAAAATACCTATAAGACGCTACGGACTATAAGACGCACCTGAATTTTGGAAGCAATTTTTCAAAGAAAAAAGTGCGTCTTATAGTCCGTAAAATATGGTATATAATATAAGATCACTTTACGCATACAAATTGTCATTTGATTAAAATCTCTTTTAGGTGAAAATTTTCTATAATATTCTAGATAGCATATTTACAAACATTACAATGATATCTAAATTTCTAAAATAACAAAAATTATTGTTATTATTATTAATCTGTTGTTAATGTAAGACTTGCTACAGTTGGAACATCCTGCTTATTTATATAAATAAAATATACTTTTTAATTTGTTTAAATTTTTTATAATGAAATTTATCATGTAAATGATGATATAATTATATTCTAATAGGAAATATTGTTTTTAATAAAAATATATTTTAGTGATAAATGTATTATTGTTATATCTTAGAAAAAATGATATTAAATTTTATAACAAATTTAAATCATACTAATAATAATTAAAACACATAGCATGTGTCGATGATTAAATACTTTTTGATGAAAAGAAGTTTATTATTTACTATTATTAATAGAGAAATTATGTAAGTTATTTAATTTAAGTAATTTTAGAAGTAACCTAATTTGAAAATATTAAGTATATTTTATTTATTATCAATCTTTTTTTTTAAGTTAGGTGTTTAGGAATAGACACTGTTACAAAGGAGGTTTATGGGGGTAGTACAAAAAATAGTTAATAGTTTAACAAAATAATTATGATCATATAAATATGATGAGAGTTTAATCGTATGAAACACAATTTAACATTTGGCTAACTTAGATATATATATAAAGAAATTATAAATCTTTTATATTTGTAATTTGTTCAAATTTGCTAGATAGTTCCAGAAATTACTTTTTGAAGTTAATTTAAGGATATTTTGAAGACCATTTAAGATATGAATAAATATTAATGCTTGACATTCCTTAAAAATATGACACATTGAGTATTCCTTGCATTTTCATCTGTAGGAACTGCCTCTTGGTATTTTAATGTGTGTGTTGTTTATATAAATAACATATTTATTCAGATGAATCTGGATTATCAGTCTCTATGGCCTTATGTTTATGTATAGTAGGTAGTACAGATGGAATTCTGTGGCACCATGAATGGAATCTAGAGCTTTTTCATCTTTTAGTATTGAATGAGAAAAAGCTGATATCATTATTGACGTGTAGCCATATTTTTGATCTTGCTTTAAGTCTTCTAAGAGTAAATGTGTTATGCCAAAAGAATTGATTAGATGGAATTTATTTAGACAAGTATTTGATTTTTTGTTATTATTTAAATATAGTTTATTTATTTGTTCTAGAATTTTTGGTATTATTTTTGTCTTCATTGTTACTTATTCTTAAATAGAATCTTATCAACCTTTTTAAGTAGAATAGAAAGAACCAAAATATGTTAACTTTATGTTGTATTGTGTAACCTTTCAATGTAAAATAGTCTTTATAAAAAAATTATTTGAATCCTTTTCTGGTCCATTATATAATTCAATGCCCATTTAATGCTTTATAATAAACTGATGTGTTGATTAATGAATTAAATATTTTTATGTGAATCTTGATATTTGATATTTTCATTGAAGTGTAAAGATTAATTACATTGGTTATAGTTGATATAGTTTATTTGTTGTTTTTTAACTTATCAACTATAATATCTAATTTTTTTTTTATAAGCTAAACAAGGTCAACCATCTCCAGTTGGTTTCTTTGCCTGTACTAACTCTATGATATATTCATCAAATAAGTTTGGTGCTGTTTCTAATGGGACTGTCCTCTATGCTCTGTAATACCAGTTATGTGAGAAATCATATATAATTGTTTAAATTCTTTAGAAAAAAGTTTGTTTTTCAAACTTTGATAGTTTAGTATGTTCAACTGTCTTTTGATACTGTTTGAATGGATAATTTGTTGTATTTGTTTTGAAGTTGGAATCAAATTAGAGTTCTGAAGTGCTAAATATGATTAAAAAATTATTTGTTTTAACCAAGGTATTTTCTTTCAAACAATATGTTAATTTTTACTTTCATATATTATATTGCCTTGAAATTTGATTTGATGACATTTAGCTTTTATGTAATATGGTATTAGATGTTGTCTTGTGATTCTTTAGTTAAATCTGGAGAAACTTGAATATTTTTTAAATTTACAAATTTTTTTACTTGTTTCAACTGTCCAAATTCAAAGTAACAAGGATTTTCTTTACAAGCAGTTAAATAGTGCAAAAATTACCTAAAAAGTTGTATTTTCTCCTTCTTTTCTTCTTCTTTTCTTCCTTCTCTGCCTTTTCTTGGCATTGAGGAAGCTTTAGAGAAAAAACTTAAGCTTTTACTTTTAATTTAATTTTAAACTTAAGCTTTTTCTTGTTCTCAGTGAGATGCTGGCACAACCTCCAAGTTGGTAGGTCAAAGGATACAGGGATTCCCCATAGAGTTATTTTACTTTTATTGCTTAATTTTATGTCATAAGGGTAAATTGCATCAAAACAAATTATTTTTATTCAAAATGTTATTGAGAATAACAAATTTATGCAAATTAAAACATTTTATAATAATTTTACTAATGGTCTATTGAACACATTCAGTCAGCAGCTGTCACATCAAGAGTGCTGACCAAACTGTATAGTAAGTCATTGTCTTAGGTTTGCTGTACTGTGTAAAAACACAGTCTTTAACAAAAAAATAATTGATATCCAAGCAAAAACATCTCAGATATAAAAAAATTGCTCCATGTAAAAAATATGACAATTTAGATGATAGTCAAGTTTTTTTCTTGGGAGTTTTTAACACAGTACAGCTTGATCCTCATGCCTAAATCAAAGGAAGGAAAACTCACTGAGTATGGTGTTAATGATTTTTATATTGCTAGCACTTTCAACTAACTTATGTTCGTCATCATCAAACAAACAGAATTTAAAATTGAATACATATGTTCTAACATGAGTGGAACACATATTATTTAAAATTAAGAATTAAAAACCATTACAAGCATGCTATAAACTTTGATTATGCTTAATGTTATGACATCATGCACATGCATGGATACAGATCCATGTTAATGTTGTGACAGCAGATGTAAATCACTATTTAACCATTTATATAGAGTACAAATCACTGGTTCTCAAACTTATTTCGACCACCGCCCACTTTGAGATTTAAAAAAAAAAAAACTAGTGCCTCCAATAGTGTTACCACTCGTCCGGTTTTCACCCGGACAGTCTGAGAATTGGCTCACTGTCCAGCTGAACTATTAATTTTGTTCAGGAATTTCATAGAAATTCTCGACCTTTTATTTTTTTGCTCATACGTCCGTAAATGTCTTCTATGGATCTAGATTATCTGTTCTTTCTTTTTTAATTTAGATTACATACGTTACTCCTACGCAAGTCCTTAGTCCTTGACTGTAACTGATTTAGAACTGGCATGAATGCAAGTTCATTCATGCTATAATAAGTGTATTTTGCTATAATATAAGTCAACATGTTAGAAATATTCAAGTTGTGACCTTAAATAAAAAATATGTAAAATGTCAGCATTTTATATATAATACGACAAATTCTAATAGAATAGAAAAACAAGGCTCAGGAATACGCTCCTCTTAGATTTTCTTAATGCCCTCTAATTTTCTTTGAGCCTTCTACTGCCCCCCTGAAAGCCTCCAACGCCCACAAGGGGTGTTATCGCCCACTTTGAGAAACGCTGGTATAAATGGTTAAATAGTGGATAGAGTATAAATGGTTAAATAGTGGATAGAGTATAAATGGTTAACTATCTCTCCTCATATGTTGGGCAGCTCAAGTGTGGGAGTGTTGCATGGTTCCAAGGTTGTTATGAGGAGAGATCCCCATATAAAGATGTTTCTGGTCACTACAGCATCTGAGTAGTGTTGCTTGAGCCCATAACGGGTTATAGCTCTGTTCGAGGACCTTTTTGCAAGCCCTGTGGTGCGCTTTCCTTTCACCACGTCATCCTGATGCTCAGCTAGGCAGCTAGCGAGCATTCTTGTTGTGGCCCCAGTGTATCTCATATTTATTTCCTTTGCAGGATTCTCCAACAGTACAGCATAAACCCCTAATTTTTCAAAGATGGAGAATTTATCCCAATCATTGCAGATGAGTCTGCACAAATTCAGTAGTGGAGATAGGGACAGGAGAAAGTTATATTGTCTGAATATGTGGCAAATGCATATGGAAAGGGGTCTGAGATATACGATAATGATGGATGAACTACTGAGGCCTCCTTCTTATTACGTAGTGTTGTGCTTGGAAATAAGAGATTTCCTGATCCTGTTAAGCACATGCATAAACTTAACTCTTGAATAACCAACTGCTTGTACTGCCAAACTAAATTTAATTCAGTGTTTGCAGCACTTGCATTGATGGCAACAAGAAGGCTCTTGTAATGAGGGCAGCAATAGTGGTGTCAACATATTGCAAAGGTTGGAAAGCGCCTGTTGTGATATAAGACACTTTGTTAAATTTATGGTAAACTGAGAATAGTAGCCCTTCAGGGACTTACGTATGTACAAATCCAAGAATGTTATTGTCAAATCAATCTCTTTCTCCCAAGTGAAGTTAATAGAGAGATATATACTAGACATTTCTTGCTTGAAGGTAAGAAACATCTCGTTCATGTCCTCTCACACAATGAAGTTATCATCAACATAACACAAGTACAAATTATTCAATATTTTATAGTATTTTTCAGATAATCCTTTTATATGTGAAAAAGATACATACTGTTTTAATTCTGTGTTTTGTTTAACTTTAAATCTATTTCTTAAATATTTTTCATATCATTTTTGTAACAATTGTAATGGATATCTGTTCAGCAAATATTTTCTGTATATTTCTTTCACTTCTTTTTCTAGATATTCATTAAGGGTTGTTCTTGTAAATACTTCTATTATTTCCATTAAAAACATGTTTTTTTTGATACCTTAGCTGCTCAGAGACTAATTAAAAACCAATTTTTTAATTGAGTTAATTATTTTAATAATTAATAAATTGTGATATCTTGCTTAAAAATCGTGCTAGAATTGATCTGTTTTCTGTTATTTAGGACAAACATATCACTTTTTACAATAGCTAAGTTTAACGTATGATACAATATTCAAAATATTCAAGTAAATATTCAAAAATTATTTTAAATTTGTATCATACATTAAATTTAACTATTTACATTATTTACATACATTAAATTTAACTGTAACTTGAATTCAAGTTATTTATAAAAAAAAAGTAAAAACCCCAATTCATTTCCATAATTTCTAAATGTAGAGGCATTCGTTTTCTTTCAAACAAAACAAACCGCAACTCTCTCTAGCTATCAGGGATCAAAAGTTATTAAAGACATAGAAGTAAAAAGAAGTAATTTTTTAAAATTTTATTATAAATAATAATTTAGGCTATAACTCATTAAATAACAAAGTACCATAAAAAGAGTAAATTTGTCAAAATGTGAACTTTTGAAAATTATACTCAACAGTTTATTTTTATTTATTTCTTGAATTAACTTGTTTACAATACTCAACAGTTTATTTTTATTTATTTCTTGAATTAACTTGTTAATTTCTTTATGCCATGGTATGATTCACGAAGAGTATGTTGCAAAAGAAATGTTTTATTTGAAGCTTTTTTTTTTTTTATATTTTGAAGAAAAATTGATTTTACTATTATTTTATACAAATGTTTTGAAAGAAAGTAAATATTTAAATTTCTGTATTTTTTAATAAGTATAGAATAATCAGGAAAAATTAAATTATTGTTATAAAGATAAATATGTTTTTGATGAAAGAAATAAAATAAAACTTTATTTTTTAGTAATAATTCTAACAAATTTAAATTTGGTAATGAATTTGAAACTCTACTTAACAAGTTAAATACAATAATAATATGTTGTAGTTCTTTGCAACATTTGAATTACAATCAAACCTGTTTTTATGCGGTGGATAGGGATCGCATAAAAAAACGCATGAAACTTCATGAGTGGCTATAAAAAATAGTTTTCGCAACACAATTAAAAAAATATTTTTTTTTATGCGGTCAATAGGGACCGCATAAAAAAAAGTCTCACATAGAAAATAACTCAAAACTGTACGAAATAGAATTTATTGACAACAGATGTCAGCACTTGACTGCATCGTCTCATCTATCGTCTGTTTTACATATTTTTGTCCAGGTGGTGTTTTGTTGACTTAAAAAATAAATTATTTCATTTTTCGCATATTCATGCAATAATATTACTATAATAAGTTCATTTATGCTATAATAAGTTTATTTAGCTATAATAAGTCAATGTGAGACATGACAAATTGCACGAGACTAGTCGCCAACTATACCGCACAAATAAAAAATCGCACAAAAAAAACCCGCACAAATTAAAAATTCGCATTAAAAATCGCACAAAAAAAGACCACATAAAAACAGGTTTGACTGTACATGATTTTTCTTAAAGTAATATGTATATTATTTTAATTGACTGCCATTTAAAGACAAATAGTTAGTTATTACCCCTGTTCTCATTTCAAACACATCAGTTATTTTAATAAAAAAAATAATAATAATAATAAATTTTCTGTCTCCTTGTCATCATTAGGGTTTCTCCAATGGTATTCTGGGATCCCAGTTGTTTTTAACCCTTTAATCCCAAGAAATTCTTCTCATCCTGGAAAATCCTGCAAATTTCTTTAAAATTCACTTTTTTCATATTTTGTGTTAAAGTTGAGGAAATTTTGCAAATAGAAAGTATAATTAACTCATAAACTGTCAGAATACATTTACATTTATTAATTTTAAGCCTGCTTATTAGTTATTTTTAATTTTAGCTTATTATGGCACTTCACATATTGTCAATAATTAATATGTAGTCTATTTGTGACGGGACTCTGAAAATTCTTTACTTGTCAGAACATGTAATATCTGGAATAATTGTGCTTATGCTGTCTTAATTTTTAACCTTGCCCAGTAGTTTCAATAGCTGCATTACGCTAGGTTGTGCAAATTGGATAAGGGTACAAACAAGTACAAAGTATGCAAGTATGAAGTTTTTCTTTATAAACCTGATTATTAAAGCCAAACAAACTGCCAAATTATTGGGCTGTAAGCTTGATGCCGCTATTAAAGCAGTCGAGGTAGACAAATCAAGAATACTAGACGGCAAAAGAAGTACTGTAATGCATCTTGAAAATGAACTAGAAAACTTCTAGGCTACGGGTGAAAAACACATAACATCCATCTTCTCTTAAATGCATTAAAGATGATTCCACTTACATCAATTGAATCGAAAAGGGTATTCTCGGTAACAGGACTTTTCTTTAGTAAAATAAGAATCAAATTGAGTGATTGGAGTATTGATTATCTTTGCTTTTTAAAATCTTATTATAAAAATTTACAATAATATTTTTTATTATGTTTTATTTAAATAACGAAAATTACCTTCTAACCTAGAAGTTTGATGTAAATTTTCAACTTTACTTACAACAAAAATGCCTTTAAATTGTTTCCAACAAACTTTAATAAATTTTTTGTATTTGTGAAAATTTCTATGTAATTCAAAAGTAATTTTTTATACTTATTTTACACAGCATTATTAATATTATTATTTTGGAGGTTGCAGGATGTATTAAGTTACTTAAGAATGAAAAATAATTATATCATTCGATTTTAAGATTTACTATATATCTTAAAAATAATTAATTATATTCTGGAATCTCGGGAAACATCACTTTTTGCCCAGAATCCCTGGGACAAGCAAAAGACTGGGAAATGAGAAACCCTAATCATCATCCTTTACATTGTCAATGTTTTTTGGGTTGATATAACTACTTTTTGGGTCGTTTAATTTTTACTCTTTTCATCCTTCTTACTAAGAGGGCTTTTTTTAGCAAGCTCATTACAGGTTTGGCCAGGTTCCCAATGGAGTTGCTGGGTAGTTGTGATGGACCTGACATATGGAGGAATCACTCCTGAAAAATTTCTGAGATTTTTTTGATCCATCCAGATTGATGAGTCCCCAGAGCGGTATGCTGCCACCTACCAAAAGATTGCTGTTGTTGATTGTTATCATTAGACTTTTTTACATTATCTAATAGTATTCCTAATAAATTTTCAAAATATCAGAATAATACTCAAATGCAAGTGGATGATATAAAACATTAATGATATATTATAAAAATTAAATTAAATTGTTAATTTTATAGTAAGAAAGTGATAAAAAGTTATTGATAATTATTGAAAAGATAAATGAAATAAGTTAATTAAATAATTAACTTGAATGTAATTTAATATGATTTTAACTTGAAAATAATTTTCAAAGTAGTGTTAACATAGTGACCTCTGATGACAACTATATATGGATGACTAGAAAAAAAATGTAGTGAACTTGTGATAAATACAAATTATTTTAGTTGTTTGAAAGCTTGGATTTGGGCAAATATGAATCTGATTAATCTATTAATTTATTACTAATATATGTCCAGTGTTTACAATAATAATGTTGGAAAAGAAAAAGAACAAAAATTTAAATAATTGAAATATTGACTGCACAATCTATTATTATAAATAATACATGATCATTCTTCATTCATTTTCTTTTTGTTTTTTCTGTTTTTCTTTATTGTTGTTATGATTTTCATTTCCTTTTCCATTTTTGCAGTTTGACCTTCTCTTTGAATTTACTATTGTGAATTCTGCATTCTTCTTCAGTATAAACAGGCATTTTTTCATTAGTTTGATAACAAACTGATGAAAAAAATTCATGTTTACATTAACATAAGATTCTATTCCAAATTAAAATGTATTATTTATTTAATAATGAAATATAAAACAAAATATATGTATATATATTTGAAGAATGTACTAATGTTCTTATTAGTATTTAACTCATATTATTTCTGTTAATTTTTCATATTTTTATTTGAATATTTGGTTTTGCTGTAAAAGTATATGTTTTTATTTTTATCAGTAATGATTTTAGACCCAAGGGACTAAGCACTTATCTTGATCCTCATAAATGTGAAGACTACCATTTCCCCCCTCCAAAAATACCTCGATGTAAGCATTTGTGAACCGTTATTTACGATATTTATAATAATTTTTATTTAATCACTTTATTTTAACTTTTTTTTTTTTTTTGCTAATTATGTATTCACTTGAACTTTGTTAAAACCTTAACCTTGTCTTGAACAACAACCAAAGTGTAAGAGGAAATTTGCCTATTTTACCGATCTAGGGACTCCCCCTTTTCCAAATTTTAATATCGACTTAAAATGATTTAAATAAACAATTAAAATAAAACTGTTTATTATCCAACTATCAGAAATCTCACAACATGCCAAGGGAAAAAAAGAAAGAGCAATTAGAGGATTAAATTAATCTGTAAAGGATTGAAAATATAAAAAGGGGAAACATCGTACTTTCTCCCCGCTTTTCTCACGGCACCAAGTGTCGTGGTGAGGCTTAGACTTCTACAATGTTTACTCATTAAATGAAGAACCTAGTCAAAGCAATCAATGAGTAATGATGAGAACTGTCACCAAGCAAAGATGAGTCACACCAATGCAAGGATGACTCTACAAAAGTTCGATGTCATTACCAAATAAACAAACAAAAAAAACCTTCTCATCCACAATGACAACACCGCTAATTGATCTTCACCGATGACGAACTCTCTCTTGCTAAAAATGTTTTAACGGTAGGGGTCGTATCATTTGACAATTCATAGGGGTTGCTGTGTGTCACCTCGACCCACATTTTAAATATTAATTTATATCTTAACAGTTTAACGTTTTTCAATTTTTTCTTTTATATATTATTTCTTATTCTGTTTAGTAATTAAATAAACATATATGTTAACTTTGTAAGCCTTAGTTAATTATTTATTAACATTTGAATTTACATGTTAAATTTTCGGGGAAATTTTTATAAGTATCTGAAAAATTCTAACTATTTGAAAAAACATGAAACAATTAGTGATGGTAAAAGGTATTTTTATCATAGAAAAGGTATGTAACTTCATGATTTAAAAAAAATTATATTTATTACATTTACATTACATTAAAAATACAAATTTACTCAGAATTCAAGGGTCACTGTGGGTCACCATGACCCAAAAGAGCCATTATGTTTTAATGCATTCTGCAAAACTGAGTAATGGCCATATGTTCCGATAATAAAGAATATAGGAAGCTACTGTGAGTCACATCAGTAAAACAAAATTATTAACGATACAACAAATCATAATATAAGGTGTGTGGGTCAGAATGGAACATGCAACCCATACCAGGTTAAAAGGAGAGCTCCAATCTAAGCAGCCAGAGTGCAGTCAGCCAGTGTAGTTAGTCGAAGCTAGTACAGCTAGTCTAAGCTAGTCTAGTGGAGTCCAGACTAGTCCAGTCTAGTCCAGTCCAGTTCAGACAGTACCAGAGCAGTACAAGCAAGAGAGAAAGAGAACAGACAAGCACCAGACCAGATGGACACCAGAAACCTCTGCAGCCTTGACCGTCAGATCCACTTTACTCACCCCTTCCATCGCTACCAAAATAAGAGGTCAACAGAAGCCATCATTAGCAAACATCACAATAGTAGACCAAGAGAGTGAATGAAACCAGACTTAGAGATGGACCAACTGTCTGAACAGACAAAAGAAGACATCTGGTTTATCTGGTATGTTGTGAGCCGTGTAGTTTGAGTACCCCAGTTAGGTATCCCTTCTCTCATTGCATAAATAGAGATAGGCAAATTTCCAAAAATCAGATTTTGTAATTCTGTTCTAAACTTCCGTTTTTTTTCTGATAATAAATTTTCTTTAATTGGTTATATCCGACTCTGCATTCTTCCTCCTGAGAGGCTCATTCCTGGACTTCAGAGTGACTCTTACCCTCACGCTTTTGTCATTTACTTTGTCTCAATCAGTGGTGTGTCCGGTAAAACACACCTGGTGGCAGGACTCTACCTAAAACGTACATAATAACACATCTTGACAGCCCCCGAACCCCACATAAAGCTAAACAAATAAGAAAAAATCAATGATATTGAAAAAATTTATTTTAGAATTTTTAAGGTAAAAACTTGTTGATTTTGTTATTCATTTCAATGTTATTTAAATTACATATACAGGTATACCTCAGGTTATGTCATTTCAAGTTAATTCATTCTCGATTATACATTGTTTGTCAAAAAAATGTATGGTAAAATAAAAATGAAGTTTAAGTCATTTTATTCGACTTTACCTCTGTCCATCACAAATATTGAAGTCATAATATTACTAGAAAAACATTAAAAGCACATAAAATCATGTTGTTGTGCAATAAATAAGAATAAAAGTATATAAAATCATGTTAAAATACTCAAAATCAGAATTGAATTATCAGAATCAGCTGTTCATGCTGACGATTCACAGCCATACACGTCTGCGATGTAAATAAACAAATTGAATGTAAATATTGGTAAATTTAACATAAATTAGTTTTTTCTACTATTGCAAAATAATTTTAATAACTGTATTTGTTATTTAACCTTACAAAATCATTTTATTCTATAATGTCTTAGAGCAAACCACATTCACAAATAGAATCCATGATGTACTGTAAACATTGCCAAATTGTAAACATGTACAGTACATGTATTCGTAAATTTAGATTACTTTTTTTCTGTACTGTATTAAAAACTAAAATTTATTTGTTTGTAAGCTTAAAATAGATTCTTATCAACCATATATTATTAAAAATGCATTTATAAATAAAATACAGAACTGGGATTGGTTATTGTAGTTTAACCTAGTGACAAGTGAATTTGGAAACAAGCAAATTCGACTTAAGTCTCCTCTCCTGGAACCAATTACCAACGTAAGGTGATGGATACCTGTACATACCAAGTTGTAGAGACAACTGTATTGGTTCTTAAATACAGTAAAACCTGTGTAAAATGGAATGTAATAGTACTGGCTGGAATTTTCCATTTTGCATATTTGTTTAATAACAGTTTTATTAATGTAGAAAAAGAGAAAAAAATGTTACAGAAATGTTTAAAATTTTTTCTTCTCCAATGTAAGTGTTCATGTTCATACTTTATCTTCTCTAGCATAAGTGTTTTATATTTGAAAGATATATTGAAAACACCAAAATGGTAGACAAATAAAAAAGGGTGTGTAAAACCAAGTACTCACAAAATGTATTTTTAATTGTTCTATTCCCAAGAATTCCCGCTTGACAGTCAGCATTTAATTCATTAATTATCATCAAGTTAGACTAACATAAAACTTTTCAGTTTTTGTTTACAAAAACTGAAAAACTTTAAATACAAAGGCTATTTAGAAATTAATCTTTGGTAGGCAGTGAAAAATCAAGAATAAAGACAAACTATTTTTATTATATACAGAAGGTACTAACATACTGTATCTTAGTTACTTCTTGACAAGTTTCTGCTGGAATTCATGCCTCTATTGTAACATACCACCATTTTCTGTATTCCCTCTTCAAAGAAGTTTTCTACCTGTGGGATCAGTTCATTTGATTCAAATTACTGCATCCCTAACACTTTCATTTTTGGGAGCAAATAGAAATTGCTTGATGATCAAACAACTCTCATTAAAACTGTTGGAGTAATGTCTTGTGTGGAGGCATTACTCCAGCATGCTTTGCCTTTTGTTCTGAAAAGATTTCTATGGGCTGAATCACCCTTCAAAGTTTCTTTAGAGCTTCACAGTAAATCTGCAAAGTAATGATTGTTCCAGGCTTCATAAAATCTGTCAGCTACACTCCCTTACATCAAAAATCTAACCATTGTCTCTTTGCTGAATAATGAATTTCTTGGAAGGGTGATTCAAAACAAGAGGTGGGGCTGGTTGTTCTTAGGCATGGTTCTTGTCCACAACAACATTCAGCCATGTACAGCCACATGCATGCACATATGTATTGCTCCAACAGTTTTGATGAGAGTTGTTTGATCACCTGTCTACAGTTCAACCTCACATTAAGTGGGAAATGCAGCAATTTGAATCCAATGAGGAACATTTAGGGATAATCGAATTCTCAGATGGCAAACTTCTTTGATGAAGAAATACATAGAATGGTGCCATGTTATGACAAATGCTTGAATTTCAACAAAACTTATGCTGAGAAGTAGCTAAGATATGTACATACCTTCTGTTATAATAAATATAGTTTGTCTTTATTCTTATTTTTCACTGCCTACTGGAGGTTAATTGCTGAATAGCCTCATATTACACTTTTATCGTTTATAAGAATGTAAATGTTTCATAGAAATTAAGTTTTATTATTTTTCATATCAGTAATATAGTATTTAATTATGGCTAGTACTAAGAATTTTGTGTTAAACAAATGATATCCATAAGGTCTTTCATTTTCTGTTTATAATAATAATTTATAAAGCAGATTGTTCTATTCTGTGATTTATTTTTCATTTAGGCAGGTTTTCCTTGTTTGGAGAGACACTGTTATGGAAAATTATCATGGAGTTATCTAAAAAGTTTAAATATCTTAGAAATCATCCTAAATACAAAATTTTCTTTTCTTAAAGTTTATAATTATATCAGAAATTATTATTGTAATGTTCAAAATAATTAGGCTTACTAAGTTTCATCATAATTTTATTTTCATAAATTGTTTTATCACTATAATAGATTCCATCCATAACATAATATTAGTGTTGCTAAATTCAAAACTGATCATTCTAAGTAAGAATATTGTTTGTAATAACTAGTACTTGATATTCTGATGATTTTTTATATTTTATAATTATATATTTATGCATTTTTTAAACTAGAGTATTTTTCAGTATGAATTGTTTGAGTGTTTTAAATTTGATTTATTCAAATTATTGTTTAAATTTAATTGATTGAAGAGTTTGTAATCTGATGATGATTACTAAAAGTAATCGAAAATTCATTGGTTTTTAAATGAATTGTTGGGATATAAGTTAACTACTCTTATATAATGGACAATATTACTATGAATATTTGCCATAGTAAATGCTTACTGTTATTATAGTAGGGAACCTGTTTGAATCCTGTTTGAAAACATTCCACTAATAAAAAGAAAAAAGGTTTTTGGTTTCCACAATTATCAGTTGGTCTGAATTATTTTACAGATTTGGTGCGAAGATTTTTGGAATATAGTACCTAAATGCTTTACTTGTTTTATTTGAAGTTGCATTATCTGTCATTAAAATATCTAAAAGAGAAAATAAGATGATCTACCAATTGTATTAAATGAAACATCTTAACATTATTTAATTCAAAATTTTACATTTAACAGATTTATTTTATTTAATTTTTATATTTTTTTAGATTTCATTGTCTGGAAGGTTTATATTGTCTCTTTAGAACAAAATAAAATAAAATTTATATATTCAAAATTATTTGTTTCATCTATAGGATATTATCTTTGAAGAAATTTTAACTTGTAATAATAACTGAGAACTGCATACAATATAATATTAAAAACACTCACAAACCAGAAAATCCAGACATTAGAATATTAACTTAAGAAATACTTAATAAAAACGAATGTTTTTAAAAAACTTTTGTCTTATTGAAATTTTGACAATAATTGTTATTGTGCAAGGATGAGTCAATAGGCTAAATGATCCTCACTCTAAAAAGTCCACTTAATTTTGGCAGTACTGATTCCAAAAATATACTTCACTGTAGTTTTTAATATATCTGATACCCTCACATGTTTATTCAAGTAATTTTGAAGAAACAGTGGTCAAACTTTAATCAAAATAAATAAGTTTGTTTGCTAAAAAAAAGTTACACACTTTTGAGGTTATTTTGTCTTTAGCGTTAGATTAGAATAAAAGCTATTTGAATATTTTAGAACATTTTGTTTTAATAAGAATAAGAAATTATGTTGTTATTATTTCCATGATATAAATTTTAAAATTTGAGCAATTTTGTAGAGGCTTCAATTCACCTTTAAAATTGGAATTTGAAACTGAAAAATATTTAATGTTCTGGTTTTATAGCAAAAAGACCAAAAATGAGATTTATTCTTAGAAATACAGGATGGGGCAGAAAGGGTGGACTTTTTTTTTAAAAAAATCACAACATTTGTAATTGTTACTACAAAAGATATTCGTTCGAAGATGTGAGTTTGTATTGAAATAGCATTTTACAGAGTTTAGTGTGGAAAGCAACATCTCCCATGTGGTGTCCATTATCAGTGATGCATTTCTGGAGGTAATTTTGGAAACTTTCATGCAAATAGCTTCCTTCAGTTCTTGCAAAGAATGGACTTATACTCATATACACATTTCCTGGAGGTGTCCTCACAAGAAATAATCGCACATGGATAGGTCATGTGAACGAGGAGGCCAATCAAGTCACCTGACCTGGAAGTGATGCAACCAGGGAAGAGACGATGAATAACATCAATTGATGCTCTAGCTGTGTGGGCCTTCGCCCCATCCTGTTGAAACTATGCATGTCCAATGGGAATACGTTTCCATCATTCACAAGTATGTGGAAATTATTCCCATCAGATGTGTACGACTGAGCGATCGATTCCCTTTTCATATGGCTGTTTCCTCAGTTGTACGCAAACACACTGTGTTCTATTGTCCATAGCTCCATGCCTTCAACTGGAAAGACAATGCTAAGATCTCATTACCTTCACCCTACCTTCCATACATCTGTCACTCCACCTGGTGGTGAGTTGTAGCCATTTAAAAAACATTCTTGCATTAGAGAAGTTTAATTTTGACTTCTGAAAGTAAAATGAAAAAAATGTATGTGTACATTAATTCTAGTTTTAAGATAAACATTAAATAAAAATACTTAATATAGATAAACATTTACATAAAGTGTCTTCAAATCTAGTAAATTCTGACACCACATTGTTAGACTGTTAGAAATAAAATTGCTTTTTCTGGAAGCAAAAATTCATTATACAAGGAACATCTGATCTTATGCCAACTTTGAATTCTAGAAAAAGCAGTTTTATTTCTAATATTTGATAGAATATGTATAAAATAATACAGACAATTTCTATTCATCAGTCCAATACAGATCTTTTTCCTTTCTGTTGTTGATGAAAAAACATGAAATATAATTTTTAAAATCGGTACATGTTTAACTTCTAATAATATGCAGCTATTTCAAACATTTTGTATGTTATCCATGTACGTAATTTAAATATACATATATATATATATAGTTGTAATTGAACTATTATATACAAAAACATAATGATATAATAAAAAATACAGTAGAGCAGGGCTTCTTAAACTATGGGTTGTGACCCCATTTGGGGTCGCTTAGAAAAATCTTGGGGTCGCGAGATTTTAATGCAAAAATATTGAAAATAATTTGTGAGAGTTTGAAAATGGCAGGCTTTGTGTCATAGGTTTCGTGAGTTGAGCTTTGTGTCAAACATTGCACCAAGATTTAGTTTGTTATGCAGTAAAAAGCAAGCACATCCATCTCATTAAAAAACAATTTTTTTTAAATTTTTGTATACTTAACCATTTAACGGCTGCACCCGAATATATTCGAACGAACTAAGACGGTCAAAATGCCCAGGCTCGAATATATACCGGCAACGATATATTTTGCCCAATATTCTCTTTTTATTTATGTTATTGCAAAAAATGCAGTTTTGATGAAAAATAGGTATATAACAGGGGTGGGAAAGCAAGAGTTCAGTGGGAGCTGAAATGTAGGTTTTGCAAAATGCATGGGAACCGCAGTTCTGTACTGTCATGGCGGATAGTATGGTAAGGCGCGCGATTGTATTATGTAATATAAATATAATATAAAACAAATATTGAATTTTTTTAACAGACATATTTTCACAAAATTATAAAAATAAAATTGTAAAAACAATAATAAAAAACAAAAATTAACACTTTCAGCAAGAGCCACATGTAACTCAAAAAGAGCTGCATTTGCCCATGTCTGGTATATAATTTTTGTAACTATAATAAATACAATTTTACAACTTTTTGTGCAATTTTTAATTTTATATTTTTGTATGTCTTTAAACAAATTCTAAAACTATATAATCATCACAAAATATTTATATAACTTTATTTTATATTCTTTTGGGTCGCGAAAAAAATCACAATCATGAATAGGGTCGTGAATAAAAAAAGTTTAAGATAGTATATCGCTATTAACCTACTTCGCGTTGAATTTTCATCGATGTTAAGCCTAACAAAATTTTTTTTAAAATAATAATCATCGTTAAATTATTTCTTTATTTTGCACAAAGTAAATACAGAAATAAAGAAAAAATAGAAAATTAAACCTAGTTTAAATACTGGCCTCCCTTTCATGGTCGAGCCAGTGTTTTTAGCTAAAACATGCAAAAATTTAACAAAAATAATATTAAAGTAGCCAAGACATAGCCAAATATTGTAGCACCACATCACTACCGGACATTTGAATTTGCCGACTAGAACGTGGTCGGTTAACCGATATGACGGTTGATCGGGGGTCGGATAATCGATGCACTACTGTATGAGAAGTGACAATAAAAGTTTCTTAGAGATAGAATCTCTAAGAAACTTTTATTGTCACTTCTAATGGGTACCTTTTAGGAGAGGTGCAGAATATTTTCAGGACCAAAAATTTTCCTAGAACATACACACAATTTTCCCAAACATATTGCACACTAAATAAAACAGTAAATGAACAGATTAATACTTAGGTCAGTGTAGTTTGGAAATTTCAATTTAAATTAAAAATAATTAAATAGGCCTTACTGTATAATTTATGGTCCAGTGTCAAACATAAATAAATTAAAAATTTTTAAATCAAAAGAAGTACATGTCATCATTATAGGATATAAACTTGATGTAGTACATTGATTAATAGAAATAAAATAGACTCCATGAATGACTATTTTTAACACTGGGTGATAATTAACAGATTTTTTGATGTCCAAAAATACAAAATTTCTTTACAATGATGATTATGCAATTTAAAAAAAAATTATTTAAGAAATTCACCAATTTTTTGCAGAAAGATAAATGTTTTTAGAGTTTTCATCATTATTATTATTTATTTATATTTTGAAAACATGACCACATTTTTATGATTTAAAACATATTTTGAGGTTAATGCTTTTTATTATATATCAATACTATCCCTACAAGAAAACATGAAAAATAAAGGAAAATAATGTTCATAAAATGATAATGATAAAACTTTATTTATCTATTTAATTGAGACAATTTAGAAAAAGCTTTTAAATGCAGTTTATTAATTTGCAAGTTCTTTTCTATGGAGAAGTGATTGAATATTTCATTTAAATTAGAGTTGACATGAAATTTTACCCATTAAATAGTGTTGAAAAGCCTTTTGAAAGATATTTTTTGTTCTTTTTAGGGCTTTGTTTTGGTTTTGGTTTTTGTAAAAGTCAAAATTCTGGTTTAATAAAGGTGACTTACTCGTCCTTACTACAAATGCAAACCATATAAATAGGCAGTGATGTAATGAATGACTGACCGATCAAAAAAAAGTAAACAATGTTTTAATTTCACTTTTAAAACGCATGCATGTGTTCCTCTGTTTTAATGAATAATCCCACGATTAAACGTTTATAGGCTTAGTTGAGATGATTAAATTTAATTGTAACATTTTTGTGGCTGTTGCCATAATATTAATTTTTTGTTGCAAATTTCTCCAGAACTGCTTTAATTTTTCTCAAACCTTATTTGCACATTCTGACATATTCTCTACCTCTGCATTTTAGTAACCGACAGTTTATTATTATTAACTCAGCTTATTAAGGACTGAAGTAAAGAAGATTTATCTCATTTCTGTATTTTTTCTGAAAGTCTTCTTTAAGGATAATGATAAATTTATTTTTAATAAGATCCTGTATATGCTCCTAAATCTCATTACTAGAAATTAGGAAAGTTTCAGGTCATGTTAGACTGTTGTTAGAGAGGTCTTAAAATTTACTCAGTAAAGTTATATACTTGTCTTTTTGTTGCATGTTACAAACTTTTTTACAATTTTCACAATATAATAAAACTGGTAGATCTTGAATCAGGTTTTATGATTTCATGATTCATTGAATTTTTCTGCATTATTATAAACTGAAGTACTGAAGTACCAAAAAATTAGAGACAACAGCACATGCAACGCTGTCTTCAGCACATACAATGTTACCTTCTACCAACACAAAAATGCCTTGAGCTGAAACATTTGCATTTGACATCATAGGTACAATACTTATCGGTTGTGTGTGAGCTTGGTTAGAGTAGTATTTATTGCCATTTGATCATGGACAGATTGTTGGAGCAAGAAGAATAGGTCATTTTATCATCGAAATGGCCAATGCTCTTGGATTTTCTTGTGCAACAGTTTCAAGGATTTATCAGGAATACTTAAATTCTGGATATCAGCAGCACGTGCACAATGTTGGCACCCAAGACTGATGTAAGAATATGACTACTGGTGGCTAACCAGGTTAGTATCCAAGCAATGAAAGATAACTAGGCACCAAATCACATCACACTTTAACAGGGGTGCTGCTGAACTTGTCAGTCAATGCACTATACAACCTACACTGCATTCCTTGGAGTTTGGTAGTTACCAGCCCACTCTGTTATCACTAGTACATCCAGCTACCAGGCAATGCGCCTCCCTGGATAGGCTTACCATAATATTTTTTCTCAAACCAGGACAATTTTGAGAAAATACTCACAACAGAAAATAAAGCCTTCTAGGATAAGTATGTATGATTCAAAAGGCTATATAAAAAGTTTTAACAAAAAATGAGTTAAAAGTAATTTTTAATAACTCAACTGAACATACCTTATTATTAAGAAGTTATTAATATTTATCACTAGTGTGAACTTTCTTTAAAAATTCTTTGTCACATAAATTGGTACCTTTAAAATTTGACAATATTTTGAGGAAGTTCCTATTGCTACTAGGCTTGCCATTTATGTTTCGCACATATCAAGTGATTTTTAATGTCCAAATGTCCACCACAAGTTACTGAAAATTCTAAAAGCACTGTTCATATTTTGCTTTGTCAATATGATCACAGACTTTTTTCAAAAACGGATAATCCTTTTTTCAATTATCAGTAAACACACTGTTTCTTTTTTGGAGATTAAATTCATTTAACATACAGTACAAAATAATCACAAATGCTGACTAGCAATTTGAACTTGACTAAGATAGGACATGCGCAACAATGACATAGCCAGTGTAAGTTTCAGTGTTGCAAACTCTAATTGAAACAAAATATCTAAAAAATGAAATAAAAATATCTGGATTTTATAGGCTATGTGCTATTTTAAATTCTGTGAAAAAAATAAAACGTCTAAATTAATTAGGCCATAAGCTATAAATTTTGGAGAAAACATATAGACAATATTAAAAGTACTTACGTATAGATACAAAATATTTAGATTGCCAACAGTGAGTATGACAGAAGGGATTATTTAGTTTCCAAATCACCATTTTACCCACGGCTGCACTATTTTTACTTCTTGTATATTTGGATATTCAGAACTTTTAAAATTTTACCAAATAAATGGGACAAAATGACAAACTGGTTAGGATGCCGGGACCATATCATCAAACCAGGACAATCCTGGTCAAAACGGGATGTGTGGTAAGCCTATCCCTGAGCCAAAGAACATCAAAATTGGACAGTGGATGACTGGCACAGTGTTAAGTGGTCAGATGAATCTCATTTTCAGCAGTTTTGAGCCAATAGTTGTGTTCGTGTAGGTGACAACCACGTGAAGCCTTGAATCCATTACGTCAGTAAAGTGTTGTGCAAACTGGTGGTGACTCTGTCCTAGTTTGGAATGTGTTCTATTGATGTGAATAGGGACTAATGCTGAAAATGCAGTTGACTTTGACAGTTGTGATGTATACTAATCTTGTGACAAATGTTTTGCACCCATTTATGCTTGCTATGTTTCCCGACAGTAATGATTTGTACTAGCACGATAATGCTACTCTTCACAGGGCACAGGTGGTACTGTACAACAATGGTTTGAGAATACGTGACAGATTTTCAGCTATTTTCTTGGCCACCTTAGTCGGCAGACTTAGACTTCATAGAGTATTTATGAGACACTATGCAAATGTTACTCAATGCCTTACAATACTCTCCAACAAATGTGAGTAAATTATACAGAACCATTAAACATGCCTAGATTGAAATAACTGTGCAACAACTCGGACACCTCGTAGAGTCTATAACACAACATGTAGCCACTGTTATTTGGGCTCAGGTAGGAGCTACATGTTATTAGATAGGTGTGTGTAATTTTTGGTACTTTAGTTTATCATCATCCAATAATTTTATTCTAAATAAAAATGGCATAAATTTTTTGGATAACTCAATGTTTTAGCAATTTTATTAAAATACTTATATGTATAATTAGTAAATAAAATAAACTTTTTTTTTCAATTTAGATTACATATAAAAGGATTGAGGAATTATGGAAAATACATTTAAATAAAGATATTCTATTATGTTGATTTCAAAATGTTACTAAAAGAAAATCTGGAATATGGAAAAAAGGTAACTTCACTTTTTTATTTTATTGTATTTTGTTGCTAGTGGATGAGATAAATATTATTATTTGTATCTCATATTTTAGTCTAAAGGATGTTTTATTAAAATACAATAACATTCTATATACTGAACTTATGATGTGATTTGAAATTTACATTATAAATTAATCAACACAGATTAATATAATTTATAAATAAAATTAAGTTAAATATTAAAAATAATAATAAAAATAATTTAGGAAAAAGGGGTCTCGTGGGCTTACAATGCATTTTTGAAAATTATAACAAAAATATGACCCACTTTTGTGCTCTTTGAAATTATATAGCATAGACAATACAAAACAATATTAACTCTAGATGATAAATAAAATAAAATGTGTAATATAATTTTTACCAATAAAGACAAAAATATTGAAAATATTGTAGAAACAGGTTAAATGAATGTTTAGTAGGCTTATGAATTTAGGATAAATAGCCAGTATTGCCAAGCCTGAGGTAGAAAGATGTAATCATTATTAATGCAATCTCCCTTTAGTTTAGCTTTATATATTTTTATAGTCTCGACTATTCGTAACTTTTCTCTGTCAAATAGCTTTCACAAGAACAGCTTCATTTCAACAGGGACCCCTTGAACTCAGATAGGCATTGGGAAAGTGCAATAACATATTTATGTTTGGAATTGTTCTTTAATTCTCATATCCAGTGTATATTAAGTTGAGCCAGTGTATGTTAACAGTCTGTTGAATCTGGAATGAGCTAAAGGAATGATGTATACCCTGGGGCACATAATTCATTTAAGGCATCTTTACTATTGGTAAGTAACCTGTTTACAGTAGGCAATCTTTTGTAAGTGAGTTGGAGGTTTAAATTTTTAGCAATCCTGATGTAAAATCAATGCATTTTGGTTCCTAATTGAGCATGGTGTTTAGTTACCTTGTTATTTATTAGTGCCTCTCTGTTTTGCTGTCTTTCTATAGAGTGTGGTACAATCTATCACTAATCAATACACTAGCACTAGCAAAATATTCAAGAACAATGGAAATAGACACAAGTAATCTACTTAGTAAAAGAGCATTTTGTTTGCTATTCCCTGACATATTGTTAAGAGTTAACAGTTATTTCAGTTTAAAATGATTTAAAGAATTACCTTTAAAAAGTGTAAAGATAAAAAAAAAAGAGAAAAAAATTAAAATTGTTCAAAACTGAAAAAATAATTTGGTACTTAATGTAATGTAATTTTGGTTTACTCAAGTTTAATTGTATTACTATTATTTTACACAATATTCAGAATAAATACCTAATGTCAATTACCAAAATTATTTGTAATTATAAATTTGCAATCTTTTTAAATTTGTTGTTATTTCTAAACTATTAAAGCGTTAAAACAGTTTATGACTTTTATTATTAGTATTGCATATTGGTGTGCCCCCTAATATTTTAATATAATTTTAAGTGATAATTTAAAAATTAAAAAAAAAAACCTTTAACTGAATTTACTTAGTTTAAATCAAATGGAAATAACTTAAAATAATTTTTGTTGAAGAAATAATAATAATGAAAATTATTAAGACATCAAGTATTTTTAATTTTTAATAATAATGTGAATTAATAGAGATAAATTAATTTGTGAAGGACACATCATATAACTTATAAATAATTGCATCAGTATAATTTATACTTGTATATTAAAGAATTAATAGTAATAACATAAATTTTCAGAAATTAAGAAAAGTTTTTTAAAGATATTGTTTTTCAAACCGGGAAATATTTAGCATAACTATTTAAAAGATTAAATTTTTATCACTTATCAATACTTTGCATTGCTATAAGCATGGTATTGTGGTATTCTGTAGTACTTTTTCAATGCATCAATCTACAAACAATATATACTAGTACACTAGTGTTGTAACAATTACCCAGAATTACTTACATCAAAATATTTATCTGTTCTGTGCAAATAATAAGTCTTTTACCATGCTGTTTTATTACAGTTATTTGTCATCCACTGATCTATTATATTATTATTCATAAATATGCTTTAAATGCTTTTGTTGATTATTTCTAAATATTTTATAACATAATTTGTATAGAATATTGCATAATGTTGTTCTATAAATATGAATTTATATTTAGAAATAATGTATATTTAGTGCTAACAATGTTTCTGCATGAGTCAATATACATTAAGTAAGCAAATTTGGTTGAATTATTTGAATCTTCTTGGGTAAAATTTAATTAAAATGAACAATTATCTACATTTATCTTTATTGTTTTAAAATTATTTAAGTTTATATGTGAACTGAAAAAAATTATTTGAAGTTTTTAATTATTGATTAAAATTTTTTACTGTTAAATTATTCTTATTGTTAATTTTAGTTAAACAGACAATAATGTTATATATTTTAATATTGATAATAGTTTTTATCATGTATTTATGTAAAGTTTTTTTGCAATAAATATAATTAATTTTTTTTTTACAGGCTCCATGACTGAAATAATTTATAGAAGAAATGTATTTATCCAATATGTTTCAAAGGTTGTGAATCAAAGCTTTACACACTTGAACCATGATGAATGGAGAAGGACCAAGTGTGCCTATCACAACCCTTGCTGGAATTCAGAGTTTGACAGATTTATTGTTAGAATTACCTTTGCCTACTCCATTACCAGGATCAACTGGAAGTCGGAGTCTTTTGAGTCACTTAAGAGATTCAGATGAAGCAAGACAACTGCTAAATAGTGCTCATGAATCATTCCTTGTCCCACCTTTGATAGAAGCTCTAAGCAGAACAACTACAGATAATGTAGAAGTTAAAGATGGATATTATGGTGGTGCTTCCCATGGTGGTCAGACATCTCAATTGCTTCAGTTTTTGCTCAGTAGAAGTCCAAATATTTTTAAAGGAGTTATTCCAACAGCGCCTAATATCACTGCCGAGCATCATCCTAGTACATCGCAATGGATACAGAGACAGTGTACAGCAAGTTCACTCCATCCCCAACAACAACCATTTGCTTCTGTTACAATTCCTTCTTGTCCTCCTCATCCAAATTCTCCACAGTTTGCAACTCAAGGATACCAGATGGACCAATCACAAGGCAATCGACATATTCATAATAAACAAATCTCAGTATCACAACAACCCAAAACACCTCTTGGTAATTATCCTCAATATGTTCCCACTGTGGCATCAAATGATAAGTACTTGGGACAGCAGCATGCATCAATAGTTCACAATGCTGTTTCTCAAGGTCCAACACCATCTCCTCATACACCTACGAGTTTACAAGAAAATCAACAATTTTATGAATCAACAATAGTGAATAAATACAATACATCACCTGCATCTGCATCTCACACTTTCAGTAATGGTAACTGTGGAGAAAATACAGCCATATTGTCTCCTGCAAAACTATCTGATAGGACAGAAAATCATTTGCCTGAAAATCAACAGACTATTACAAATACTGATCTTGTTTACTCTAGTTTTGTAGGAACACGATCAACATCTAAATTGACTTGTTCATCCACAGCTACAACGCAACAAATACATACATCCCAAGGTGTTATTTCACCTACACATCAAGCAAATAATAAAAGTTTTGAGCAGCACTTGCCTAGCACATCATCAGTTACATTTGAAACTAGTAGTAATTCATCATTACAATCTCCTTCACAAAAATCTCTGATAAATAATAAAGAAAGAGATTCTAATGATTCTACTTGTAATATTTCTGATTTATTATGTGATAATAGAAGTAAGACTAACATGCTTGTGAATGATGAGAATCAGTTAAATCAAGAAGAACTGAGGAAAAGTGCAACTACAGGAAGAAGAAAATCTTCTGAACCAGTTGTTATTCTTGATAAGTTAAGCATTGAAGATCAAGTTCTAGCACAAAAAAGTGTAAAAGAATTCACAAAGAAAGTAGGTGTAGAAGAAACTCGAAAATCTCCAAAATCAAAGAATTGTGAATCTGCAGCCAAGGATGTTCAAGGCGGAAATCATCCTCTGAAGATGTGGAATCTGAAAAATTAGAAAAAGGTTTTCTGTCACCCAAGAAAAAGAGTAAAGAAAATCTTAGTTCCTCAAAAGATTTTGTTCAGCATAAAGATAAAACTGTTAAAAAACAATGTGATACTACTAGTTTTGATGTTGATTACAAACAAAAACCATCAGAAAGTACTTCAACCTCTTTGGGTGAGAGAGTGAAGAAAAGAAGAAGATCAAGCCAACTTGCAAATTATGCTGAATCTCCTGTTGCAGAGGTTGCTAGTGATCCATCTTCAGATGAAACACCTATATCAAACATTAAAATGAAGAAAACAAAGATTAAAAAGATCAAAAAAGAGAAAATTGAACAGCTATCAACAGAAGATTTAATGGATACAAATACTTATCAGCATTTTTCTAGGACTGTTGAAGCAATTTTTGATTCAATGGAAGATATAGATTTTTCTGCAGATATTGATGAAGATTCTGAGTGTCCAAATGAAGCATTAATTCCCTTATTACAACTACAAGAACTGTGTAATGAAGCTGCAAAATTAAAAATGTTACAAGCTATGAACCAATTTCCTCCAGAACGATTAGTTAGACTTTTAAGTATATTGGAAAGAAATGTTTTAGATGGAGCTAAAATTCTTCCTATACAAAGTACAGATGAACGAGATGAAGAAGAAGCGAAACTTTGGTTAGAACTTACTATGGAGAGAGTGATGAGGAGTGCAGATTCTTCACTTACTGCTCTCTATATTATGACTTCACCCAATATGCCAGAAAAAGTGTTTTTAGAAGACGTTATAGAAAGAATTGTTTTGTTTCTTAAATTTCAGCTTCAAAATACTGTATATCCTGTATTTGATCCAGCATACCGAATTGATCCTAAATCAAAAGATGGTTATGTTGGAAATATTAAACAAAAGCGAGCACATGCACATAAGGTTAAAGAAAAATCAATAATTCAGTTATATAACAAACTGCATGAAGCAGTTGGTTTACTTGCTGAACTTCTTGAAGTTCAAACACTAACAGATACCATAATTCTACAAGTATCAACTCTTGGTGTTAGCCCATTTTTTGTTGAAGGTGTAAATGAATTACAATTAAATGTTTTGAGATTGGTAACAACTGTATTTGCAAAATATGACAAACATAGACAACTTATACTTGAAGATATTTTAGCTTCAATTGCTAGACTTCCTACAAGTAAACGGAGTTTAAGAAATTACAGATTAAATTCTGAAGAACATATACAAATGCTTACAGCCCTTGTCCTTCAACTGATTCATAGTGTGGTTAGATTACCTGAACCAGAAAATAATATGAAACAAAATCCTTATTTAATGAATGATGATGATGACAGAGGTATGGATGTAAAAGATACACCAACTATGGATAAAGATGTAATGATCATTACTTCTTATGAAGCAGCAGTTAGAACAGCAATCAATTTTCTTTCGGTCTTTTTGAAGAAGTGTGGAACAAAAAATGAAGAAATGGATTACCGCCCGTTATTTGAGAACTTTGTTCAAGATCTTTTGAGCACAGTCAATAAGCCAGAATGGCCAGCTTCTGAATTACTTTTAAGTCTTTTAGGCAGATTATTGGTTCAGAACTTTAGCAACAAATCTCTTGATATGACTCTTAGAGTTGCATCTCTTGATTATCTTGGTGTTGTTGCTGCTCGATTAAGAAAAGATGCTGTTTCCAGTCAACTGAGAAAAGAAACTATTAATGAAGTCATTAAACAGATTTTAGGTGAAACTGCAGATAGTGACATTTTACAGTGCAAAAGTAAAAAGTCTAAACATAAGCAAAAATCACTCAAAAAAGATGATACTCAAATACTTCAAAAAGTTTTGCTTCGATATCTTGATGCAAATGTTCACAGTGATCCCGCATTACAGTTTGCTAGAAAATTTTATATAGCACAATGGTATCGTGATGCTGCGGCCGAAATTAGATCAGATAAGATGAATAAAGAAAAAACGGATGAAAATGAGCAACAGGTGCAACCTAATAATTCTAAGCCAATCAAAGGGGTCAAATTGTCTCGGCATAAACGAAGATCTTCTCAGGTCAATTGTGAAGTTGATGTTGATGAAGAAGAAAATGAAACAGAGAAAGATGATGCAAAACTTGAAGTTGAAGGTGAAGAAAGTAATATTAAATTGCTTGCCTTAGCTGAAGAGAGGAAGAGATTTCTTCTTTCTGTGATTAAACTTGAACATTTAAAACAATCATATATAAACCAAATTAAACATATTGATTATAATACAGCAGAATTAATTTCAAGCTTTCTTGCATCAAAGAGGCCATTTTCACAAAGTTTTGATATTTATTTATCTCAGATTTTAAGAGTCCTTAATGAAACAGCTGTTGCTGTACGTACTAAAGCAATGAAATGTTTAACTTTGGTTGTAGAGGCTGATCCTAGTATTTTGGCAAGACCTGATATGCAAAGAGGTGTTCATGGTAGATTGTTAGATCAGTCAACAAGTGTTCGAGAAGCAGCTGTAGATTTGGTAGGCAAATTCATTCTGATCCGTCCAGAGCTTACCAGTCAGTATTATGAAATGCTAACTGATAGAATTTTAGATACAGGTGTAAGTGTTAGAAAACGGGTGATTAAGATACTGAAAGATGTATGTTTAGAACAACCAGATTTTCCAAAAATTCCAGAAATTTGTGTAAAAATAATACGGAGAGTGAATGATGAAGATGGAATTAAAAAATTAGTAGGAGAAGTCTTTCAAAGTATGTGGTTCACTCCTGCTTCTGACAGAGAACCTAAAAGGATTCTTCAAAAAGTAAAAAATATTACACATGTAGTAGCTGCTTGTAAAGATACTGGATTAGAATGGTTCGAACAGTTGCTTACAAATTTATTAAAAAATAAAGATGACAGTAGTTACAAAGGAGTAATAAAGTCTTGTACACAAATTGTCGATTGCTTAGTTGAAAATGTTCTTCAATTAGAAGAATCTACACAAGAAATAGAAGGTTCTGGAGCCAGCCAAAATTTAGTTGCTTGTTTAACAACATTGTATCTATTTTGCAAAATCCACCCATATTTAGTTGTTCCCCATGTTAATACCATCCAACCATATCTAAGTATGACATGTAATAAACAAGCAGATTATCATGTCTTGTTAAATGTTGCCAAAACATTAGAACTTATTGTGCCATTAATTGAACATCCCAGTGAATCATTTTTGGCACAAATTGAAGAAGATATGGTAAAACTTATTCTTAGACATGGAATGTTTATACTACCTAGTTGCGTTAGTTGTTTAGGAGCGGTAGTAAATAGAGTAACCCATAATTATCAACTTGTTTGTGACTGTTTTCAAAAATTCTTTGTTGTTTTACTTGGTTTTAAAAAGGAGCATGAGAATAATCCTAATAATCCATTGTTGATTGAACAACGACCTAAATTATTAAGATCATTATTTACTGTGGGTCTTTTCTGCAGACATTTTGATTTCACATCTGTTGAACCAGTCAGTGAAATTAGTGGACAAGAACCATTAAAAAATAGAGTATTTGAAGTAATTTTATACTTTACTAAACATGAATGTGAAGACATACGTCATAAAGCTCTTACAGGACTTGGATTCATGATGATAAGGCACTATGAATTTATGCTGGGTAAAGAAGTAAAAGAACTTTATTACTATCTGTTGTGTGATTCAGAAGTATCGGCTGGACTAAAATGTCAAGTTTTAAAGAATCTTTCTGTTTATTTATTAGAAGAAGAAGCTAGAATGATACAGAAAGATGCTGAATGGAGTAAAGTTTCAAAATCTGAAGATTTAAAAGAAATGGGGGATGTTTCATCTGGAATGGCTAGCACTGTTATTCAAGTCTACTTAAAACAGATATTAGAATCAGTGTTGCATACATCAGTGAATGTAAGAAGAATTGCATTACAAGTTATACATCTTATTTTAGGCCAAGGATTGGTCCATCCAGTGCAAATAGTTCCCTATCTGATCTGCATGGGATCTGATGATGATCAAATTTTGAGAACAAAGGCAGATCAGCTTTTGCAGGAAATTGAAAAGAAATATCCAGGATTTGTTCAAATGAAGGCTCTATCAGGTGTTCGAATGTCTTACAAAATGCAACAACTAATTCATAGTGATAGTGTTGAGCTTATTCGAGGCTTTCGTAGTGTCGACAATACTGTAAGCAGAAATGGATTTTTATATTCCGTTATAAGAGGAACTCGACAAAATCGAAGAGCTTTTGTGCTTTCACTTTTAAAATTATTTGATGAACAAGCAAGGACTCCATTATCAGAATTATTGTACATTGGAGATAATATTGTTTATTTTCCTTTCCAAGTACAGGATGAACCTCTATTTATCATACATCAGATCGATGTTATGTTATCTGTATCAGGTTCAAATCTCCTTCAATCTTTCAGAGAAGCTTTAATTCCTGTAAATATGAATTCTGGAAACAATCCTGCAGAGGAAGATGATGATGACGACGATTTTGATTCTTTGTATCAACGTCTTCCAGGAAATACATCTGTTTTACAAGAATGCATGAGTGCTTCACAAGCTTGTCTTTTATTGTTATTTATAAAACAAACTTTAAAAGAAATGTATGGATTTACTGACAATAAAATACAACAGTATTCACCAAATGAATCTGTTAAAGTATATGAAAAAGCTATGAATCGTAAAGTAGGAGTGAAATTTAAACCCATATCTGTGATTAATTTTGTGAAAGGTGAAGATCATACAGGTATGTTGGATGAAGCAGGTAAAAGGAAACTAATACAACAGTATCTAAATTTCAAACAATTGATGTTAACAATTGATCCAGCGGATGACGACGACGACGAACAAACTAATCGCAAAGCATCTGCTAATGCATCAAAGTTATTAGTGTCAGTTTTACATGCAGACGACGAGGAAGATAACTCAGTTGTTAATACAGTTTCTTTTCGAACTCCTGATAAAGGATCATCGAGAAATCGATCACCTGGCAGTAGTCGCCATTCGAGGTCCAAAATAAGTCGGAGTAGTGTCACAAAAGAAAAGAAGAAGAAAGAAAAATTTCGGAAGAAACGAAAGAGAATTATTGACTCTGATAACTCCGGTGATGACACAGATAGTGATCCTGATTACATGGAAGTTACGTGAAAATGCATCTGTGGTGCTTGAATAGTGAGTGACCAACTCTTCCCTCCATGGACAAGGATGGCATCAAACTGAGTGTTGATGCCAGGTTCCAACACGCATGCCGATTCCTGGCACATAACTTATGGACTGTATCAGCCTTGAAGCCAAGACAAGTACTGTCATAAAATGTAATGACTTATGTAAGCTTTTATTTCTGAGACTTTTATGTCACTTGAATTTTAAAGCCTACATTTTGAATAACCATCAAGTAGAAGGTGTGGGTATGAAAAAAATGTTGATGTAATTTATTTATTGATGCCTCATTTATGATAATACAACATATAAGAAAAGTGTTCTCCAGGGTCTTTAAGAGTGGTGTGATGATTGTATGTATAGTCCATTGAATAGTAGGGCAGCATTTGTTTTCAGCAGAATATATACATAGCCTGTCATGCAACATTCTCATTTAATCCCTTTTGTATGTAAAAGAAGCCCTCCTGATATACTGTTGTTTGCATTGTACAAATCTTCTCTGCCCAATAACAGGAGAAACCTCCAGCCCAGAAAAATATTCTTTACATGCATCATAAAAATCCATCTCAGTGTCTGCTGTATGCCAGTCAATCATAATTCACCCTTGTTTTGTACTCTACAGATTTGGTATATGGATTTTCCATATACAGTCCCAGAATTTGGCCATGTAAAACTACTTGGCTTTCAAGAATAAAGGTTAACATTGTAATCTGTTTACCTGATGGTCTGTACTTTTATTTTCCCTATTTTCATTTAAAATTTCTGTCCATAATTTATTTCACAATGGGATGTACAAATTTTGATTATTTTAATGTTGAAAAATTGTATAACCCAGTTAGAGTAGATATTTTGAGATTTGAATTTATTTTCATTATTTAATAATTCACAGCATGAAAGTTATCTGTTTTTTAAATTATATAATTTGAGATTCATAAAAATTTGTAGAATATAAAATTCATTATTTGTTTTTATTATTATCTTAATATAAAATTTTCTTGTTTATTTCATTTTTACTAATTTTTCCCCCTCTTGTTTTTATTGTTTTAATTTAAACGGTTAATACATTTTTCTCATATTGGTAGCATTCAATATTCAAAAACTTTGAATATTAATTTAACTGTGTGAAAAAGTATTGCATCACCCAATTAGTGAATGTCTTGCTCTCAAAATGTATATTCAAAATGTTTATTTCTTTAAAATATTTATAATTTTATATAGATTTTGTAAATATAAATAAATAAATATATATATAAATATATACATACAGTATATAAATATTATTATTTTCAATATTTCATATAGAAAAAATTAAGTTTATTAATCTTTTATATAATTTTTTAAAAATCTTATTAATTTGTAATTTTATTTTTATACCATTAAAATTAATTGACCCTTTTAAAAAGTTTTATTTTCAATAAGTGCATATATGTAGTCGTCTCTGAGATGGATTATTTCTAATAGAAAAATTTTAAAAATAAAGCAAATCATCTTTAAATTTCTAATGTAATAACATGTATAATAATTATCCTAAAAAAATGAAAATAATAGTAAATTTGTATTATTTAAATGAAGTGTACATGTCAGGCATTGTAAAAACAAAAATATATTCACCCAGTGCCTTCCACTCGCCAGTTAAATAATGCCCAGTCCATGTGAAATCTGTAAGTAGAAAAAAAATTTAAAAGAATGAAAACCAGATGATCATCTTACATGGAGATTATGGCATTGTGATTGTAAAGGTAAAAGATCAAATAAAAGTCAAATAATAATAAATAATAATAATAATAATAACAGATAAACACAATACAAAATGATTATAACTTCAAGCATTCTTGAAGTTTGTTTGTCATAGAAATAGGTGAATATAATTTCTGCTATAATTCAAACTAGTAGAAATTATTTTCACCTAAAATTAGTATGTCTGTTTTTAACATTTTATATTTAAGTAATGTTTGATGATATCTGTGACTTTCTTTACAAAGAATTATTGTAAAACTAGAGCCGAAAAATTACATACATATTGTACAATGTTAAAATAAAAGTTAATTTTGTGGCTTGTAATCAGATAAAAATTTAATAAACAATTTACATGATATATTTCGTGTAATTTCATATCCAGTATTCGATGGTGATGCAAAATTTTTTTACATGGTTTTTGTTAATCGATGTTTTTGTTATTGTATTTAAAAATTATTTTAATTAGTACATACAATATCTGATACTAAAATATAATTTTCATTAATAATAAATTAGAAATTTGTTTTTATTTGAAAACTTCCATGTGCAATAAATGTGGTATCACAAAATCAAACAGAATATTTAGTTACAGTTTGACTTATGCATTTGATATTTCCATAGAAAAAGAAAGAAACAAATCAGATAATTCATTTATCTATATATCATATATATGTAATACATATAATACATATATATTATATGAAAGAAACAAATGTTTATCATGCATTATTTGAATATGATTGTTTCAAAAAAAGAAGAAAAAAAACTACTGTAATTAGTGTTTACATTTAATTTTAATATTAGATAATTTATCATAAGAATTTTTATTTTAATTTATTATTAGAATTTCCTACAAAATGTTTTTTTTATAACTTTTTCTTTGAACAAATTGTTTACTGTATTATACTTTTATCTAATAAAAGAAATGTTAAAGTAAAGAATGATGCATGATTTAAGAAATTAGATTTCTTCTAATGAAATATAAAGTATATATATATTTATTTATTTATTGTATTTCTACAATTTTTATGAATTTAATTTTATTTTTTGACAGAAAAAGAAAAAATTATAAAAACAGATGAATAGGAAATACTTATTACTGAAATATTTACTGCATGTTTGTTTAAATAAAATTCTGTTTAACAGAATGAAAATTAACTACATTCTGTCTTAAAATGTATTTATTTTTGAAATAATTTTGTTGAAGTTGCATAAATATACACAAAAATTTAACTTTCTCAGTAACACGTTTTCATTATTAATGTTACAACTGAAAAGAGTAATTTATGTATTACAAATCAAAATTTCATTTACTAGACACTCTTTGCTTCACACTTTTTTCTATTGGCTGCATATTCAAATTCTGCAGCTTAATTTACTTTATTCCGTTGTAGTACTTTCAGATGACTTCAATAAATGCATCCCTTATTCATTCACGTAGAAGTTTTAGGTAATTTTTAGCTTTTAAGCATTTAGTTTTCCTTTGATATGGTTCTAAGAAAAGGAAAATTCTTCTTCCAATAAAGAAAAGTATCCCCATTTTAGACATCATAAGAAAAGTAAAAAGTATTATTCATATCACATCTAAAGTTTTATGAAAATTAGGTTTATCGCTAATAATTTAATGTTAAAAAGTATGAAAATACATTGTGATGAAACTTTGTATTGTAGATTCAGTCACATTAGTGAGCCCATTAACGGGTGTCTGGAAAAAATCCGCACAAGTTTGTGTAACGTACTTTTACCTTTGAAAAAAACAGTTACGGATTAAATAGTCATTTGAAAGGTGGTGAAACATTATCTTCTATTTTTGTAATTCTACAGGTCCTGTCGTCAGTTCGTTTTCTGGTGTACAGTGCAAAGTTTCTGTACAAGACTAGTTTATATTTTTCAGACAGTACTTTACGGGATCGATCAGATGATTCGTGTTTTTCGCCTTCCACTCCCTTTCGTAAACGGCTGCTTTGAGAATTGCCAAAAAAAAATTCTCTATTGGCGTAATTTCTGTCATGTTTACAAGGTTGTCACAGGTAATGCAGTGCAGTTTTGGCGTAGTGGAAACTCTCTATCTGGCCAGAAGATATATTCTGTTTGAGAAAGTTCTGTCGGATGTAAGGAATCGTGAGACGTATTACACATTCATTTAAATATCGTTGGACATTGATAGCAAAACTTGATTTTCTGATTAAGATTTGACTTAATCCTTTCGGTCCACTTGCAGTTCAAAGCAAAACTTAGTCCTCAAATTTGTTTTTCTTGAAAACTTTACGTCGGTTATCCACCATTGCCATTGATCGAGTACGAAAGAGTGAAGTGAGATTTGCCATCCAAAATAAAACTTTTCAGTGAACTTTCGCAACAATCTCTCACACTTCGTCTTTGCCAGTGATATTTGAGTGCAGTTCTGTCCGGAATTATCTGCTGCTGTAGATATTTATGTTTTTGTTTTGAAACCTCATAGAGCCAAGCATGTAAAATTTTCAATTTTGGGGCTACAGATCGATATGAAATCTCGTCACTGTCTTCAAAGATCCTCCTCAGTCCTTCCACTTTCATTAGAATTTTCGCTTTTATACCAGACTTCTTTCTTTTCTGTGGTGGTAATTCATTCACGAAACGTTGCAGATTGCAATAAGCTGTATACTTCTAATACTTTATTTAATGTATAAGAATCTTACTCTTACGGGTACAACATAGTTAGTTGCCGTTTTGAAAAAAGCAGGAAAAGACGAGAATGTTGTGCAGCATTCTGCGTGCTTTCAAATTATATTTACCGTTTAATTGATATACTGGTCAAATAATACATTCAGTTTGTTATACCACGTTTTATTCATTAATAATTTAAGCATTCTTCAGATGCAGTTACTCCGAAACTGTTACGTATAGGTTCAATGTGATTATATACGTATGTAAATATATTATTTGGATTTCTGCGAAAAATTTAGGCTGTTAAATTGTCGGAGAAAGTCGACGATAGGAAGGAATGGAGATGATTTTCTCTCCCGAACCTGAAAAAATTAGCTGGAATAGGCAAAGGATGATTAACATGGCAGAATTTGATTAGCAGTAAGTACTGTACGTTCTTGTTATCGATCGGATAGGATAATGAATAATTTAATAGCCATTGTAATGGCGCCTTTCGACGTTAACATAAATGGAACATTTACAATGTTTTCTGAAACAAATCGAAATGGAGTTTAAGTTCGAAGTTTCAATCTTTTAAAACAAATACTTATTTAATGTACGAAAATTGAAAACGAAATAAATTTAGAAAATAATGAGCAGTTATTTATTGTGACATCGTCACAATGCCGGCCAATACTTTTCTGTTAGCAATGGAGTCACACCGTCATCTATGTAACTCCATTCAGAGGGAATTTCTGAATTGAAATAATGTGACTTCCGTTTTGCATCGGAAGTTTCATATAGTTAATCGGAGCCTCCTATTCTGAGAGTACTGAAGGGCCAGCGAGAGTTATGTTACAGAAGTGTGTATTGTTGGTTAGTAGAGTCCCAAGATGGGTTCAAAAAAAAGTATAGTCCCTTATGAAGGCTGAAAAATTACGTATATTTTGTGTCAACCTCCATTCTGCGTTATATTTATTTATTTGCGCTAAAATATTAACTTATCCATATAGAGTATATGTTACAGTCAAAACCCATTTTTAGTTAGAACGCGTTTTAACTAGTTGAAACTAGTTCATACTAGATGTCTTTGTTAAAACTAGAATTTACTGCTAGTCAAAAATGAATTTGAGTTAAAACTAGATAAAACGGGTTTTAACAAAGACATCCAGTATGAACTAGTTTCAACTAGTTAAAACGCGTTCTAACTAAAAACGGGTTTTGACTGTAACATATATATATATTACAGCTTGAAGAGGCCAGAACTGTTTTCATTTATTCAATAAACCATTTGCTAGACTTATTGATTTCAGGCTGTGGTTGCCAGGTACTTGGAGATAAAATACCGGACAAAATGAGTTCTCGAAGAGCTTCACGGTAATTCGAATGTCGGATACGCGCTCGTTCGATTACGTTTTTACAATGAAAATTTTTCAATTGACTTAACACGAGAAGGACCTTTGACCGTCGAAATCCCCGTTTTAGGTCGGACTTTAAGATTCTGCCTCCGTCACAATACGCCATTTTATTAGTTCTAGTGCGAAATTTCGATGGAGTCATTACTTCTCAACATATGTTTCGGCGTTTTGTCAATTTCAACGCTACTAGATAAGCTTGCTCACTCCGCTTCAATTAAAATATTTTGTTGTGGCTTTTGTACCAAAATAAAAAAAATCTGAAGTGGTAAAATTATAATTATCAACTACGGTACGCTCAAATTTATTATTGGAATCTGTTTGTAAATTATGGTACAAATTGATAATTTTATGTTACGGTTGGTGAAACTGCGGATCACGGAACGTAAAAAAAGAACTCTCTTAAGAGTTCTTTTTAAAACAATAGGACATTTGCGCAGTTAAAAACGATCCTGTCCATGGAATCTTCCCCGTTTTTACTTTTTTGGGTTAAGAGGTCTGAAAACGTCGACATTTGCAAAAACTCTGAGAGTCAAGTTTGATGCGATTCAAATAACGTACATTCCCGTGTTATAGAGTAAAAATATACTAAATTGATGATAAAATTTTATTTTGGATTTTAGAGGTCGTAAATTACTTTAAGCTTTGTGTTTGTAATCCTACAAAAAGAACGTGAGAGTAGAAATAAAGGCCTTTAAAACGTTAGACCGAAAATGCATTTCTAAACTAAAAATTGTTATTTTGGCCTACGTTTTGTACGAATTTCGGATAGCCCCAACAATTAACAACAGAGCGGTCAAGGCGGCAGCCTACCGCTAAGGGTTCCCCCGATCGAATCCAAACTGGATCGAAAAATCCCCATGAATTTTTCGGGTGTGGTTCGTTCGGATATGTCGGGTCCCCGTCCCTCATCACCCAGACGCCCCATTTTGGGCATGGATAAGACCATAATCGACTTGCTAAAAAGTAGGCCCTCTTAGTGCCCTCGGGGCGGAAAGCGTTATAAAAAAGTATTTGTTTTTATTTACGTTCTTTAGTCATGTAATTATTAATTTATTTCTTAGCGGGTCCACATTTTTTCAAAAGTTGTGAGTCTTGAATTTTAAATCGCCAATACCCGGTTCAAATCCCGTTCGAATCCAAAAGTTTATCGTAAAATTAATGAGGGAGGTATCGCCATCGTAATATCCAGTATTAAGTAATACGGTCCGACCCATTCGTTCATTTATTCAGACTAACTATTCTCATCCTCAATGTCTATCAGTGACCCACCGATGAACGACACCACCGAACACTGACAACATAGACTTTTCTGTATTTTTTTCGCGTGACTAACAGCTAAATAGGAACCAGTTTCTTATCGTCAACCACGGGAAGTACTCATATACAAACGTCTAAATCATGAGCGAGCGTTAATTTCTTCTGCACCGTAACGCATATCCAACGTAAGTCTTTTTGCCCAATCCGAAGAATAAAAATAGCGCGTTTATCATTGTTTGATCATACTGTTGACGTCGACGAAGCTCGCTATACGTTAAATAAATTAGAATGTAGTAGGCGTGGTTGAGTATAGTCAGAGAGAACCTTTAAACAGGCGTATTAAAGCAAGCGACCACATAAAGGATATCAGTAGCGACAAAAATATTCAATTATATAAGTGCAGGTTGTGTTTAACTACGTATCACAAAATATAACAGTTTTTTTTTAATATTCGTGTTCCTAATATCAGTACACGTCCTACAAGAGACAATATACGTAGATTATATAATTAAAATACGATGTACATATATATATATATATATATATATGTATTATAAGCAGTATATTATTTCTCTTTTCGACTGCAAAAATCTTAATTTAATTAAATTCTAAATAGCAAACAGACTATACGAGACACTAAGATCTTCCAAGACACAGCACAAAAAGTTGAAAAGTAGTCGTTAGTTTTGATGGAATGGCCGACATTCTACGCCGAAATTATGTGTTTAACAAAAAACTTTTGGTGCGGCCACGTGCAGGGTCCGCTCTAGGGGATATTTGTCCGAGGCGCCAAAGTTTAGGGGTGCCATTTTGGCTGTAAGTGTGAGAAAAATATTGATGTGTTAAATACTCAATTAATAGAAAATTTCTCGTATCGATTTTTTCGTTCTCTAAAAACTTACAGTGCGTATCGTATTTATATTGTTTATGTCTAAAAGCTAAAAATATTTACACTATTATTGAAAAATTAACGCAGAATTTGTAAAGGACGCGCGAGCAGAGCGCCGCTTCAGCTTGTGTTTGAACGTGCATAGACTCGCTTATACTTACCTCTAATTATAAAAGAGCGGTTTCATTACACAATAGCATTATTCTTGCTATTACGTCGATAGTGGGTGCGTTCTTTTATTCCTCCGCGTAACTCCGCGCGCGATCGACATCCGTTTAAAAATTCCTGCGGAACGCGTTCCTAAATTCCGGTGGGAGTGCGCGCCGTCTAACGGCAAAAACGGCCGTTTGTAGCATTAGTTTACGGTGGAAAGCAAAATGACGTCCTCCATGGCTCAGATAGTTTCGTTTCGGGGTCCAGTATGTGATTTTATGAATGAAAATTTCGAAGTTGTGAAAGCGCAAGTTAGCGCACGCAGTGATGTGTCTTTTCGAATGGTAGCCGGCATTCTAATTTTTATCGTGGCTATTTTGAATGATCTTTCAACAAATAATCCATTTTATGGTTAAATTTTACAATTGGGACCCTTCTTTTGCCTTTAAAAGCTTATATTTTAGAATTATAGATTTCTCCATCGCCATACTATCGATAGTGCGGGCGCCGCCATCTTTCTTTCACCGTCGTTCCTAAATGCATACAAACAGCAGCGCACTCCCGTAGTAGCGGCGACGCGGAACGACCGCTATTAAAGAACGCAGCCAGTGATAACAAGTGGAAGTTCGTAAAATTTACTTAAGTGCGATTTCTTAATTTTTAAAGGTAAGTACAGTACATCTATAACTAAGCTGTTGTTTAGTTTGATGGATACTAGTTTATCGTAAATCGATTATCGAATCGAAACAATGAAAGCGTTTTTAAATAAAATAAATATTTAATTTATCCAAAAACGCTGTTTATTAAATCAATAAAATATTGTATTAAATTTGAATGTATTCTATAGGTATAATTATTTATATTTTTGTTTTATGAAAATAATTATTTGAATGAATAATATAAGACATTTATTAAGTTCATTGCTTCGATAAAACGCTTTATATAATCAATCAATCAATCAATCAATCTTTATTATTTGATATAACTTTTGTTATTACAAAGGGGGTTAAAAGAACATTATTGTTTTAAGGTAGCTACATGAACAAAGAAACTGTATAATTTATACAAAGTTAGCTTGGAAAAAGTTATCACCGAGTATAATTTGATAACAAAAATCAGATGGCAGAGTAGCAGCTCGGGTATCCAAAAAAGAAGTTACAAGAATCAAGAAGGTGTTTTCTCATATCCATCACTACTGATCCACAAAAAAAACACTCTGAGTCGTCCGAGATATTAATTGATTTGCCATTTAGGTTTATAGAGAAGCTATTTAGTCTAAACTGTGCACCAAATGACTTTAGTTTATAACTCAAATCAGACAATAAATAAGGCATTGGACTCCACTTTCCATTAAGGAATTTCACTGTTCCAGCCTCTTTCAGTCAAATATTGAACATCCCTAAACCAATACAGGTCTCTCAGTCGTCGATCACAGTCCAGAAAGAACTGATTCTCATTTAAACACATATAGCTATATGACAATCCTATATTATTTAATAATCCTTTAGTGATAGCAAGCCATGGCTTCAAAAAAGAATTACCATCCATCTTTGAAAGTCTTGTATATGTCAATTTTCGATAATCGTCTTCCGGTAGGTCAACTAGTTTCCTCCAAAATCTAAACAGTTTTATCACCAATCCAATTGCAAGGGGAGGTCTTCCCAATTCCATTCTCAATGCAGACCCCGAGACAGATCTGTTAATATGAAACACCCGCTTAAAGTAGAATAATTGTATCGGTTCAAACTTGTCCACTAAAAGACCGCCCCAAACCGGGAAAGCATAAAACATACTTGGTCCAATCAAAGAATCAAATAGTTTAAAGTAGTTATTTAATGACGACGCTTTGATTTTAATAAGTAACGAGACGAGATTGGAGATCCTAGATCTTGCAGCAGGTAACACCTTGTTTAAATGATAGGAGAATGTACCGTGTGAAGAGAAATAAATACCCAGATATTTAAAGTTAGACGCAATTTCAAATCTATGGTTTTCTAAACTAAAACTATCTGTTTTTTTAAGTTTTCCACCTCTACGAAAGATCATAAGCTTTGTCTTTTCCAAATTAATTGCCAATCGATTATCTTCACAGTATTTCCAAGTAAGATTAAGTCTTTCTCTAAGCGAAGAAGCCGAATTAGCCAAGAGAAGGATATCATCAGCATAAAGAAGACAGTTAATTTCAACATGAGAAGATAAAGGTATCATAGAACTTTTACCTCTCAGAAGCCCAGGGAGATCGTTCAAAAACAAAACAAAAAGGATAGGACTCAGTGGTTCTCCTTGAGGTAGCCCTCTATTGGACTCAACATAATCAGTGCTTAATGAAAAAGTTTCTATAAAATATCTAGTATTGGAGAAGAGACTCTTAAGTAAGTTGACAAAAAACGAAGAAAGACCAATGCTTCTAAGCTTATACCATAACAAATCATGATCAACTGTGTCGAAAGCTTTCTTGAGGTCAATAAATGCGGTATATAATTTCCCTCGTTTCCTCGATAGTGATATTTGAATAAGACCGGTCAAAATAAACAAATTATATTCGACACCTCTATTTTTAACAAATGCTCCTTGAACAGGTGTAACAATATTAAATTCGTTCATCCAAATCCGGAGCCGATTTGCAACAATAGTTGAAAAGACCTTTCTAAATACATTAATTAAAGCGATTGGTCTATAATTAGTTGGCGTCTGCCTACATCCCTTCTTATATATCATTCTCAAAGCAATTTGTTTCCAAGATAGTGGAAAGGAGCGCCTAGACCAAAAGGAATTAAACATATCTAATATATCCATTAGTATTTCTGTAGAAAGGCATTTTATCATTTCATTCCTTATATTGTCAGGACCTGGGGCCTTAGATGATCTTAGTTTTCTGATTACAACTTCTAATTCGCTCAGGGTAATAAAGTCATCCAAAAGAGGTACAGTATTATTAAGACTTACATCGATATAAATTACTGTATCTGGTCCAGCGAAATACTCTTGCAAATAGTTTAACCAATCCGAGGGAGATATAGCATTTTCACACGGTTTCTTAATTCGAAACTTATTGACTAGTGACCAAAAATCTCTAGTATTTTTTGTCTTCAATAATAGTGAATTTATTTTAGCCAAAAAGATCTTTTTCTTCGCCTTACATAGCGACTTGTAGCTTTTATTTAATTTACAATATTCGTCCAAGAGGTTTCTACTTTTGTTTCTTCGAAACATTCGTAGTATTCGGTTCTTAGATTTCTTTAAACGTAGACACTGTGGATCAAACCATTGCTTCTCAAATGATAACAAGGAAATGTTCTTCTTGACCATCCCACATCGTAAAGCCGAAGTCAACAAAATGTTTAATAGTTCATCATAGTAACTCTGCGCATCCAGCGAAAAAGTTGTCTTAATCGAGGTATACAGCGAGCTAACCAAAGATAAATAGTCATCCGATCTATCTTGTTTCCATACGTAACGAATTTTTGGGAGTTTCAGAGTCCGTACGCTATCCGTCGTAAATTCAAATGAAATTGAGATTGGAAAGTGATCAGAATTGAAAATATCAAGAACTCTAAAATCCAATAATCTATCTAGTAAATAAACATTTACTGTTATTAGATCTATAACAGATAGACCAACTGTTGAAAGAAAAGTGAATTTAGCCGGATTGTCTGAGGCACATCGACCATTTAAAATATATAATCCGTGCGACTTAATCAGTTGTAAAAAACTTTTTCCTCTTTGGTTCAATGTTAAGTCATTAGATCTTCGGGAATTTAGAACATTAATATTACTCCCAGCATAAAAATTATCTAGTTCCTCGCCTATTCTGGCATTCGTGTCACCTAAAATAACTATATCGTCGTCAGGGAAATTCATCAACAAGTCTTCCATTTTTTTTAACAGAAAATCATAAAGATCTATTGTCATATAAACAAGAACAATAATCAAGCTTTGACTAAGTGAACAAAAAAATCTTCCATAATTTAATTTAATCACCATAAGATTATCGGAGTTAAACAACATTTCTGAGGAGCCCAATTTCTGGGAAACTGCAAGAATAAGACCACCATAAGGACGACCGGGACCAATTGGTGTTTTAGCAAGTTGTTCATAGAGAAACAAATCTGGGATCAGCATATAGAGAACCGGTTTGAAATACTTAGTTAACCATGTCTCAGTTAAAGCAACTAAATCATAATTTTGCAATAAATATATGAACTCTTGGTCATTCACTGATAAGTCCAGCGTTCCTTGGCAATTCCAAGACAATATCCTCATTTCCAAAGTTTTATTTGTCTCGTTAGCAGTTGTTCCACTTAACCTTTTTGGCTGGGTTTGTCTAAAAAAGTATCGATCTTCTGTAGTTCATTCGTATCCAAATTAAAAGTAAATCTGTCACCATCGACAGTCAGGCAGTCGGCTTTCAGAAATACTTTTTTTTTCAAAGATTTTGCTTCCGCAAAAAGAGGCAACAGTTTTCTACGCCTTAATCTTAATCTGTATGACAAATCGTCAGAGACTCTAATGCGCAAGAATGACAGCGACGCCTGAATTTTCTTTAAATTTTTAAAGATAACTCTTTTTTCATCTTGACTACAGAGTTTAAACAAAAAAGTCGAGTTCCCGATATTCGATAACTATTAACTAAAGGAATAGACACCCCGCTCTGTCTTTTAAATAATTCAATAAAGCGATTAGCATTATTAACTATTTCCTCGTCATCGCCACTCAAACCAGAAACAATGATATTATCCTTCTTCGAATCGTTATGAACCGAGTCTATATAATAATTTTGAAGAGAAAGTTTATCCATACATACAGTTTTGAAGGACGAAAGTTCAGCAATTTCTCCTTCCAGGCGAGACAGACGTTCGTCGTATTCCTTATGTAAATTAGACAGCCAGTCAAATTTCGACGACAATTCCTCCAGTTTCGATAGAATAGTATCAAAACGTTCCTCGAAGAGACTCAGAATCTTATGAGGTAGTTGAGAAGGAATATCCTGCGATACAAAATAGTCCTCCAATCGAGATGATTTCAACGTTGGTTCGCTTGGAGATCGACGGCGTTTACCGGCGGAAGACGAAGCTTTATTGCGAGGTGAAGAAGGTGGTGTACGAGACATTGGGCCTGGGTTAAGTTCGACTCCTCCAATAACAAGCAAAAAGAACAAAATTAAAAAAAAAGTATCACAGTAGAAAAAGACATATTCTATAAAGTCAATTAATGGCAGACAATAAATTGTAGTTCCTTTATATAATAATATATTTGAATAATTGAACTGAATAAAATCTCAAAATCAAGAATTATAAAATTGTTTTTAATGACTATTTATGGTTTGCTGAAATATTTGTTATTATAAAATACATATATAAAAACACTATACTTTCTTTACATTCACAGGATACGAACAATATTACGCGTAAGCCATAAATATTTTTTATGTCCATTGACAGAATATAAATTGAAGTTATGTTAATTACGGTTTCAGCTTATTTAGCTCATAAGGATAAATCGTTATTTTTTTAAGTATTATTTTATAGTTTACATTGTTTAATTTGAGTTATGTGAGTGCCTCTTCCAGAATGTCTAACGGTCAAAGAAAACTGTCTGGTTATCAGTACAAAAAAGAAGGCTGGAAAAGAAAGCCGAAAAGCAAAAACAAGCTGGCGCGTTAAAATATTATATCCAGAGTTGTACCAAAACAAAGGACGACTCTGAGAATCCAACATCGAGTCCGGTTATAAAAGAAAATACAAAATCGTCAGAGGATGATGTCGACAAACAAATGGACCAAGTTTCTAAATCAATTGGAACTGACGATACTCTGACTCTATCGTCACCAGATGAAAGCATTGAAAAAATTGACACCAACGTGACACCCTCAAAAAGCGTTCTACAAACTTTGAGTACAGATCCAGCATTGTGGCCAAGAATTTTAGGAGACGCCGAAAGACGTCTTTTAGTAAGACAAGGTCCATCTAAAACATTGCCTAATTACAAATTTCCTTCCAATGACACTGGTCGACATTTTAGCGTAATTTATTATACACGAATTATACACGTTTATTAAAATTTAAATAAAATGATTTGATTTTTATTGAAAATAAAAAATATGTACCTTTATTTAAATATATATATTCTTAAGGAGCAGCAATTTGTCTTTTTGTCCGGGCGACGTAACCGCTAGAGTAAGCACTGCCGCGTGCCATCTTACTACCGGAACCCATTAACGTCCACCCCTTTTCAACGGAAATAGAATTTATAAAAAATCCCTATCCGTATAAGTTTCACCATTGTTTTCAAACATCCCTTACATCGATAGCCAGAAACTTTCACGAAAAAGATGATGTGAACTGTAGTGTGTACTAGTATATGTAGTGTACCAGAGCCCCTTTAGCCGCCATTCGAAATCATCGAATGGCGTTTCCACTTTCCAGGACGAGGACCTAGGGGTTGGATTTTGGAAAGCGGTGTTGGTGTTATGTGACGGTGTTGTTTACAGCTGTGATGCCTGATATGTAAAAAAATGGATGCGGTGAAAAAATTAAATAATGATTCAGTTTTGAATGTTATCGTGTAGGGTGTTTGTATGGAAGTGTTGTAATAAATGTGAAGAAAACATAAAATATTCAATTTATGACATTAACGCTAACAGATGCATTAAATAATACATACTTACCTGATGTTGAGAATGCTGTGATCAAGATGGTCATTACTCTAATGCACGGTCTGGTGATTGCAGTTGAACTCACAGAGACGGAACATGAAATCTGTGATATATTTACTGCTGTGAATCAACTACTTTCTACTAATTAATCTAATATCAATGACAGATGTGACCAAATATGTCACGGACTTGTCCGCGGGTCCCACGCCAGCTACAATTAAGGCGTGCTCCCGGGCCCAAGAATATCCTTACGAAGTACAGCAACGAAAATTCGACACTAATAAGAAATGAATCGTGTATTTGTGCGAATGTGTCACGGACTTGTCCCCGGGTCCCACGCCAGATACAATTAAGGCGTGCTCCCGGGCCCAAGAATATCCTTACGAAGTACAGCAACGAAAATTCGACACTAATAAGAAATGAATCGTGTATTTGTGCGAATGTGTCACGGACTCGTCCCCGGGTCCCACTCCAGATACAATTAAGGCGTGCTCCCGGGCCCAAGAATATCCTTACGAAGTACAGCAACGAAAATTCGACACTAATAAGAAATGAATCGTGTATTTGTGCGAATGTGTCACGGACTTGTCCCCGGGTCCCACGCCAGATACAATTAAGGCGTGCTCCCGGGCCCAAGAATATCCTTACGAAGTACAGCAACGAAAATTCGACACTAATAAGAAATGAATCGTGTATTTGTGCGAATGTGTCACGGACTTGTCCCCGGGTCCCACGCCAGATACAATTAAGGCGTGCTCCCGGGCCCAAGAATATCCTTACGAAGTACAGCAACGAAAATTCGACACTAATAAGAAATGAATCGTGTATTTGTGCGAATGTGTCACGGACTTGTCCCCGGGTCCCACGCCAGATACAATTAAGGCGTGCTCCCGGGCCCAAGAATATCCTTACGAAGTACAGCAACGAAAATTCGACACTAATAAGAAATGAATCGTGTATTTGTGCGAATGTGTCACGGACTTGTCCCCGGGTCCCACGCCAGATACAATTAAGGCGTGCTCCCGGGCCCAAGAATATCCTTACGAAGTACAGCAACGAAAATTCGACACTAATAAGAAATGAATCGTGTATTTGTGCGAATGTGTCACGGACTTGTCCCCGGGTCCCACGCCAGATACAATTAAGGCGTGCTCCCGGGCCCAAGAATATCCTTACGAAGTACAGCAACGAAAATTCGACACTAATAAGAAATGAATCGTGTATTTGTGCGAATGTGTCACGGACTTGTCCCCGGGTCCCACGCCAGATACAATTAAGGCGTGCTCCGGGCCCAAGAATATACTCACGAGTACAGCAACAAAAATTCCAGAGTAATAAGAAATGAATCGTGTGATTGTACCGATGAGTGTTGGACTTGTTACCGGATCCCACGCCAGATAAGTACAATTAAGGCGTGCTCCCGGAGAGGAGTATTTTTCCAAGTGTATCAACAACAATTCTTATGTATTAAGTAATGCTAAATAATATACAGTACAGTATTGTGAAATAATATTAATGTTTTTATGTTCTAATTAACAAATGTTTATACTTACTGTCTCGTACTATTTTATACCGATATCGATACATTACCATTCTTGTAGCTATACCAATTTTTATAATATATATCTTTTCATTCCAAGTTTACATCTTCTTTACTGCATGTTGTTTTCGATTTCTTGTATTCTCATATCTTCTGTTCCAATATTTCAATATATGGCAGATCGCAGATGTTCTTGTCGAACTAAAAAAACTGTAATTATCTGTTACGTAAAATGCGAAGTGTGATTGACGAATTTTAATTTTTAAATCAATTATAATTACGATGGTGGAAGTCACGCTGGAGAATTAATGTTTCAAAGTAGACATAAATGCGCAGCTCTTACAATACCGAAATTATCTTCATTGTTGTCCACAAGTATTGTTTAATAATAAAAGTCGAAACAATTGTTGGAATGATTGTTTAATTCTTAAAATTTTCTGTCAAACATTTCGAGATATACGAATATCATTATTTTGTTTTAAAATCATTTTAATTATGTAAGTTATATATAATTATAATGTAAATTATTTGGAATCTCCTGGTATTAGTTACAGTATATGGTAATTTGTAAAATTCTTTTAAATTTTTTCGTAAAGTATCTAAACAGCTGAACTAACTTGAATATCTTACAAAATAAATATAATAAAGTTTATTATTATTATAATTCAGTGATAAACTGACTTTACAATATCACTCAAGACGCGATTGTGTGTTCATTCTAATAATTATAATATTTCAAAAAATCGTATACAAAAGTATCTAAGTGAACTTGGGCAATATCTGAGGTTGTATATACTAGTACCTGCCAAATTCAAGTTGATGACAGGCACAAAATTTATCAATTCGAGTTTACAAAACAATGATTGTATTTCCTGTTGTGTTAATAGGGTAATGAAATGTTTGGCACATATATCTGACATTCGTAATTACTTTTTAAGTAATTACATCCAAAGTGTTATGACAACACTCGTCACGTTCATACGTAATTATTTGGTTGCTAAAAATAAGAATGTCTCTTCAATTGATATAAGAAAAGTACACAATAAAGTTGTTCAATCAATTCAACAAAATACAGGAGAAGTTTTATGTTTACTCCGATTTACTAAGCTGTAAAATCTAATTGTAATTGAATGTCGTTCGAACGTCGAGTTACGAAAGCGATTTCCACTTCAAGGGGTGTGAAATGTATACGGAATTGTTACATTTATAATGTAAAGCGACCATCAAGAATCGATAGAGGAATTTGTCTGCTTGGTAATTATCGAGTAGGTGTAACTTTTCGAATATTTTTTCTTTTATTATTAACTGATTTATTAAAAGTTACACTTTAGCCACCACAAAGCTGTTAAAACGGTTACGACAACAGCGTTTGTTTGGTGAAAGTTCAAAGGTTATGTTACGAAGACGATTTGTCGACTACTTTAAAGTGTGGGAATATATTCGATTTTCTCGCATTTATGACGTCGTTTATGATCTTAAGTTTCTTTTACGTTACATTTAGAGCAGTGGCGTAGCGTGGGTATCAGCCGTTCGGGGCGGAGGAAAATTTCGCCGCCCCTTATTTACGTATTATTATTATTTATTGTAAAATTTTGCCGCCCCTACTACGCTACGCCACTGATTTAGGGATAAATTTAATAGATGTCCTATTTGAAGGTTGTGGGGATTGGAAAAATGTCCGTTAAGTAGAGGTGTCCGCTCTTCGGGTGTGTCCGTTAATGGAGGTTTCGCTTTAATATAATTAGCAATATTTTCTTAAACTTAAAAACTTAATACAATAAAAATCGATTAGCTTTCATTAAAACAGAATTGCGGATTATCGGTGATAAACCCCGGATAGATTTTTATTTAATTTTTGGGTTTTTTACAAGTATATTACCTCATAGAATACAGTAATGCGTGAATACAAAAAGATGGTCGAGGGTGTAAGGTAACACATCTCAATCACTTTTATGATTATAATTTGTGGAAATTTCTACTCGATGCCAGGGCGTGCCAATTCTACCAATTCCTACGCATCCCGAATTGGGTGATAAACAGCATTATAGAAAATTTATATCGGTCATAAAACGTTGATCTACTGTGTAAATTGTAAATAATAATATAAATCAATTTGACTTTAAACCTTTTATTAATATTCAATCCTCCGTCTACGTACATTACTATCGAATACTCGTAAGTAAATCTTAAACTATTAATTATCCAAATTAGCAGTCGTGTTTTTGTTTGTTGGTGCAACAAATCAATTCCTTTCCTTTGATTCCTGTGTCTATGTAGTTACTTTGGCATACTTGAGCATAGACGGTCAGCATAGCATTGGAGACGTCGTTTACTTTAACACAAACGAAAGCGCCAAGAGTCATGCCTCCCAACTGGGGTGGTCTTGCATTTAAATCTCCTTCGTTGGTGGCAGCCGAAAACTTAGAGGAGAAAAAAATATATTATAAAACTTTTATAATAAAGCTTATTTGAAATTATATGAAATTATAATTACTCTGGTAGCGCATTTTTCTTTGCATGCGATTTCTGACGCTTCATCGCATCCTAAGGTATTTGGATAGGACATAGTAAGAATAGTGGTGTTATGGGAACCATCTAAAACCGTGCCATAACATTTGCATTCATTTTCTGATCTGAAAATTAAGTTAGAAAGTAAGAAAACGTATATATTTATATACATAAAAAATCAAACACGTACCTGACTGCGATCACTAAACAGAAGATTGCTATAACTTGAAAACAGTTCATGCTTTCGGATTTACTTCTTGCTCTTGTCCTTCTCGAATACTCTCTTGGAAATTTGCTGCAGTCTTATATACTACAAAAGATTATGAAATTCATCTGTGACTAAGCAAAATCTTGACAGATTTAGATTGTTTTTACAACTTTACTTTAGACGAAGTTGAAATCATTTCCTTTTATCTTAAGATAAGCTAAAAGCTCGTCTAAAAGTTGTTTACTAGACCAGTCTTGTTTGTAACACTCCTCTAATTATTTGTTTCGTGTACTTTACTTACTTAATACCACAGAAAAATAGATTGTTTTCCTTAATATTTTGACAATATTAAAATAAACTCTTCTGTGTAATCGTGAATTAATATTTTGTAGTGAAGTCGAACAGATGTAGGATTATACTGTATTTTCTCGTGCAATTTTTCGATTTATCTAAGAGAAGACATATCTAAATGAATTTTCCTAAATTTCACATCTTTATCAAGTCATATATAAACTATATATATAAATTGATAAGAATAAATCTTATATATACAGTAGACCCCCCTATAACACGGTAGATACGTTCCGTGTTACATCAACCCGTGTTACAGGGGGGTCTACTGTACAACCTTATAATACTGAGATATGAGTAATTAAGATAATGTGTTTTCACAATCTGAAGAATGAATTATTAAGAAACATAAATTAATATAATTCTTATTCTTTAAAGTTTATAAAGTTTATTATTTTGTATATTCTATATTGCAACCTCTCCTTTTGCCCGCTGCTCACCCTTTTTGGATTATGAGCGTGAGGGCATTTACGCGATTATTTTAAATATTTCTGTATATTTTATTATTTTTTATGTTATAATATAATATATTTTATTATATTAATTAAATGACATAATCGATTTGCATTTGTATCTCCAATAATCTTAAGAATGGCGCCTTTATATTATAAATTATAACCGCAAGACCGTTGTTTATATTTAATAAATGTAAATAATTTTATTTACATTTGAACTTTCGGTTAGATCAATTTTGCTCGTCAATATAATTAATTAAATAAAAGTTTATTGATGTAATTATTTGTTTCCAAGCCTTGCCCCTTTTCTGCGAACACCCGTGGTGAATTGTACGAAATTAAATGCAAAAGACAATATAAATATATAAAATTAAAGACATATTTAATAAAACATTAGAAATAACGAACAGTTTTTGATGGCATTTAGCTTAAGGGTTCATTTTTTTTCCGGTAGGATTACCTACCCACGGATAGGAAGGGGGACATTGAACACAGGACTTCATTATTCTTTCTGCTCCGGTGTCTGTCATTCTATAACTACAGCTGTGAACGGGGCATTTGCCGGGCATTTTAAAACACGTTTGGTTGTACTCAGTTGTATTTTTGGGAGCGCGTAAATAATCAATTACGTCCCGAACAGTGACAAAGTAAACATCATCCATTTGCAGTAGTTCGTCGACGAAGTTTAGAAAACCCTCTTTCCTGTTTTTATTTTGCAACCAACCCTCTCTTAGAAAAATGGGGAAAGGTGCTCTGCTCTCGGAATAGTAGTGCCTGTCGAAGTTCTTCTTTAAGAAACGAACAGTGTCCTCTACCGTAGTTGGATGTGGAGTACATCCGTCTACCATGGCGCAAGGTTGTTCGAATACATTCCCCGTTACTTTATCTACTTGAGGAAGTCCAAACCAATTGACTACCGGCACCATCCATATGCCCGGATGCAATTTTCTGGGACACGGTTCGATTTGGCATTCTTGCTGCAGACCCCGGTCCAGCGTGTAAGGCCATAAAGGAGGATCGGCTCTACGCAAGGTAGGAGTGGAAGAATCGTACAAAAATCTTTCATTTGACAACATATCGAAGTAAGTATCGCCTCCCGTTTGCAAGAAAGGAGCCCGTACACCACTAATCTTAGTACTTGGTATGAGACCGAATTTCGAGATAATGGTTTTCATACCCGAAATTTCATCTTTCCATTGCGTATAGTTCATATTTTTCCATTTGTCTACGATCGGCGAATGGCTAATAATGGAAATACGAGTCAGATCAAAGAAAGGAAGTGTTCATTATAATAAGATCTATAAAAACTCACCTTATAGAATGCACGGCAATTTCGTTTCCTCTGCTAAACAAACGATTCAGAAGGGTATAATCGGTATATTCGTGAGAAACGAAGAAAGTAGCGGTGATAGGGCATCCACTTTTTTTATTTTTTCTACCACTTCTCAATATCAGCTCTCTATAGAAGATAAAGTTGTTAAAATTTACAGCGGAATCGAAGGTTAGCATTACGAATTGAGGGACGTCTTTGGCTTCCATTCCAGAAGGGGGAGATTGTTTACCACACAAACACATGGGCAATTTACATCGATCTTCATCACAGTAATCGTCCCATTGTGAAGCGACTAGACAAAAATTTAGAGTCAATGCAACGAGAATGTTCAGCATCATTTTGATTGTATTTTCCGGTCGCTCTGTACCGAATATTTATATTAAGCTGCGGGATGTATTTCTTGGAAACGGGTGAATTCACCCCTTTAATTTATCTAAATCCTTTTTATGACGGATGGTAAATAATTTCTTAGCTGTTATGATAAGTATTGATAAGAAAACTATTGCCAACAGCGACATTCAGAATTTGCATCGCTAGTGTCATTTAACAATATTTCACGTATTATCTTTCAAAAATTGAAACACACCCAACCCCTTATCTTATATCCTGGTCGTGTGATGTACACAGAAGGAAAATATGACGCAAAAACTGTCTTAATAATCACGATTTTCGGGCGACAATGACAACTTTCTGACGAAGTCAAGATTAAAATTAAAGGAATTATTTAATATATTTGTTTACTTAAAAACCGATTACATTAAAATAAATATCGCTTCATAATTACATAACCAAAATAACTTGCAAATATTAAATTTAATAAGTTTGAATATACTTGTCATGTCATTTTTACTTTCCTGGCTGTTATATATTATAATAGAGGGAAATTATGGTGATCGACCATAACATGGCACTCCAGGATTTTTACATTTTTGGACTCGGATGGCCTCGATGCGTCGAGAAATGAGGGTTTTCTATGTATGGATGTTAGTGTCTGCGTGTGAAAGGGGGGCACGATTTTGTTTACCTTATTTGAAGCTTAATAACTCCTCTGCCTTTTGACGAAAATTTCTGAAATTTTCCATTGAGGTTTGCGTATTAGGGAGAAATATTTGTAGAAATTTTCAGGAAAATCGTACTATTGTTTCGAGAAATGTGGCCCCTAATATCTCACGAATCAATCCAAAGATTTAAAGGTAATGGTTTCAATTATTACAGATGAAAGCAAATAAAGAATGCCGGAAAAGTCTAGCAACAACGGCACCAGCTCTTTTCGTTAGGATGTTAAAGACCAATAGAATGAAGGTCTACATTCGGCGTTTTTAACAGAATCCTCTTTTAGCGGCTCGTTGTACGGTTAGTTATTTAAATTTGTGGCTTTCGTGACATTTAATAAACGTTTCTTTTATTATTTAGTCTCAGATGAAGCATTTATTAGATAAATCTTAGAAATTTTTTTTAAAAATTGAGGTCCTTGTTAACTAGGCCCATACACCGAATCCCTAATCTTATCGATATAATTAATATTAATCGTTCATTGCCAGATTTGAATTAGTACCAAAATTTATTGATTTATTAATTATTTGTCTCCGAGCTTTGCCTTCCCCGTGGAAAATTTTCTGCCGACACACATCTAAACCGTAAGGAATGATTAATTAACAACAATCTATAATTTAATTTGAATTTTCTTCCAGAAATTACTACGGTATTTCGTAAACTATTTTCTTAATTGTTATTAAATATTTGAACAACAAGTCTGTCAAATTTAACGACTTTCCACATCTCTGCAATAGTTTTACCCTACTCCGATAGCAGATAAAACAACTGAAAGATAAGAAAATGGCTTATCTTTTCTAATCTTCAACTTGAAAAATAAATGAAGATTAGAGAGACGTTCTCTTAGAAAAAGTGTAATATTTACTGAAGTGATTTAGACATAAATACAGTCGTTCTGATTTACAACTTTAAATTCAATTTTCTGTCCTGTTTCTGTGTTTATACATGCAAATTACTCAACTTTGGAGCACCGTCAACTGCTGAACGCTAAGAAATATACGACAAAATATAATACGAAAGTAGTCGGTACATGTTATACCTTTAATTAATTATCCTTATACGTCGGGAATATATTTTATATTCTTTGTAGGGTCTCCCGAGGCGTGAAGACCTTCCAAGTATGCCCAGCTAAATGCTACCAGGCAAATCAGCGTGTGTTTCCCTATGTTAAGGGCGGCTGGCTCCATGGCAGGAGCGACCCACTTTCCGAGTATGAGGATAGCCGGCATGCGCACTTATCATCACTTGGTTGCCAAATATCTTCGGATATCCTGGCTTATACAGCATTCTAATTCTACATGGTATACAATCTGAGCAGAAGTCATGCCGGCTCGTCCGTCGCCCGGACTACCGAGGGACGCCTATACTTTTTAGGCAGAGGAAAGGATAAGGAAAATAAACTACGGTCTCCGATCCGTCAGAACAAGGATCGGCCAACTTAATGTAGAGGGATTCTTTAAGGCCAAAATTGAAATCCTGGGTAGGACGATATCTGACCTTCTGGACATCGTCTTGCTTCTGGAGACTCACCTATCTGAGAGCTCAAAATCTAATATCTATATTCCTGGCTTTTGCAATGTCTGTTTTAGTCCTCTCCAAAGTTTGGTTTTGCTACTTTTGTCACCCATTGTTTAAAAGATGCTACAAAACCCATTCCTGATACTTTGCACTCTATTGGAATTCAGATTAATGATCTTAGTATTTATAATGTTTATAAACTTCCTTCTCAGTCGTGTCAACAGACATCTTTACCTGTCCCTCAGCACCTACTGTAGTCCTTGGTGACTTTAACTCGCATCACAACATATATTGGTTTGACCATATTGGTTTGACCATTCTTTGTATTTAATCTGTTCCAATTTCAAGATGGAATGTCCGTAAGGCTAACTGGAAATTTTCAAAGTATATTGATGATAATATTAATCTTATTTTACCTATCCCAAAAAATTACAATAGAGCAATAAACCTCATAATAACTCCATCCATCCATAATAAATCCATCCCCCGATGATATAGGAAATACTACACTCCTTGTTGGTCTGATGAATCGGAAAAATTGTTCCAAGACTACAATAACTCGGGAAATATCGACGTAGCTAATCGTCTAATACATTCATTGGACGAATCGAGGAAACAAGGGTGGTGTACAATACTTAATCAAATTGACTTCAAAAAATCTAGCAGGAAGAGTTAGTTCCTACTGAGGAAACTAGACGGTGCGGACCCTCCTCCCGTACAACATATCATTCACCCTAATCAAATTGCCTTTTGTATCTGTTCTAAATCTAAGATTTATTCTAACCCCTCTGACAGATATAAGGTAGAGAAACAAAGATTAATATTAATAAAGCTCGTACTGCCAGGCATCTCTCTTCTTCTATTGGTTTGGAAAAAATTGAAGATGCCATTAATCAATCACCCGTGCCCCAGGGCCCGATGGTATCTTACCTCAATTTATGAAATACCTAAGACAAAGAACAAAAATTTGGTTCTCGAAACTCTTTTCTTATATCATTAACTCGAGTATTATCTCTCCTGTTTGGAAACAAGCTAAGGTCTTAGCTATTCTGAAGCCAGGGAAACCCTCAGACGATCCTAATAGCTATCGTCCTATTTTCCTTCCTTGTATTCCCTTTAAAATTTTGGAAAGAATAATCCACAAAAGAATTTCTCCATTCGTCGAATCCCACCTGCCCATTGATCGAGCCGGCTTTAGGGCTAAACGCTGCTGCGCTGATCGGGTCCTAGCTCTTACTACTGCTATCGAAGCCGGATTCCAAGGGAGACTAAAAACAGCAGCGGTGTTCGTTGAACTTACTGCTGCGTATGATACTGTGTGGAGAGATGGCTTCCTTTTCAAACTTTCAGGTATTATCGACTGCAAGAAATACTATACTACCATAAGCAATATATACAGTATATTATATATTATAATAGTAAATGTGTTAAAAAGCTGTTTAGCTTTGACAATAGTCCATAGAATTATAATTATTTTGATATTTAAGAGTGAAAGTAATTATTATATAAAATTACACCATTGTTATTTTAAGTTTTATAACATTATACCGGTATAAATGTCACTCTAATCTAAATTAGTCACGACGTGTACAGTTCTAAATTAAAATAAATAATGCAATATACGATAAGTTAACGATTCAATGTCACTGTTGTAATCTTAAATTTATTTGTCTGCTCCTTGTTTCACTTTTAATTTACGTCACAGCTGATTTTGAATATGTAAGCAGCTTTCGTTCTTGCTCTGTTGTATAACATTTCGTAATCGAATTTTTTTTTTATTAACGAAAGTCGAAAAATTTGGAAAAAATTATAATTAATTTAGTATAGAATTTATCGTTTTTTTGAAGGTTTTAAAAGCCGATTGTATGGGGAGATAATGGGGTTCACGTGTCGTATTTCCAGTGGGGTCGGACTTAATATGTTAATTATTAGCATTTACAATTTTCAAAAAATAAAATTCATCAGTTTCAAAATGATGGTTTTTGTCATTTTATAATAAATAATAATACAAAAAAGTTTTGAATAAAATATCGTAACAGATGGCACCGCCACAATTTTAATTCTTTTGCCCGGGAAAGTTACACAACTCGTTGCTGGATTTTTTTTTATTACTTTAAATGAGGAAAAATTATTTTCCGTTTAAACCACTTCCAAGTAACAAACTATCGGATTAGATTATAAAATGCTTAAAACATGGCTTCCACGACGATGCGATTCCTCCCCAATGTAAAAATCGTCCCTTGCTGTAGGAATATTGTATTGACGTAAATATAACTTACGTAAAAATTCGCAGGGCTTATCCAGAGGTGTGCAAACGGCGCTGCTGCACCCAATTTATACCAAAGCAATCGGTTTTACTTTAAAATAAAGAAAGGAATAATAATGCACATCGCAAGGCTTGAGTTAAGTTTAAGTAACTAAAATAATTTTAAGGTAATCGAGTAACATTCTCCGAAAAACGACTCTGTACTCTTGAATCTGCCTCGAGCAGCACCCTTAATCTCAAAATCCTGGGTACTCCACTGGTTTATTTTTATCTTTCTATCAGTTTAGTTAAGATTTCTTCTTCACTAATCTCAACTTAATTTTTAAAAAAGACTTTTGTATTTTTAACAATTATAAAATAACAAAAAGCTTAATTTTGAGGATAGGAATGGGCTTTATAATAAATTGTAAATGTTAACACTTGTTCTTTGTAGTTGGAGGGTTTTATCTTAGTTATCTATACTTATTTCAATCCACTTTAGCGTTATTTTATAAGCTACAATTAAAAATATATGAAGATCGAAAGAAAGATGATGATAAAATCGAATTTCTGATCACAATAAACAATACTTTTCTTAAGATCGATCGGGATCTATCGGTTCCGCGAACATCACACAACTGATAATATCCTCGATTATAATACGACTGTACTTTGCTTCTTTAATTGTATCGATAATGTTAAAACACTTCAAAGATATTTTAAAATTATATAAATCTCAATTTCTGTTCACTGAAAATGATATGCCGAAATTGTAAATATAAGTATAAATGGTTGTTAAATATACTTAAATATAAACAAAGATTTGAATTAAGAAGTTTAAACGAAAGATTGGGCCAAAACCGTAAGTACGCATTATACACGATAATCACTTAATTTAGAGCCACTCCGTATTGATCATTTTCTTGCCAATCTAGAGAATTTCAGAAAGGGTCTTTTACACTGAGATGCGAATGTCAACTTCAAGGAATTGTGCTCTGTCAACCAAATATTTATCCCTTTCCATTATTCCATTTTCCTTGGCGTATTATACGAATATACGGTGTTATCAGTCTTTGATGTATGTAAAAAATATTGCAAATCATCTCTGACACTGCTGACAAGAATAACATGTCAGCAGCTACCCAACTAAATGTGTTAGGTATTACATATTTAGCTGCTTGCCCATAAGAAATATTCTGTTAATAAGTACAGAAATCATATTTTTAATTCATCCTCACGTGTTAAGTACTTCATCACAAGATTCTTTAAAATAGTGTTATTAGCCTACCAAGGTTACATTTAAATAGAATTGTTTAAAAGAAATTATGTACAAAAATTTTCCAAATTATTTAAACCTTTACATGATATTGTATTTTATTCTGTTGTTACTTCTACTTAATCTTGTTTTTCATATAAGGAAATAAGAAAATTTTAATTAACACCAGAATTATGACTCAAAGACTTATTTAAAAGTAAAAATTTATTTACAGATTATCATTTTGCATATCAAAGATGATTGTAAATTACATTTTATCTAACAATTATAAATGGGATGTTAATAAATAAATTTCCATATAATAATTTCCTTAATATTTAGCATTTTATTATTTTCTATCTGTTTGTTGAACGTGTCACCAGGAATGAAAATGTCGCGCCGAATTAGTCTGGAAGATCTTCGGAAGGAAAAAGACAAACGGGAAGAACTAAAGTGATGTGGACGAGTAAAAATCAACGGCCTGAAGGTTCTATACCTAGCTCAAAGACGAAAAGATCAGTAACGGGAAGAAGTTAATCTGGAAGGAAGATCTAGGCTACTGTTTGATTTATCTGTCCACCTCACTGTAAGTCTTCTTGCTTTTTCTTTCCACAAGACTTTCAAGAGCTAACTAATATTAACAAAGATTGTTATGCTTTGTATATACTTTAACAAAAATAAATTTCCCCATCATATTCCCTTTTACTAATGAATATATTAATAGTTGAGAGAGTAATATATAGTCAACTATTCAAAAGTTCTGTCCATTTTAACTATGACTATTATAAGTCGTTGAAATTTAATGAAATGATCGTTAAAATAATATATTTAATGATATACTTTAAAGACAAAATGATCGTAAAATAAAATTTGCATTTGTATTTTATTTATTCAAACAAACAGAACTTTTCCACTCTCTCAATATTAGGAAAATAACATAATTCTTTCATAACACTTTGTCAGAAAAAATGCAAACAAAATTAAGGCACATATTATATTATATTTAGAATTTCTGAAATATTTATAATCATTAATACTGTGCAGTTCTAAGGTTTTTTTTTATTATAATAAATTCACTAATATCTATAACAAAAGTTTTTAAATTTGACATTAAATTTATTTTATAATCATTATCGAAAGACTTAAAACAGTGGTAAATGACAGAATCTTAATTAATGATATACCGTATGTATAAAAATAATATCATGCACACCGTTATGAAATTACTGTACCCGACTCAATAATTAATAATTTCATTGATATAACACTTGAAATAATGGTAAAATGCAATACGAAATTTCCCGTAGACTTGTAAAATGTCTAAAAACTTATACCATTTTCAAACATAAAAAAAATAACAGTTATACAAGAATAATATGAAGGCGATGATGAATTTATGAAGTCTGATGATTACATTGCTGTTCACACAAAATTTTAGATAGTTATCTTAAAAATTCAATTAAAGTCAACATATTTACGTATTATAGGCACCATATTTCATTTGGATTTTTGTTTAGCAAGTCTTCCTTTAACCTTACTTTTATATCTTTTACTTCTTTGCAATTGCTTTTCTTTCACATTTCTTCCTTTAGGAAGGGTATAAATAATGCACTGTAAATAAAGAAAAATGTAGATTTATTTTATACTTCAAACAACTTTATAACTTTAAAATCTTAATTATAAATTTTTCAAGATTAAATTTTATTTTGTATTGTAATTTGATTTTTATTTGCCATATGTGTTTTGCTCAAAGACTAAGTAAATAATCAATCCCATTGCTTAGTTTTTATATTTTGGATATAATGTTTTTGGTTTAGTTTATAGACATAATGCAAGTACAACAGTGGGTAGTGCATGGCAGGTGAGGAAATTTCTATTTCCAAGCACAACCCTGCATAAAAAGAGGGAGGTGTCAATAGTTCAACTGCCATTACCATACCTCAGACTCCTGCAGTTTTTCGACTGTTTCTCTGCAAGCAACCCACCTGCAGGCACCATCTTTGCCAACCAGACTCATTGGACTATTACACTGCATTCTACTGGAAGCCCCTTACGGTTGTGCTTCTCCACTGTGGTTGTGGTAGGGTGGGCTGTGCTTTTGTGGCATACCAGAGATTCACTATAACCAGAACAAGCTATCTGACCATTGCTGCTTTTCAGGTAGAGATTACAGCTATCAATACAGCAATCAGCTAGGCCACACAACATTATGACCACACCAACATTGTTATCAACACCAACTGTCTCTCTACTATTCCCATCATCTAATAGTAATAAACAACATCCGATCGCATCCAATATCAGACACAACCTAAGCAACACCACTAACCTCTTCTATATTACTTGGACACGTGACCATCAGGGCAACATTGGTAACAACAGGGCTGATTGTCTTGCCAAAGTGGCAGTTACCAATGACACCTTGGACACTTTCTACAACAAAATCAGTCACACCATCATTAAAAAAACTGCTGTATGAAGATGTAATACACTGCTGGCAATGCAACTGGACAAGGAACCACAACACTACTACATATAATTACATCCCAAACATCAACAATTACTACAAGTACAACTGGATTAAGTAAGCCCAGTAGCCATCTCTGCCAATTTCTCACCAACCATGGAAAATTCCCCTCCTATCTCTACAGGTTTGTGATTAAAAGTACCCCCTGTGTGACATTTGTAATGTGGAGGACAATGCTGACCATGGACTTTACAGCTGTGTGTGTCTGGAACATGAAAGGTTAAACATCAAACTCTTTGCCTCAAAGCACAACATCTCCTGGCCATGTCACCACAAAGGCTTTCTGGAAAACAAAGAACCATATACAACCTTCGAAGCTCTGATTAAAAGACCTGGTGTTCTTGTTACCAGCACCTCCAGCCAATAACTTACTCCTGTTGTCAACAATAGATCTGTTGAGCTTCATGTACATTTATGTAATCCTCTGCGGTCTCTAGCTGCACTTGCCCTATATATATGTATTATTGTTCTTTCACATTTATTTTATAATTATCTTCACTGTCTCATTTATGTTTTATTATATTATTGTACTCTTATTGCATTTCATATTTTATTTTCCATTTTATTGTATTATATTGTATCTATTATTGTATTCCATTTTACTAATTTGTACCCAAACTGACTGTATATACGTTCTTTACAAGTCATTGTATATTGAATCTTAATATTTGTGCCATTTTGATTTACTTTTGTATTTACTAGTTTTAATATCTTATCATTTGCTTACTCTGCTTCACATTTTGTAATCGTGATACAACTGTCATTTTACTGTATATATTTAACTCGACAATGCTCTGCAGTACCGAGTATGTACATTGTACCTGAATAAAAAATATTGATTGATTGACCTCAGACCCCTTTCCATATGCATTTGTCGTATATTCAAGCAACATAACTTTCTCCTGCCCCGTATCTCCACTAATGAATTTACGCAGACTCGTTGGCAATGATCAGGATAAATTCTCCACCTTTGAAGAATTTTGAGTCTATGCTGTACTAATTTATAGACCATCATCCATGAATTTTTTAATATAGAATCTTCACAATGGTTTATACTTTAGACCAAAAAAATTAGGTAGAGAAAAGGCATCACATACATCTTACATTTCCATCATTAAAAGTTTATTTTATTTCAAAACACACAAATTATTTTTACTTAATTCCTTATTCAGAATTAATGTGAATTATGATACTATTTCACTATAATACACTTCTTAAATCGTTATCTCTTTAATATTTTTACAGAGATGATGACATGGTGTTTGAACTTATTAATAAACTCAGAGTGATCATTATAATTTATAATAATTAAATATTTACCTCTTCATCAAGATAATCCATTAAGCACTGTAGAGAAATTTTAATTCCGGCAGATTTCATTTTTTTGTGAAGTTCTGAAACTGGAAATGGCTAAAATAAAATTCTAAAATTATATTATTTTAATGGGAAAAAAGTTCTAAAAAAACAACAGCAGAAAAATAACTGCTTCGCCTACATACAAAATATATTTGTTAAGACAATTTATTGAATTTGAAGTGTAGAAGAAAAACTATAAAACATCTGTATACATGAGAAAAATATTAGAAATATCATAAATTTCCTGTATGTAAATTGAAGGTTTTCTGCTTTAAAATCAATTTGAAAGCAGGTGCAGGCTAGATCTTTATGTGCAAAATTACCATGCAATAGTACTATAATAATTTTTCATTTATTATAAGTCTATTGCAACAAACTGCATAAAACTGACATTTTCATTTTAGTAAATAATTATTTGTATTTATTCTTTCAGATATATAATTCACATTGGAAGAAGGTTTACTGTACTGTATTTTTAATGATCTAGTTACATTTAGAATAAGGAAACTTTTTATTAAAATGAATTTATAAAACCTGTGAAAATAATCATTAACATGGTGCAATTTAGTTAAACTCCAAAGGGACTAAAACTTGCCTCTTTTTTTTTCAAAAGAAATAAATTTAAATAAAATTAATCTAACAAATTATTTCTTTTAATTTTGTATTTTATTTGTTACTCTAATATTACATTAATAATACGATTATTTGATTTTTTGGAATCAGATTACAAAACAATTACATTATAATCTAATGTAATTGTTTTGAAAAACTGGGTAACTGTAATTAATTATATCATCAAGAAAGTAAGAAATAAGCTTTTTAATTATAAGAATCAGCTTTATTTAAATTTCTTATTTTGCTGCCCATTGTTTTCTATTCAAACTTTCTTTCACACATTTTTATATTTTATCATAAGTAATCTTTCAAGTATTATTATTCATATGATTAAAATTGTGAAGGCCCGAATATAAGAATAACGAGATTCGATTTAAATTTTTTATTTTATTTACCAACCGAGTTTCGACAGTTAGGGTTAAATCAAACACAGAAACAAAAAACGGAAAAACACCCGACAAATTTTCTCGTAAAAATTAATCATAAACCATCGTTCCCACGGTAATACTTCCTTGTAGAAGATGAGTTAACTGTTGAAAAATAATTATATCATGTAATTCACCATTGGTCAAAAAGGACTTCCACCCTTGACGTACTTCACAAAAATCTCGAACCCGAGATCCCAAAATAAAAGGAAAACGAACGATGACGCAGAGAGAGAAAGAGTTTCGACAACTGTCAAGTGTATGTGTGCCGTGGATTATCATCTCCCGCCGTTGAAGCCGTCCATCCCATCTATCTACAGTCCATTGACTCTTATTTTCAAGCGAACTCTCGTTCCTCGGACTTTGTGCAAATCTCAGGATCACTAAGGTATTTATCCTACTCGCGATGTTTTGTTAACTCTCTCTCTCCAATCACTCGAGACGCGGTTTAATAATTCGATTCGATGATATAAATACTTCCAAATATGTTAATTGATGTATTCCCTATCAATCTCAAAATAAACGGGTATTTTTGTTTAATATTAGAAGAGTGTGCGTTTCTTCCTCCATTGCCACCATCTGGCATCCCACGATTCGGAAAATAACGCGTATCTATCCGCGAGAAGTTTGATAGATTGGTGTCAGTTCCTGACGTAAACGGGATCTTACGATCCCAAATCCGTAACTAATCATTGACCGCTCAAGCCTTAATCATCCTTTCGACAACCGAGGTCGGACCTCAAGGTCTTGTGCCGTTAAGTGGTAGAGAAGATAGGAATCATCCTCCATCTCCTACCCTCGGTTAACCTCACAAAATCATTTGTTTTAAATATATGCTTGTTAAAAGTTAAAGGTTGGACTATATTTATTAATATTAACTAATATGAAGAATGATATCAATTTACAAATATATGTGGTGCCCGTCCCCCACGCTGATATGACTTGGTCGAGTTCGATGTCGTGCGCAGGCAGGAAAAGAGATGGACGGTTAGAGTTAGAAAAAAAGAAGCAATGACATAGCATGAACGACGTGTCCGCTTCAAGACAATTAACATCTGTTAAATAATTAGTATCAAGATGATTTGTTTAATGTTCTTCGTTTTGTAATGTAAAATATACATCATTATATGTCATAAGAAGCTCTTCATATTCTTTCTTAAATTGTGTTCTGCATACGCTTCTTAACGCCCAGCCAAGTCATCTATAGACACCACATATATATAATGAAAATAATAATTTATGATAATTTAATGAATAGAAATTATATATTCACACATTTCACGGGATATAAATTAATTATTTTGTCTTATATTAGTTAATTTTAACCAGTATTAAAAGTGTTAATTTACAAAGTGTTAGCATCTACCTTATATTCAAGAATATCTTGATATAATTCTTTATCCTTTCGAATGTATGATCTCATTTTGCTTTGGCTGTCCGAATCTTTAAAATCATGGATATCTTCAGTGAATAATTCTTCTGATGCAGCACTACCATCACTACGGTTGAGAATTTAATTCAAATTAAAACATATAAAGTTAAAACAAGTTTTTTTACAAGAAAAAAATTTATCTGTAATCATTATGTCAAAATTTACTTAAATATTTAAAGCTAATTGATTAATAAAAAAAACTTTATGATTAAAAGAACAACAGCAAAATTATTTATCAAAATTATATTAAAATTATTTCATTATCATTTTTAAACCAAAAAATCATGATATTTACAAATACTTCATTACACGAGTTAATTTTCATAAAATGTGTTTTCAACATTTTGGTTACTTCACCTTTACACCACACAGTTCATACATAACTCATGTAGCTCGCATAACATGGATTCCTCAAGTTGTATGGGGTTCACTGTATTTTAATCAAAGTTTAAGTAACATTATAGTAATCCAATAAGAAAATATGCTCTTAAAATTTTCATAACTGAATTCTTCCTTAAAATTATACTGTTGAATTATATTTCAATTCAAAAGTTTTAGTACTTAATATATATATCAGGGCATGCGGTGACATTTGATGACAGGGAAGCTGAGCTAGCCCTGGATAGAATCATTGGAAGCGTTATACGATATTTTGGTGCGTAGCATCCACGAGCTAAATCGTGTGAGGTTGGTATTCTGTAGAGCACATGCACAAATGCATATAATCTGGCTACTTTGCACGATTCAAATATTTTTGCCATGGAAGTTGTCCCGTATTCGACAATACAGCACTTCCATTGGGAATATGCATATTCAAATATACAATAGCAATCTTATCATTGTTTTCGCATGTAGTATAGAAATTTGTAATAAGATACATAATGCAGTTATAATAAAATATTAATTTAAGTAATTCAAAGTATGTTAAAATATGAAAATAATTGCACAATATGTATTTATATTTTAGAAAATACAGCACTGGACAGTACACCACTGATATATATATATATTTGTAGTTACTTATGAATTTGAGACCAGAAATGGAAACCTTAGGGGCAAGAGGCCCCAATTGACTATATAAAAACTTCCAGTTTGCACCAGAATTAATGTTATTTCAATCCAAAAGTTTTCCCCTGAATGCAGTTAATAGATGATTGGCATGACTCTGTTGTTAAAGGAAGAGTATGCTGTACAGGGGCAAGCCATTACTAATTTGAAGATGGAGAGCATATATTTTAAATTAAATAAATTAAAAATTGCAGCCTGGCATTGTGACGATCTCACAATAAATAATCATTTGTTTTACGTGGTACAATCCAAAAGTTCGGGGAATGCAGTAATCTATGACAACAAAAGCATGCATTTGAAGTTACAGCGTATGAAATGGATTCTACCAAACCACCTCTATGTGTTCAGGTTAACTTCACCCATGTCATGTGATGTGATTAAACCGCGAGCGCTGCTGTTTTTTTCCGGAGATAGTTACCTTTGTCCTGCGATGTAATCAAAGTGGAGTTTCAAGAACAACGTCCAACATTAAATTTTGTCAGCGTTTAGGTAAAACACCTACGGAGATTTTAAAATTGCTAAGAAAGGTGTACGGTGATTCTACGGTGAAAGGTCATGGTGAAGTTGAAATGTTGGAGGTTGTTCTTGAAACTCCACTTTGATTACGTCGCAGGACAAAGGTAACTATCTCCAGATAAAAACAGCAGCGCTCGCGATTTAATCACATGACATGGGTGAAATTAACCTGAACACGTAGAGGTGGTTTGGTAGAATCCATTTCATATGCTGTAACTTCAAATACATGCTTTTGTTGTCATAGATTACTGCATTCCCCAAACTTTTGGATCGTACCACGTATAAATATTCCTGAAATAATTATCAAGGCCTAAAATTTTCTTTCATAAAATTACACAAAGAAAAAAACTTGGAAATTTGATAATCTTTCCAAACAAGTATTTGATTGTTTTTAAATAGGAAAAAATAAAGGTGCAGAATGATAACTATATTGTTTATTTGTTATATTGTTTTGACTTGCAATTTTGTATAATGGATATAATTATTGAAACTTCAAATATTTATAACAATAATTATATTTTAGATAATATTCTTAATACAAATACTTATGTCTACATTTTAAATTTATTGAAAAATAGTAAAAACAAAAAATGTTATTCAGTGATTTGTCCTATGGTAGTATTTTTAAATTACTTAATAATATAAAATATGAATTGATAAATTACCTGGAACTCTGTGACAAGTTTAAATTAAAATTTAAATCTTCAAATTTATTTTCATTTCTCATATGAATCTGATTATTCTCAGTTTTTAAAACTTCCACATTGCACTCTTCTACCGAATTATCAATTAATATTGTTTTATTAAGGGAATGTTCTGTTTCCATGTCAAACTTTTCATTGCACTCTTCCTCTAACGAATCATCAATAAATACTGTTTTATTAAGGGAATGTTCTTCTGTTTCCATGTAAAACTTTTCATTGCATTCTTCCACTAATGAATTATCAGATAATATTGTTTTATTAAGGGAATGTTCTGTTGCCTTTTCAAGCTTTTCCAAGCCAAAATGACAGCACTTTTTATCTTTCTGGCTTTCTTCTTGATTTGTGGCAGATGTTTCAAAAAAGTTAGGTTTGGAGTCACTTGCTAAACTTAAATTTCTGTCTTCGATACCTTAAAAATACATGATAATTTGATATTTTTATAAATGATTCAATTAATATTGTAAAGAATATTTGTCAGTTCTAAACAGATAAATAATTATATTATCATATAATTTATATAATCTGCATTACTAAAAACATTTTGTGAAAAGAATAAATAATTAATTTTATGACAGAATTTTTTCTGATATAGTTACTAGCAATAAGACGACAACTAATAAACATTATATTTTTAAGTATTTTTATTTAAAGATGAATAACACAATATCTTAAAAGGATTAAATGAAATGATTATAACTGTGATTATTATTCACAATTATTTTTAATATAACGAAATCTAATTTTTTTACCTTGTTTTTGAGATAGATATTCATACACATCATCCATTTCATCATTTTGACTTTCATTATCATATATTTCACTATTTTTAAATTTATTAAAGTTATCATCATTGCTGTCAATTTTCCATATAGAATTTAAAATATTTTGTAATTGATGATGTTCATTGTCAATCATTGACTGGTTTATATTTAACTGTCTTCCTAAGTTTAAGTTTTTAAATAGATTTTGTACTTGATACCTAAAAAATAAAATCATTTCCATTTTACGTTACAAAATAATACTGTTGAAATAATTAAAGTACAGTAGATCCCCCTATAACAAGGGGTTAAAAAACACGGATTTGTATAACATGGCTAAAAAATTGCGATCGGGTTTGTATAACATGCTAAGAGAGACTCGTATAAACGGTAAAACGTCATCGCCGACTCGTGTTGCAACAGGATTGGTCAAATATGGACCAATAGCGGATATTGTACAAACCGTTGAGTTTAAACAAGCACTGGACCTAATAAAAAACATTTATTATTCAACGGCCATAAAAATTATATTTTTATTAATGATGTTGCCAAAGTTAAGTTATTTTTCTGCGAAAAATTCACTGATCAGGAAACACGCATCTGCCATTCGATGAGCTACTCGGCGACGAAAACAAGCTTAAGCAATGGCGTCGTCGAACGGTGCACACTCGGTAAGTAATCCTACAATTTTTTGTTTATAGCATAGTTTTATATGGATTATTCCCAAAAAATTATACGTGATTTGGAAATGTTGAGTCAAATTAGTCTAGAATCGATTAATTTTATGGAAGAAAACCTTTCAAACAGCCGTAGCCCCTAAACTGCACACGTGCCGGGCTGTAATTGGCTCGTGTATTTAAGTGACTCGTACAGCACGGATTCATATAACACGGAACGTATCTACCGTGTTATAGGGAGGGTCTACTGTATATGTGATGCAATCTATGAAAAGGTATCTTAAATCAAATAAATAAATGTTAATTTAGAGCAAAAATAGGTTTCAATGCCAAATTTTTACAGTATAATTAGGCAATATTTAGCTTTACATATTCCTCTTTTCTTCCAGATACTTCTAAATTAAAAATTAATTTATTGCAATTATTAAAATTAATATGAGATGGCAGTATATCTGCCTACTGCCAGTCAAATTAAGTAGTAACTAATTATTAACATAGCATAAAAATAGCCTGATAATTAGGCTGCAATTAAATTTGGGTTTGAGTTGATGTTATATATACGATTATTAATAAATATAAAATATAGAGAAGTCATAACAATTTAAAATAATGATTTTAACTATTTTTACATGCAATTTTTATACTATTTTAAAGTTGAATATTGGATTGTTTCTGATAACTTTTTAAATTTTTTACAAGTCTACAAATAAGCAATCTAATTGTTTGTTCTTCAAATATAGATATAATTAAAATCTGCTCATTATCATTGATATAAGTTAAAATATATTAATAAAAATATTTATGGGTTTGCTTATTGTAATCAGAGTTTGGTTATCATCATTTTCCTTAGGTAAATATGCAAAACTTAAGCTGTCTTTTAATGCTATTTGCCTCAATATGTGACTGATAAAATACAATCTTTACTTGTTATCATTATCAGTCTTAACCAGTGTTTTAAATGTTAAACATTAATCAATGTAATTGCTATTTGTTCACAACAAAATTGTTTAAAAAATTGTTGGTATTTCTTACTTCAGTTACAATATACACTGGATGAATTACTGTTAATTTATAATAAATATAATTAAGAAATCTTCAAACTATATATTTTTAATTGTTTAACATATTCTTCTAATGTCAGAGTCAACAAAGCCAGAATTTCCACTAAAAGTAACCTTATTTACTTAACATGCTTAAAATCAGTGATTGTTATCAGTGTAGATAAGTCTCAAAGTGACTAAAAAAGTAGATTTTACCATATATTTTAATTGATTCAATATAAATAATAGTACTGTATATAAATACTTCTTATAAATGTATCTACCAGTATTTTAAATTATACATATCAAATCCAAAGACTAGGGATTACTATCCCCAATAAAACTGATAAATAATGATACATACACATGAAAAATCTATAAGATTTAACATGGTACTTGACAAGACCATAAAATAGTGTATAAAAGGTGTATAAAATGAGGTACAACAGATATTAAAAATATAATAATATGCAATGCACAACACAAAACATCATTATAAAGCAAAATTTCAACAATAAAATATATTTATGCATGTATTCTTAAAGCATTTAACATGAAATATTAATAAATTTCTTTCATTCATTATAAATTTAAAAATTTTTAAGTTTACCTGTTTATTAATCCTTTTAACTGTGTTGTATTTATACCACAAATATTTGAACTTCCAGAATATAAAACTTCTAAGAAAGCTAATGCAGTTTCATATGAAACATCAGTCCAACTTAGTTTAAATTTTTTCTGATCTTGATTGCAATGAAGATCCTATTCAAATAATTAATGAAAGTTCATAAAAATAATTAATTAAACTGTCATTTTTACAAAAAGCTTAAAATAGAAAAAAATTCATATGATATACAGAATATATACAAGGTGTGACAATTTAATTCCAGTGTACACTAGTAGCTACTGTCACCTTCAAAGTACTCTTGCATCTATACACTGATTTAAACGACATTCCAATTTCTGGAAGCAGGCCCAGAACTCATTTTCCAGAGTACTGTTGAGCAGCTGTCTCACATTCTGTTGAATACCAGTTATATTAGAAAATCTTTGTCTTTTCAGTATAGCTTTTACATTAATTTTGAAAATAGCCAGAAATTACAGGGAGCTAAGTCAAGTGAATAGGCAAGATGATCTAATTGGGTAATTGCTTTTATGGCCAGGAAATCTCACAGTAAGTGCAATGTGATTTGGCGTATTGTCATCATAAATGATCCACTTGTCAGGCCACAGTTCGGGTCTTTTTCTTTGAACAGAATCTCAATTTCTGCAGTACTTCTAAATAACATTGTTAATTGACTGTTTGTATCTGTTCACTTAATTCTTGGTGGACTATTCCCTTGGGATCAAATAAATGCACCAGCATAGTCTTAAACTGTGAGTGTGACATGCATGCCTTTTTTTAAGAGGATTTCTATTGCCTGCTCTGACATTTTGTTTCTGGGTTGTACTGTAATGTTTCAGTAGTGCTTTGCCGATTTTCACACAAAATTTAATATTAATATGTTGCTCTAAATTTTTATCCTCCATTTTTTATGCTAAAGAGTACACGTGGATAACTATTACCTTCCCAATAGCTAATTAACAACTAGATCTATTGGCTTGAAATTTACACATGTATTAGTTCAAATATGTTCGAACACAAATTTGCATGTCATTTTGATATAATTATGTCACTGGCGACACTACGCAGCCATTCTGAAAATTAAATTGTCATACCTTGTATATCTACAGTTTATTAAATACAGTGGAACTTCATAAGTTGACCATTATAGTGTTTCCATCTCTCCAAAATTCTTACAGGTCCAGAATTTGTCCTATAGAAATATGCAGAGTTAACTCTCTAGAATTGATCATCTCTATAATTTGTACTTTGACCAATCTTGGCCTATTTATAACATGAGAGTCGGAATCTATTTTATAAGAACAGTGTTTATATTAAATTAAAAGAACAAAAATTTTAATTTATTGTTTAAATCTTGTTCTTCTAATCTCATGAAAAAGATCTGTTTTAGAAATTCAAACATATAAAATCAATATCTTGTACAAAAAACTAATTATATTGTATTGTATTACCTTAATCATGGATGGACACCTGACTTTTAATATAATACTGTGAGCTGGAATTATTCTATTTTCTGCAACAATAATTCTCATATCACTATCTTCTTTGTTACCAACTAAGGTTTTAAAGTCTGAAACTAACTTCAAAGCAGCTGTTACATCTGGATTAGTTTCATGATTCTGAAATATGAAAAAGTTGAATTATTATTTTTAATAGCAGTTTTTGCATTTACAGTACATAGTTTACAGTATTTTACTTTTAGACATATAGTGGTACTTTGACTTACAAGTGACTTACTGGTTTTTGCTTTGAATTGAGAGCTAAAATTCAAGTTACAAGCCAGCTTCAGATATCCCATTGCTAGTTGGCAGTGAATGCCACAGCAAACCATAGATTAAGAAAAAAGATGAAAAACTGTCATAATTTCACCATTTTTGTTACTCTTCCTTCTGACAGGCTAGCTTATAGAAAAACACGATGATGATGAGTGATGTTGACATTAGTTCACTTCCATGTTGTGTATTGTGTGTTGCATTTCTCAAATTTTTCATCTTTTTTCTTTATCTAGGCAGCAAATACCACAACATCCACAAAAGCAGTTAATTGCAGTACATTCTATTGTGTTTTTAAACAATATTCATTATTTATAAGTACATTTTTCTTATTTAAAAACATGTAACAAAAATATTGCAGTGTTTTGGAGGTCTGGAATGGATTAGATGTTAAAAAATTTCAGTTACAAGTTCCATCACAGAACAAATTAAACTCATAAGTCAAGGCACCACCGTATTTGCAGCATACGCGATAGTTTAAAACTGTATTTTTTGCATTATCATATGGTTAGATGATGGTTATTGGTCATTTTTTCAAAGGGATCAAATTATGTTGATCATAGACAGAAAAAAGATTATGCTTACATTCTTAAAATATAGCTATTTTATCTATATATATAAATGAGGATGCTTGTTTGTTTGTTTGCTACGCACACCTAGGCCGTTCAACCAATTGCCACAAAGCTCGGCATTTATGTAACATACTTCTAACTTAGATAATGTCATAAATGTCATCCTAAAATGTTGATTGTATTTTTATATATCAATTAATTTCTGTCTACATTCAATTTGCTGGGTTTAATGTAATGCCATCTATTGGCAAAAAAATTTAAGAAACTAATATACTAAACATAATTCTTAAAATGGGTATAATTTCAAAAAATATATATTAAATTCACTTAATTACTGCTACAATGATATAGTGCAAATTAGATGCACAATATCATTATTGCAACAGATAGCACATAGTACTTGCCTGCATGGAATCGAAAGTGTTACCACGAGAAAAGTCAATAAAAAGTATTTAATTTACTACATGTAACAACTCCGTTTTTTCATTTCTGAATTGTAGTTTCTTAATTCTAATAAGTGCCCTCCAGTAGCTGAGTGCCTAAAACCGTTGAACATTGGAAGTTGGTTATGGGTTTGGGCATGGCCAATGGGGTGGCCACATGGAGTTTTTCAAGAATTTTTCACGTTAGTAATACCTAATAGGGACCAGCTACACAAAAAAGTCTTCCTGGGATGCATCCCCTCAGCAGATCACTCAAATATCGTGTTATCATAACCAAATAAACCAAACCAATTCTAATAATTTTTCTATAAATGTAATATTTACAAAAACATACTTCCCATGTAATCTGTATAATCTGTTACAAAAATATAAATATTTTATTGTCATGTAAAAGGAATTATTCTTGCATTTTTATAAAATTTTTTTATTTAAACAAGTTATATGAAGTTTTTTGTATGTTAAGGTTAGCAACTTTGATCACATGTGTGGCCATCACAACTCATCCAACATGGATCACTTTTCAAATATTAATAATAGACTAGTATTAGTTAGTAGTCATTGACCATCCTCTCTTCCAGGAGGAGGTCAATGACTACTTTTGTTGAATTACTTCAACCCTCTTCCACAACAGACCCTTCTTTTTATTGGACCGGCATTATGGTGGCATTCGAATAGGAAAATTGCATAATACAAGCATACTGCATAAAATATGTCTTAAGTGATTATTGAAAGTGTCGAGTTTAAATATTTGGTCCATTTTTCACAAAATTTTCTTTGTTGGCAGATTACCATTTGATATTCAGCTGTGAATGGTATAGTTTCTTAAAGTTAACATTAGAAATAATTATGATATCTGAAAAAATTTAAATTGGTGTCTACTTAACCAATGAAATTATGCCATTTCATACCATCCAAATATCTCAATAAACATGACAACGATAGGCTAAAATGACCAAACTCTTCATATAGTTTTCATTCTAATGTTTGTTATATTATAGTATTTGATTTATATAACTACAAAGATTATCTTACATACGAGTTTATCACACTGAGATTGGATACTTGGTATGATAAACCTTTACATAAGATAACCTTTGTAGTTCAAATACTATAATATAATAAAATAGAAGAGTTAGAAGTACAAAATAATCTAATAAACTTAATGTTTGTTGTTATTTTTTGCCTGGGCAATGCTTGGCTTAACCGCTAGTAATAATATGAAATCTTACCGTATCAAAAATTTCAGATGAAACCGTAGGAAATTTGTTAAAAGAAATGCTCTCATTCTGACATGTAAATTCTTTGCTTTTTATTTGCGATTTGGTTGGAGGAATTAGACTTTTTAAAGATGGAACATAAAATGTTTCTAAAGCATTAGTTTCATTTTTGGACATATTCCATAAAGGTGACATCTGTTCAAAAATAAAAAGAAGATACCAATGGAACATTAATGAAAAATATTATTATAATAATATAATATAGAAGGAAATAATAAAGAAAATTAAAAGTTAATTTTGATAATAAATTTTTAAAATTATATGGGACACTTATATACATCTTTGATGTTGGCAATTTCCTCAAGAGAAATTTATTAAGTTATAATTTTTTATTCATAGAAATGCTTATTATTTAGTATAGGTAATACTGCAATTTTCTTAATTATTGTTTACTTTCTGTTAACAAGTGATATTGAATTAAATCCTGGATCAAGATATTCATACTCCATTTTCCCCTAGGAACTGACAGACTTCTCGTGGACCACAAAGGTTACACAAATATTAATAACAATTTTTTCCATTTCATTCTGTTTTAAAATTGGTGTATAAAATAAAATAAAACGAAATACTTTTGTCTAATACAATTAAATGTATGTCAATTTTATGTAGTCATCCAGTGTATAGAAATATTTTTCTTACACAATGATTTTAAGTTTCAGATGTAATTATATTATTTGAAGATATACAAAATTTCTAACTTCTTCAAATAATTAAAAGAAAAAGGATGATCTTAGAACAATTAGTTAATTCTTATTAGCATAGATTTGAATTAAACCATCTAAAAACATACCCAGCAAATTGTGATAATCAGACTGATATGATCTTAGTATCACTCTTCATACAGAAATGTAACATTGTGCAGAAAATAAAAATAAATGTCTGTAGAATAGTGTTAGTGTCTGTCATAAGAATTATATATTACAAATTAAACTTGTTTAAATTAATTATACTTTGCATATATATATAATTTACTGACACTAAATTGAAATTTAAAAAACAAATAAACAATATTTATTAATGTTTACTGTTAAAATAATCCATAAAATAATTTTGAAACATTTACCATTTACCTTAACAGTTAATTTAGAGATTCCTTTGAATTTTACATAATTGCTAAAATTCTCTTCTATCTTTGCATAAGATTCTGCTAACTACAAGTAAATAATGAAACCTCAAATTATATATGAATGTCATATGGTCATGTGGAATAATTTTAATGTTTATAATTAAATTTAAAAAACTAAAAGACTAAATTATTTTAACATTTTTATTTAAACAATTATAAAAAACAGATCTCAAGTATTCATATTAATTATCTTAAATAATCATATAATTAGATTATAACATATTTCCAAAATAATTAATAAAACCATAATTATAGAAATAAATATAAACAATTTGGTACTCAAATTTTAATGTTAAACATAAGTTAAATATGAAAAAGTCTAATGATATACAGCTCATTTAGCTGTTTTTTTTTTTTTAAACTTTCTTCATCATATAAGTATTAAACTCTTTTCTCATGCTGTCACAGCTACAGCTAGACCTAAAAGTCTATAAGTATGAAAAGTACACACTTTACTAGTATTGTGGGTCTGAATCCATTTCAAATCACTCGTGATAATTTCTGAGGTTTGACCTATAATGAAACGTGGGTCTTTTATACTATTTGTTTAAAACAAAATTTATCTTTTCTATCTTTTGAAATAATCTCATAATAAAATTTGATGGTAAAGCTTTTCAAGACATTTATCTTTAATTGCCTGATTATAACTGTTATTATTGATTTTAATGGTAATTGTTTTCAAGAAAAACATTATAGCTATGGTGACTATGTTCTTAACTAAATTAAAAAGAAATATATGTATTTGGTTATTAAATTCATCTTTGAAATGTAATCCATAAATTTATATAATCTACACAGACTGAATACATATGATATATCTATTGCACATTTCTAGAATATTGCTTGATGCAAACATCAAGCAATATTCTAAAAATTATAACTGTTTCAATGTTTTTTTTCTGATACTTTTAAATCACTTCTTTAACATTAGAATTTAAAATATGTCTCTTAGCTACAAAAAAAATTCAGTGGTTAATATACACTTTTTTTCTTTGTTAAACCTTGGTCACACTATGCAATTTCCAGCCGCGCAAGTGACTGCAACTGCAATGGCTGTTCCCGTTAACTAGTAATCCCTCTCGAAAACCAGCGTGACTGCAACTGCAACTAGAAACAAACAGTTTGTTCTACATGCGACAGTTTCAAACATGCATCCAATCAGCAAACAGTGAGCCACATCATACAGTGGCAACATTGAAAATAGTTCATTATCATGGCAGATAACAAGAATATGGATGACACGTGTATAGAATCCAGGTTGATCATCTCATAAATGCCTGTGGGACTTTAATTCTTCATTTTATCGAAGAAAAGATAAAAGAGTGCAGGCATGGCGTGAGATAAGTGAAAGTCTTGGCATTGATTGTAAGTACCATTTTTAGATTTCTGGATATAAAATGTTGATTGTTTTTAGCTTGGTAACGACAATATTGTTTTAAATATAGTTAAAGAACTAAATAAAAAATTCCACCATCTTCAAATGACGCTTCCAAGAATTTAAAAAAAAGTAGACAACAGCAGGCGAAGTGGATGTGGTGAACGCGAGGTATATAAACCAATGTGGGAACATTGGTCATCCCCGAGTTTTCTTTTGATTGTTTAGCCCGTTGATCTTCATTTTGCCAAGTTTTAACCCAGCATGAATGTTTTCTCTTATTTTTCTCTTTGTATATTCTCGCCACTCTAACAAAATTATTGCCTTTTTTCTTTTACTTATTCCAGAAAAGGAACTGCTTGCCATTTTAATGAGAAAAGTGGCTAAAATTCTGTAAATACTCTGAAGTGAAATGTAAAATTTCGATAAACTCATGAAAGTAGTCAAAAACAAGCTACTGTAATTTTATTGGTTTATTATAGGGTCACATGTTTCCGAGTTGCAACACCAGCAAAAATGTTTGACCAAGAGAAGACGTGTGCAACTTGCGTGTGTTGCAGTCGCGGTCGCCTGCGCGGCTGGAAGTCGCACGGTGTGACCAAGGTTTTACAAAAAATTAAATGCATTGTACTTTCTGCTGTTTGCATTTTGGTTCCTTTTAGATGCAAAATAGTGCCCTAATTTCTATTTAGTACTACTGGTTTTGGTTTCTGGATCATAGAACTATCATCACAAATTATTACGTTATTTAAAATGTTGGAGGGTGGTTGAAGCAATTTCTACAAAATGTTATTATTCCATTTTCATTTCATTTTCATTGGAAAAAGTTATGGAATTTGTTTCATAATTTTACAATAATCCAAAATATAACATATCATTTCATAAATTCAAATAAAACTTTATTTAATTTCTCAGAATATTAGATAATTACATGGTGATTTCTCCTATTTTCGTGATGCTATTTGTTGTGTTTATGGTTGAAAGTGAAAAAAGAGACTGTGATCAAGATTTAAGATTAGTTACAATTCTGTAAAATTCCAAAATAGAACATAAGAAATTTGTTATTTTACATTTAGGCCTGATTTTAGCCTATAAATTAGGCTAAAAACATTTGTCAGTGTAGTAAATTTCTGCTGGAAAGGTAAAAATAAAATTGTTTGTTATAATAGAACTATTTCCAGTTTTATTTATTTCTTATCATAGTAAAATTCTGTATTTGTCTCAGGAATAAACATTTTTAAAACATAACACCAAATGTTACAAAATCAATTAAGATTTTAACAAGTGTCAAAATCCTAACAGATCTGTATGAAATGTAAAGAAATCTTCGAGGCACACAGTTTTATATTAAGTACATAGTTTTATTTGTTCCTGCCTACAGAAAAAAAAAAATAACAATTAACCATCGGAAGTCATATTTATTTCCTAAAAATAACACACTAAAGGTAAATTAATGGTTAGTTCTTAAAATAAAAGACAAGACAAACACACACCTTACATATCTAAAGACTGGTTTATGGTCAAACTGCAATCCAAAGCTATAATAGTAGAATTTACAGAGTTCTATTAAATTCTGTGATACAGCAAACTTATTTGCAGTTATGCAATTTTCAGAGTAATATTGAATGTTTGTAATTATTAGCATTTTTTTTATAGTACTTTTGTAATCTGATGTTATCATATCAGAGATATTTGAATATTTTTAATAAGAAGTGAAAATGCCTATTGCTTAATTGTATATCTGATCTAGTAGTCTAATATTGAAAGATATTCAACTTAGAAGTTTGGTGCCAATACCATGCTACATCAAGTTATATGATGACCAGATTTTGACAATAAATCAAGACACTAAATGACTAATGACCTTGAAATGCTAGCTATACTGGAGTTGACTATAAATCTGCCTTAAGTTATATTGATTATTGATGAAGTATAATTTATAGAAATTTATCTAAACAAGACAACCAGAGCTTCAACAATTTAGTACCGATATCATCAAAATATTGTTACTTTTGGATAATTCTTCAATCTAACTTACCCCTGTTGTAAAATGTGTAGAAATTTGATCTTGTAATAATTTTAACCGTTCATTTTCGGATCTTAATAACAATACAGGGATATCAGGATTTCTGAAATAATTTCAAAATATATTAATATACAGCACAATATGTATAGTTTCAAGAATTTAATTAAATTGAATTGAATCAGAAAATTTATTCTAAATAATTTTAAATATTCTGAATTATACATTTTCAGATGTAAACGTAGATTCTAACCCACGATGTAATGATTTTATTACAAAAAATAATAATAAAAAATGGACAACCATAATATATCATAAAATTTATAAAAAATATTTCATTTTCATCTCAAATAAATGAAATAGCTTCTTAATGAATGTATTCAATTACCGAGGTATAAATTTTCGTCAAAGTATTATAGTTTTAGCATATATCTGTCCTATAAGATGATCCCCAAACTATCAATGGCCTATGAATTTCATTTAGATCAGCGATCATCATCTGGATAATAACACTGTATAGTGAACACGGAATTATGTCCTATTCGTAATTTTTTTGAAAGAACATAAAATTTTATTTTCTTGCATCTGATGGACTGCCTTGCGATTGTTGCAAACATTTACACTAATTCGGGCATTCGAGTAATGACCTTGACTATTCACAAAAACATCTTGTGGCCTATTCTATTTTGTGGACATACTCTACTCTCTACTAGTAAATAATTACAGTTTGTCCATTTTATTATAATGGTTTTAATTTATATAAATTTTAATCTAATTTTTTTGTATCTGTCCTATAAGACGACCCCGGATTTTCGGGGCCATTTTTTTATGATTCAACTATCGTCTTATCTGCCGAGATCTACAGTAATCACTAAATCAAGAAACTTACTAATATTCATTTATTTAAATAACTTACTTAATTTTCTTTTCTCTTTTTCTTCTTTTCGAATGTTTGATCTCGATATTCATAACGTGAAATTTTTCTTCATTGTAATTTTTACATTGCTCATTTGAATTACACAATAATGAACTTCCAGAAAATTCTTCAAAGCTCTCGGTTTCTTTTTTTTCACTTTCTTTCAATGATTCTGACAGGGCTAAACCTATCTGAAGATCTTCGTCTGCTTTACTAAATTTTTGCAAGGTATTTTTTATCATATCTTATTAATATTTTCTTATTATATTTTTTGCTTAAGAAATTCTTATTCTTAATTTTTGAGTGATTAAAAAATTTATTTTACCTTTTGGGTATCTTCTTTAGAAGGAGTTGTTTCTTTGAAGTTTTTGGTTTTGTTAATCTAATGAAATCGTCAACCGAAATTAATTTACTTGAAACATTAATAATAAAACTTTGTTTATAAAAAGCCAAACATTTTGAAAACATTTTTTATCAATTAATATGTTAACACTCAGGCAAACATGCATATACATGCACACATACATACATACATACATACATACACCGTATACAGTGAAATGTCGGTATAACAAATGCCAGTTTAACGAAATTTTCGGTATAATGAATATATCTTGAATCCTCCAATTTTCCATTCAGCTAATGCAAATATGTTTTAGTTTAATTCATTATAATGAAAATTTCAGTTTAACATAATGAAAATTCTGTTTGTTATGAAAGAATAGTTTCATTATAACAAAATCTATAAATGCATAAATCATTCATAATTAGTAAATGATGAATATTATATCAAACAGTTTGGCAACATTAATTTTAATGTCTAGTTCAACTGGCAACACTAATTTTAATCCTTAGTTATGGTTTCATTTTGATGTTATAACTCTACAGTTTATTTCTATTTAAGTTTATGAGAAAAAATGGAGAAAAACAAAAAACAAAAGCAGTTTTCTTTGGAAGAGAATAATAAAATATTAGATAACGTGCAAAAAAAAAAAATTAAACAAATAGACTGTGCCTGACGGCCTACCGGAATGCTGTAACAGTACTGGATTTTATCAAAAAAACTTTGATTAAAGAAACAACGTGCACAAAAATTTGACTTCTTTTACCAGAAAATGATGGCCTCAAGCAGAAATAACAATTAAAGACACAGGATTTCAACTAATCAGTACTACTATATTGTTATTTTACTTGTTTGCTTGTGATATTTTTTGACAATTTTTTTATTACAGATTAATTTTTATTCTAATTTAATATAACTTACATTCTGAAAATGTGAAATTTGGTTTCATATAAATACTAATAGACAAATTGCATTTTTAAAAAATCTTCTTACTTAAAAATGTAAGAAGCTTTTTTATTATCAATAAATTCCTTTTATCTTTTCATTTTTGACTGTATTTCAATATAAAGAAAATATTTAGATGGTCCCTCAATTTCATTATACAGACATTTCACCATATATAATTATTATACATATCATTGAAACTTATTGAAAAATGTGTAAAATAAAAATTTGCTGTAAACGTGAACAAAGCAACATTTTAATAAAAATTTATATCTTAATGAGCAATTATTTATTGTGACATTGTCACAATGCGGTACTACAATTTTTCATCACAATGCTCTTGATTTTAGTAGTGTCTTACCCTGTACATCATACTTTTTCTGTTAACAATGGAGTCATGCTGGTCATCTATTTAACTCTGTTCTCAAGATTAAGGAAGGACAGACAGTCGGATGCCAGTAAGAATTTATAGGTCTACAATTTTTGAAAATTGTGGCCCAACAAAAAAGTCTAAATTACTTTATGTCAATATTAAGTTTTGAAAATTTTAAATCAAAGTTATTATAGTTTTCCTTTATGTTCAAATAGTTAAATTTTGATATATTAAAACAAATGAATATATTTTTTTTTAGGTAAATTAAATTTAAAAAGAGAAAATCTTTATTGAATCCAATTCAAAAAAGTTAAAATTAATCTTTAAACCAACTTTATTTTTTAATATATTTATAATACATTAATTTAAAAAATTATTTGAGTTACTGTGAATTTAACTTATGTTTAATTGATAATTAAGCATATTACCTTCTATTTTTCTCTTATATTCTTAGAAATTCTCGAAAATCTAATCAAACAGTGAAAGAGAACATATGAGGAAAAATTTTTTAAGTACCGAATTCTTCAGAAATTGGATCAATGCCCCGAAAATTAAAGAAACACTTAAAGAAATAGTTTAGTCTAGAAAATTATTTTAAAACATTAAAGCAATAGCAAATAGAATGAAATAAACAAATTTAGATTCAGATGTTTCAACTAAAACTATATCTGAAAATAAAATAATATTCCAATACCACAAAAGAATCCAGTTATGTAAAAAAAACTACTAATCCTGTTTACCTATGACAACAAAATGTAAAATATACATGAAATTCTTGTGATATTGATATTAAAGTCACTCTAAATATTCAATTCATCACTCTTACAATATGAAAATAAACAAACTGCGAAAACAGTTAATAGACCAATATGAATTAAAAATATTAGGAATTTTTTTCTTTTTTTGACTATGAAAAAAGGCGGCTCTCTTATTCAGTCAGATCGTTACTGTAATGGACTAATATATTATACAAAATTTTTTTTAGTAGCAAATTTTTTTAATTATTATAAAGACTTATTGATTACTACCTGTATTATATATTGTTAACATTTTTCTGTAAAATAATTTTAATTATTATTGCATTGTTTAAACCATTTAATAATATACAATAGTGTGAGCACCGCCAGGGTGCAGAAAGTAAGAATTTACTCTCTACACCACTTACTGGGCTCCGTTCTAAACAGCCTCTCTAAAGTCTAGGATGACTTCCTTAAGATTTTATATAACAGGAATCTGTGAATATCTCCTGCAACAGGGATGCCTTATAGCCTCTGTGAATTAGTTTTCTTCCGACACCAGGTTATCGGGTTTAGAATGCGGATAACCACGCGCATTTAAATCTATCTTGCAGAATAACGAGTGGGAGGGGACGATGGATAAATTTGGGAGGACTTACTAAAACATGAGTCAGAGAACAGCATTATAAACAATAACAATTATATATTTAATCAAACAATAAAATGAATACAAAGGATAAATGTAACATATTCGATTAGATCTATATCTATCTTAATCTAATTCCTATCAGAGAGAGAGAGAGAGAGAGAGAGAGAGAGAGTTTACAAATATTCTACAATCATAATACCTCATATATTGATGATTCTAGATGGTTTCTATTGGCACATAAATTTAAGCCTTTATCTTCCACTTTATAATTTTAGGACTTAATTCATAATTAAATTCATGCAAAACTATCGATGAGCTCCTGGTCTATATTGGAGACCAACCTTAGTTCACTTCTTCATGGGATAAAGCTTCTAAGCGGATTCAATCTATTGGAGAACCCAAATGGCTTTCTCTTGCGACGAAAGTTTTCAGCAAACTCCTTGATTTGGGTGCGAATTTCGATAATATTCTCCAGCCTTAACCAATCAAAACATTACAATCTCACATCATAATGGGTAAAACAAAGGGGTAAGACAATTTACGTCAACAGTTTAGTCATCAATAACAATCTTAAAAACGAAACTCTATTTCCTTTGAATTGAAAGGGGGATAAAATCCTCTCCTTTCTAAAATCAATTATTTCATTTAATAAATTCTTCCATATCTAATATAATAACATTATTCAGATAGTACAATAAATTCTACATACGATAGCATAAAACAAAAGGATTTTCAAAAGTGAACATTTGGTAATAATTAAGCTTATCGATGGTGAGGGGAAATAGATTGGTGGGTGAGAAAGTTCCGTTAACATCTGCAAGGAAGTTCTAAACGGTAACATCTTCCTTTCACAAAATGTTAGTTTTAACATAAATAAAATTATATTATTTTATAATATTCTTATATGCAATTATAATTAAATTATTAAGTTAATCTTAAGGTATATGGGGAGAGAATAAGGGGGGCTTGACCCTCACAATAGAATCTTGGTTATCTGACATTTCAATTCATCTGATGCACATGATTGTGATCAAGAGACACAAGAAAGAGAATGAAATTAGTAACTTGTTCTTTTATTGCAGAAAATACTTGACTACGAATACATGGTATTAATTTTATGGATGTAATAAATGCTGACGAATTAGTTATAAAACTTACCGATCTTCCACAAAAATAATACAAAAATTATCAATGATCTCTAACTGATGATGTAAAAGATAACATTAATTTTTGAAAAGAGAAAGGATAACATATAATGGAATAAAGACTTTAGAAGAATGTTTTTAATATATGGAACAATAAAATATAATACACAAAACATAAACAGTTCATTGTAACAAGGAAAATAATTATAAATGAAAAATAAACATCTATTACATGGTTTTTTGGTTAATGCTACCTTAGGTAGCCAAGATGGCAGCTCGTCTCTAACTCCAGCAAGGAAACAGTGGGACGCACGTTCTAACCTAACCTAACCTATTCTAATAAATTACCATAATTATTAGCAACCAGATTATTAGAATAGGTTAGGTTAGGTTAGAACGTGTGTCCCACTGTTTCCTTGCTGGAATTAGAGACGAGCTGCCATCTTGGCTACCTAAGGTAACATTAACCAGTTTTTTAAATCGTATAGAATTAACTTATCATATCACTCATTCTTTATTTAAAATTTTTCTTTTTAACTGTAAGCTTAAACATATTTTATACTGTAATCTTTTACTAAAACAATCTATATTAAAAAGTCTGTTATATTATACTCAATTTATATATTAGCTCACATTTTCATATACAAGTAACCTGATTAATGCAGGTTTTGGTTAATGTGAGTTGTTCTGAGGGAAGTTCAACATTGCCAGCTAGACACAGCTCAGAGATAGCAATGCTAGACCAATCCCTTCTTTCCAATCATGATCACCATTAGTAAGTAGGGAAAAGTGAATCATAATTCTCATAGTCCAGTGTTTTTATTTAGATAGTTTAATTTCTATTTTCACATTTTGTGTAATTTTTGTTTTAATTCTTCAGATTTTTACAGAAAACTCCATGAAGGAAAAAAATAAGACACATTTAAAAACTTTTACCTTATATTTTTCTTTTTTGGTCTACTCTAGTGGTTAATCTAAACTGTGTAATCAATCTTTATTTTTATTTATTTTTGTGTGCAATTATACTTCATTTTTCTAAAATCTTTAATTAATTAATTAATTTTTCAATAAACTTTTTAAAATTTGATTTTTTCATTTTCAGTGATTTTACTTTGTCCAAGCAAATATAAATGTATAAGTTATGATGACTTCTTAATGATATAATTCGCAAATTAATTTATTTTCCACTGATTGTTAACTCACCCTGTGCATGCAGTTTCAATGTATGCAAAACCAATAATCACATATATTGCGGGTTACCTGTATTCTAGTCCTTATTTAAATCCGATAACAGAGACTGTACTATATAATATCATATATACCTAGGGATGGCCAAACTGTGGTTTATCAGCCACATGCAGCTCTTCTAGATCTTTATTGTGGCTCTATAGTTATACATTTTATAAACTTTTTATAAACTTGAGACAGGCTACTTACATATATGTCATATTTTTGTAAATTTGCTGACTATTCTCTAGTGTGTTATACACAAAGATTGTAGTTGTAACTTAACAGGCAAATGAAAGCTAAGGTGTATGTTGTTATACTGAATTTTAAAAAGTTAGCATACCAATTACAGCCCATAAGCCTTCTACCAGTAAGTAATGGAGGAGTCAAACCTATTTAGAAATGAAGTGATGACCACAAAGTTACATTTCAATAATTTCATGGAGAGCAAAAATAAAAGTCCACATATTTTTAACAGATAAGAAATCAGAACTGAGTTATAACAATTTCACAGGTTGATGACAAAACAGTGAAGTATTTACTCCACCTAAAGCTAGTTTACAACACTACTTTCATAAAATAAGCTACTTTGGCATTATTCCACTCTCTCTATATATACAGCTGTCCTTTGATTAATACAATTAATTTAATCCCTCAATTTTACCATGTACATTGAAATTGCATTAATTTTATTAATATATAATAATAAAAGTATTAATATACAAAAAATTAACACAAAAGTAGAACAATTGGAGCTTGTAATAGACTCCTTTTTAATGCTGGCAGTGAAGTAACTGATTGGGTTGCAGGGTATGGGAGCATGGATATGTAGGAGAAATGTCATTATGCTCACAAGTTTCTATCGCTTGGTCAAAAAACATTCCTTGAGGCTTGCATGTTTTTGTATGGTGAATTTAAAGGTGCATTAATTAAAATTCTTGCCGCATATATACAGAGATTTTTGCAATTAATTTTGCAGCATTAATCAAACACCATGTTAAGAAAGGGATAACTGTATAATACTGTTCCAATAGAACATCTGGATCTCACTTATTTCTGATACATGACATAAAGATCATATGGTGACAAGATTTGGCACCCCTATGTATGTACAGTAATACACTGCATAATGTCCTTGATTCCATAAGGTTATAATAGTAAGTATGGAAAATTTTTGATTACTGAAAATCTTGAAAGATGTTGGTCTAATTAAGAACAATAAGAAAAAAATACTATAATAATTTTATATTTGAGAGATGAATGAATTTAATTACATTTAATGGATTGCTAATTTATTTTTAAATATATTTTAGATATTACAATAGTATTTCATTATATATATATTTTTAATAATATGTAAATAATAAAATCATGTGGATAAATTTAAAAATTTTAATAAAAAAAATACCTGGATTTCGCGACATTTGGGAGACCAGCTGCCAACCGCTCGTTGACATATTTTTCTTGTAAACGAACCGCACTGAGAAGCTGGGCAGTACTTAAATTGAATTTAATACCACAGCTTTTCAAATGACTGCAACGAGCCTGATTAAAACAACAGAATTATTTATATCTTTTATCATTTACATACAGTATCTCGTGAATTTTGTAATTACCTATGAAAATTTAAAGAATACTATAGTTAAACGACCAATTATTTATTGTGACAGTGAGCTGCAATTTTTAATCATATTTTTAATTAATTTAATTTAAAATACTGTATATGCATTCCACCCCAAATTAGTAGTGGCTTGCTCCTGTACACCATACTTTTCCTTTAACCACAGAGTTGTGCCAGTCATCTATCTAACACCTTTCAGAGGAAAATTTTTGAATTGAAATAACATGACTTCCAGTTTGAACCTGAAGTTTGTATATAGTTAATTGGGGCCTCCTGCCCCTAAGGTGTCCATATCTGGTTTCGTCTTTCATCTATCTAACTCCATTAAGATTAAGATTAAGGAAAGACAGATGACAGTGGGAATTTATAGGTCTACAATTTTTTCAAATTGCGGCCTAATAATAATAATAAATTAAGTTATCTAGTGAGACATGGAAGATTTTGAAACAAAATAAACCTATTGAGATAAAGCTCAACCAATGCCAAAATATCAGGCTAGCAAATGGCTATAGTAATATTAACAATTTAAGATAATTTGGTACTAGAGCTAGGCGTTAGGTGCCATCTCTTGCTAAATTTAATAATTAGAATTTTTAATTAAATAATTTAAATAAAATTAGGCCTAACTGGAAGAAAAGAAATGGCCTGAAGCGAAACTCAAACTCGCAACTTCTGCTATCCGTGCAGACACGTTACCAGTTACGCTACCCGGACCTTCGGTCTGCTCTCCTCTTCCAGCTGATATAAGATTACTGTACGAGTAATAAGAAATGTTATCTGCTGAGTAATTGTGTCAACTCAGATTGTTAACAAAGTCTTTGCAAAATGCTATTGATATTGAAGTAAAGCAGTATTATAAAGAGAGGATAGATAAATGTCAAACTTCAAAAGAATATTGGAATCAATTCAGTTCCTTCAAGGTTTTGATAGTAATAAATTTATCGTAAGTAATGAATGGTTTTAGTAACAAGTTCATTTTGAAAAATTGAATGTTATGCCTTTCTAACTACTAGTGATTCCTGTGACAGAGATTGTGGAGACTGAAGTAGCCTATAAGAGAGGATCTATTATGAATTTAGTGCATTAAGACCAAATGGAAATGCTATATAGAGCAATGCTATAGAAACATATTGAAGATAACAAATTAGCATTAAGTAAATGCCATACTGGGAGCATAATACAGAAATTATGTTTTATATTATTTATTTATGTTAATTTATTGTATTAAGTTCCTTTTGAGTATTTATTTAATACTAATTGATTATCTTCAACATGTTTCTACACCAATGCTGTATCTACAGCAATACTGTTTAATCAAATGATTCTTCTTTTGTCATGCCTGCAATGTTTAGATTGAAAATTAGCCAAAAGTATAAACATATTTAATTATTATTGCCTTATTGTCCTTATTTCTGTCGGGAGCTGGATACTTGTTTTCGTAAGCTTTTTATATTGTATACATTAATTTTAGTATTTTAGTGTTTAAATTTATTGATTATTCATTTGTTATTTATAGTTTAAACTTATAGCCATTGTAACCCTGCTGAAGAGGGGTGTGATAGCCCGAAACACTGTTGTATTGGGTTGTTCAGAAAGTAATTTCGTTTTTTCCATAGAAAAATAAACGCAATATTCTTATAATAAATAAATATTTTATTGAATTATATATTAATCATTTTGGTCAAATACCCGTTGTCATTGTTTCTGGTAGTAGCATGATTTCACATTCATAAAAATTTTGATCATTGTTTACAAAAAACTGATCCAAGTGATTTTTGACATTGTCATTTCAAGTAAATGTCTTACAGTTAAAAAAAATTTGTATAGACCGGAACAAGTAATAATCTGAGTGTGCCCGATCTGGCGAATATGGTTGGTGTGATAACACATCCCATCTAAGCTATAACAGTTTCTGACAAGTTACCAAACTTGTGTGAAATTTGGCAATATCATGGTAAAACACTACACTTTGTTTGTTGATCAATTCTGGCCTTTTCTGTTTGATGATATTACTCAGTTTGTTTACTCGATGGCAGTACACTTTCGAATCAATTGTTAAATTGTCTGGTAAAAGCTCAAAAACAAATTTCTTTAAAATCCCACATAGAGAGCATCTCTCTTTAATAACATGTGGAACCCATATATCAAGCTTTAAAACGAAACCAATTCGTTTTAAGTAATAATAAATGGTTCAATTTAACAGATTTAATCTCTTAGTAATTTTGCGTGTTGTTATACAGCAGATTGCTTCAATCAGTACTTTTGTTTTCATTGACTTCAAATGGCCATCCAGAATGTGGTGTATCTTCAATATTAAAATTGCCAGAATGCAATTTTGTAAACCAGTTTTGGCACTGTCTTTATCTCAACACATCTTCTCCAAACATGTACAACAATTTTTTTCTTGTTTGAACAGCATTTTGGTTTTTTAGTTATAAAAAAGCAAAATATGCTGAAAATGATGCTTTCACTTTTCCATATTTGATGGGTCACCGAAAAAAAAACAATTGTACAGAATCAAACAAAATTTTTTACAAATAAGCCTTAAAATGTCAGCTGTCGAAGTATATAATGAAAATGTGGTTTAAAATAAAATTGGCTGGTAAAAATACATCTAATTCCTCTAGTAATAAAAAAACAAAATTACTTTTTGAACAACACAATAAATGAAAGTATGTGTACAGGAGGCTCAATAAAGAAAGTCTGTTTTCTATAAGAACTTTTACTCAATTTTGCATAAACACCTAACACCAGTCTAACAGTCCTACTACTAATTAATGTCTAAGTTGACCAATATACTAAGAAAATATAAACTTATTTAGTTATCATCTTTGGTTCTTTGATTAAACAAATTGATTATACTGTATATAAATGAATCAGAAAAACAAAAAACTATCTCAAGATAAATTTCTATATTGCATAAAGCAATTCATAAGATTGAAATAAATAAAAAACATTAATAGAAATTACAAATAAATAAAAAACATTAATAGAAATTACAAATAAATAATTACCTCAAATGTTTGAAAATCTTGACCACAAAGTGGACAATCTAATAAAACTTTAACTGCATCTGTACTGTTTTCATCAAGTCCAACCATTTTTTATTTATTTTTCTACTCCTTGATCATTTTATATCTATTAAAAAACAATTATTACTTATATGATATAAAAACATATATTATGCAATAGAATTCTAATATATTAATAACAAATAATTAATTAAATTTGTTCATAGTTATAAAATTATTTCTAATGCCCCAATTTAATATCTATCAGAGCTTATTAATGACACGGCTTGGATGAATGAGATTATAATTGTCAATAATCCATAGATTTACAATTTTGATCTAATAGTAAATTCTAAATCAGTCGTTAAGCTCAATTATGTAGAATTAAAACCAAAGAAAACAGTATGAAAAGACAAAGATCTGTAGGAATATAAGATTCTAAGAGAATAATCCATGAATTCTTTCCAAATGGTAAAAGATCTTGAAAATTATAAAATGGTGAAAAGATTAATTGTAGATAAGCTAACTGTTTATTATGATGATATACATTCATATAAACAGAATTACTAATGCAATATTTTTAGAATATTAAAAAATAAGGCTCTTCCTATCCATCTTATTTTTGAGATCTTATTTCTTGAATATTTTTCTGTATGCAAAAAGAAAATGGAATTAAAGATAAAAAGTAATATGAAAGCAATTCAGCTCAAATATATTTTAGAGATGGGGAAAGACAATTATAAACATCTACAGAATGGAACAGAAGTAACAGGACAATTATTTTGATTATTTAGTTTTCTATCATATTATTAAAAATATATTTATTTATGTTTTTTTTTTGTATTATTTTAACTTTTTTAAATTTGTATTTATGTTTATATACAATGCAGATTACTCACCCTCCCAACTTTTAATGGCACTTTTCCAGTTTTCTATTGAACCTGCTATATATGAGGGTATTTCAAAAAGTAATACCCTTTCTTTCCTGTTGCACACTTTAATTTGAATTTAAAACAAAAAATAGCAGTGCCATAACATACACTCTTTTCCTCTCCCACTGCATTGTTCAACAGGTACTGTCATTTCACAGGTAAGCAACGTGGATCAGTTTAAAACAGAATTTTTTTTATCACATCATCCACTACAGAGGAATAGAGCTATGGTGCAATTGTTTTGAAAGGACAAAAACTACCACAGATCCATCCAAACGGTTGGAAATGTATTTGTAATATTACATTAATTACTCCAACATTCAACAATAGTACAAAATGTTCAAGAGAAATGGGTATTTTTAACCTCATGAAGCACTGGGATAAGTGTAGGTTTAAGGTTCTTACATAGAAAAATACATCTATGCTTATATTTCATTTTATATATTCAGTTTGAATAAAATGCATTATCTGAAAAATTCAAAAGCTAAAACAATGTTACTTTTTAAAACATCCTCATATAAGATCTTAACAGACTTATTCCAAAACTGTGTCTTCTTTTAATTATTCTTTACTTCACAACAGGGTGCATAGATAGACACTGGGCATCTGTAACATCACTTTATTCAGCAAATATCTTACACACCGATACACGTTTCGGACATACGCATAAGTCGACAGAAAAGGAGCGTATGCCCAAAATGCATACCGGTTCCCGAATAAAAAGTGATATTAAAGATACCCAGTGTCTACCTATGCACCCAGTTGTAAAGTAATGAATAATATCTTAATTGTATTTGTTGAAGTACTATAAAATAATTTCAAGTTGGTATCAAATGTATGTCATATATTAATTTACTTGTGAAATTTCAATATATTCATTTCAGGATTAAAGTCTTTTTTTAATAAAAAAAAAAAGATATATAATTCTATCCAAAATCCATTTCCAGTTTACTTTTATCAATTAACTGGTAAAATGATTACTTAATTTCATTAGAATGTAACAGAATGTAATTATTCTCCTCGCAATGTTAATTACAAGATTAAAAAATATGGAAAATAACGTTCATGTTATTTAAGAACTTACATTAGAAATACGAAAAAATCTTAAGCATGTTTTCAAATTATGCGATGATTACCGATCATCGTCATTATAATTAAACGAGGACATGTTTATTTGAAGATTAATATTGAAAGTATTACTGATCTGAAAAAAATATAATAAAATTCTACGATTTTATAACCTCACTATTCATCCTGTAATTGATCAATTTCTAAAATAAACATCTGTGTTTAAATATTTCACTTAGTGTTGCCAGGCTGGAGATGCAATAAAATCAAATAAACTACCAAATATATAGCCTAATTAGCCCAAATATAGCCAACATTCCTAAATGTTATTTTTTTAATTAAATGATTTTGTTTGTATGAAAAATTTTGTTTAAAAATTATTATGACTTGAAGTAAAGCATTCTTCTGCCATTTTATGTGCTTTGAGTTTTATCAAATCTATATATCTTTATAATTTTTATGGTTTTTCGGATAGAGGCTTGATTCCGCATCTTTTAATGTTTAGCTCTACCATTTAAAGTAGCTTATAATCTGTGTTTTTAAGTGAATATTTCCCAGTAAAATAATAAATTGTTATTGTTGCTTTAAATGAAATTGATATGTATATAGAGAGAGTACTGGATCTAAGTGCGGGCATCGAGCGCACTACAGTCTCAGGGAGGGTCTAGTAGATTAACAGCACCTTACAAGAAAAATATTGTAATATTTAAATATTGTATACAAAAGTGTAGAATTCTTTAGCTTGGAATATTTGAATATACAGTGAACTCATGTATGACGCGCTCCCTTATAACGCGAATTCGTATAACGTGACGAAAAAATTGCAAGTTATTCGTGTAAGCTGATATTTCGTGCTCTTTATTGATATTTCGTTTTAATATATTCTGATTTATTACGAAATAATTTCTTATAATTATTTATTCTGAGAATGAAATTTAGATTTTTATTTGGTTTTGTTTTTTTGAAAATTAAAAAATAGTGAAATTTGAAGAATAATATTAGAAGATGATAATGTTCTGGAGTAGAAATTAATTGAATTTTGTCTCTTCTCAATTATTGATATTATTTCTCCATTATTTTCTCCGATATTAATGCATTCTACAATTATATTTGTTGTTATGCTTACATTCGTGTGTGAACTTCTTCGTATATACTTTTAAAATTTTCTTTTAAAATCATGTGTCTGAAATTAATGGTTCAACATACATAAACATAATTATTATGTACTGTATTTGTATATTAAAGTTGTCAGACTAGCTTTACACGTGGACAAAATAAAGTTAAAGTCATTTGGTATTTATAACTAGTGAAATCGTTTGTAAATTGTGTTCTGAGGAAGATTGCTGGCATCCAGAGCAATTAGGTGATGGTATATTTTGAAACCAATTTTCTTTAAAACTATAACTGAATTTCGATACACTTCCAAAATAACGTATTTTTATTCTCAAAAAGAAGGCATCGGAATTGTTGGAAAAATGGAATTTTTGAGTTTTTGTTTACTATAAAAATGGCATTTGCCCCGCCATTGTTACGACATTTATTACGTCCCTTCTATTTGTCGTGTAATTAAAATTTCTGCGATCAGAGAAAAATCGAAAATAGACAGTTTAATAATCAAATAGAGGATCAGAGTCAAGAAGGATCAAATTATCAGGATGAGGGAAGAAAGAACACAGGAAGTAATTACACGCAGTTAGTTATTAAAGGAATAGTAAGAAGAGATAAAGGGTGGGACGAGATTGAAAAGAAAATGTTATGCAAGACAAAGAAAGCTGACGAATGCTATCTGAAGTGCGATCTTTCGATGAGGACACGTTAAGAAATCACAATATACTCTTTCCGACTAATCTTCCAACAATCGTTGATCAAACACAAGAGTAATTTCAGAAATCCTAGAATAACTACTCCTATCTTTGAAGACCTACATATTGAACTGAATTTCGCATCAAAATAGTTTTTATTTTTCCTTTTAATTTTTTCCACTCTTTTCGCTATATGGGAGTTAAGATAGTCTTTTTTCTATATTCGCCATGAAAAGTTTTGCACCCACAGAACCACAGGTATCAAAACAAATAGGAAGAACTAAATCATTACTTTCAATAATACTAAATTAAAATGTGTTTCAATTGAACTCTTTATTGTGAATTTCTAAATACATATTCTGTTAAGAGAAATAAAACATTGTGTTACTAAACAGTAAGTTGAATAGATCTAAGCATAGAACAAGTGCGCACCAGGTAATGAATTTCGTTTTAATAATAGCGAAATGGCCTCATTTTCTTCCGTTGATATTTTATAGCACAGATGCATAGTGAATCTTTGCTATCGATCATAGTTACACAGTTTCCAAAAGAAAATCGTTCAATATCACATATTATATTACAAATTTTGGAATTGAAACCACTTGTACACTTCATCAGAAATTTAATTTGATCGTTCTTTTTGCCTGAAAAATATAAGATACGGTGTTTAAAATGTATACACTTAAAACGTAAATGAGAAAATCAAGAATATAAACTCACATCGAACAATTTCACAAGAAAACAAAAGAAATATTAACACTATGATCGTAGAGTGCATTATATTGGAGAAAAAGGACAATTCAGATAAGATTTCTTTATAAATTCTACTGTTTTTAACTTTACTTTCAACAATTTATAGATTTAAATAAATAAAAAAATTAAACGTATAATTTTCATTCTAAGAAAAAGCAAATGTACCGCATAAAATTTTTAATAAAGTTATGGAAACAAAATATCAACGATAAGTATCGATTTCAGTTAATAACAATTATAAATTTTTTCGTAAATGAAAAATCTTTCGATTCTTTTAATAAGAGATTAAATTATATTTATTTTATACAATAAATTTTAATATATTTACAGAAAATAAATTTATTATTTTGCAAATTTATTATTGATGGCCGAGTAGTTGAAGTGTCAGTTTACCGTTCTGGGGGATCCGGGATCGAAAAATCTACAGAAAATGAGTAAATAGGTAATTCAAAATATTTATCATTTCGGTTTTGTAATCGAAAGAATGCTGTTGTGCTGTGAAATGTTAAAATTATATATTATGACATTGAAATATCAAAGAAATGAAAGTTTTTAATTGGTACTGGAGTAGTGAATTATGTTCCGTTGAAGCCCTGTGCACTATTTATTTATAGGGTCATTTATGCACAAATTTTTTCTTATATTAAAAAGAATAAAATCTTCAATTTATGAGTTACGTCACTGTACTTGCCGGGGTGCGAAATTTCCACACTTTTAAGTATCTACTAAAGTTTCAGAGGCATATTATCTTTTTGCTGTGTAATTTGTAAGGCCTTTAAGACGACGAGACCCTAGGTACGTCTATTGGGTAATCCACCACTGCGTTCTGCTGTCTTTCAGAGTAACAAATTCCGAACAGTGAAAAATCACCTGCATAAAAAAAAGTTACGAGCAGAGGAAAAGCTACAAACTTGATACTTTTTTTTCTTTCCCTTGATGATGATGATAATAAGACAGATTGATGGTCAAAGAGTTAATTAAATTGTATGCATTTTTTGTATGCATTTCTTTTTATTGTTTAAAAGCTTTGAAATAATGCTACTTATCAATTAATTTTAAAGAAAAAATTTTTTCTTCGTATATCAGTTAAAGTAGAGACGTGTAAAAGAAAAATCTTTATCCCATCCATTCGGAAAGTTTTATATATAGGGGAATCTTGCCCAAGGTTGGCCATGAATTCTGCTGCTGGCTAGAGGCAATGCAATATAGTGCAGTGAACCAGTTTTAAATTCGTTGTCATTGATAATTCTACATCACCTTTTCGAATATATAAAATAATAATTTAAAAAATGATCTTTTTATAAAAAATGAAATATTCCACTTTTAAATCATATCTAAAACTAATAAATTTATACAGTATATACTATATTATTTATTATTTATGTTTTTACGTTTTATTTTATTTATGAAAACATTTTTTAAATTTAAATACTATCTTAACAAGTGATAAAATGTGAGATAACAATCGAAATAAAAATTTTTTTACACGAAAAAAAATATCGTCTGCTTACAAAATAGCGAAATTGAGCATGCGCGAAGTAACAGTATCGTCTGGTAAAGTAAATACGAGTAAGTTCATACTTTTATATTTATTTATTCGGAAAATAATAATAAATGTTGCCGTTGTGATAAATGGGTACACTGTTCTTGTGCCAATATTGAAGAAAACGACAGTTTAACCATTCTAATTTGTCTTTCTTGTATATGTTACAGTCAAAACCCGTTTTTAGTTAGAACGCGTTTTAACTAGTTGAAACTAGTTTTAACTCAAATTCATTTCTGACTAGCAGTAAATTCTACTTTTAACTAGACAAAACGGGTTTTAACAAAGACATCCAGTATAAACTAGTTTCAACTAGTTAAAACGCGTTCTAACTAAAAACGGGACTGTAACATATATAAAAAGAATATCCCCATCTTACCCCATGGGTGGGGCAAGATGGTGCATTTACATATAATTTTAAAATATTAAATTTTCTTGTTTTTAAAAACGTCTTTCAAAAATTAAATTTTGTATTATATATTACCGAATGTTGTAGTTGCTGAGAATTAAAAAAATTATTATTCTCATTAAAGTGGTTGCCATCTTATGACTTTTCAAACCTTAACGTCCTCATCCTGCCCCACTTTCCCTAATCGAGTCTTTTGTACAGAAAGTATACTAATTTATATTATATAATTCATGATGTTACTAAATGTAACTGGAGCAGTGTAATTGTTATATCTAGAAAATATAATGTTTCTACTGGAAGAATGAAGAAAGCTTTTAAAAATAAATACCTTTACATTATCGAATAGCATTACACTAACATTTGGTCTAAAAGTTTAATAACTGTGAAAATGTTTTTGATATAGTTATGACATAATAGAAAAATGGCTTTTATAAGTTTATTATGAAAGTAAGTACTTGAAACAATTGTTTAAGTTAATAAATCCCTTTTCTTTACTGTGCTCTTTACAGTTTTGTTTATAAGAGCGAACTTTAATAGGCTTTAAACATTTGCTTTTAAGAGATTTATTTGAAGTTTCATTTAATGAATTAACATTTAATTAAACCTCAATTATAATTATGCAAATGCTATTATTATTTAATGTAATGGTGTAAAAGTAAGCAACGGGTAGATATAAAAATTAAGACTTATGTTACTATTGTAATTGACTTCAAGTGAAAATTAAACATGGAAAAGAAAAAAAACTTTCCTCGAATCTTCGTGTTAAAATGCAATATTGCGATTAATCTGTTAGAAATTAAGGTGTTTTCAATTTAACTAAAATAACCGAGTGTATATTTCTTCTCGTGGATGCTTAAAACTGTTAGAAAATTGATTACGTTGAATTTAAACAGAGCCTTCACAGGGAATAGGGCCTATTTAACAGGGAATTTGTTAAATATATCCTTGGCATCCGTTTAAAATCGTAGATTGAGCAATTACACAGCAGCGGATTCAACTTTGTTTGCAGTGCATCATTTAGGGCTCTGTGAAAGTCTATACACTCGAAATTACTTCTTATTTCGTTCGAAAAGCTTAACATTTCGATTGTATAGACTTTTACAGAGCCCTAAATGATGCACTGCAATCGCTGTGATTCCTTCGGTTCTTGGGAAATTACTTCTTATTTCTCAAGAACCGAAGGAATCACAGAGATTTCTGTTGCTTATCAATCGATATAATCATTTCAGAAACTTATTTACGGAATATGAATGAACTCTTGATATAAATGAACACGCCATTACATTGTGATAACAAAATTTTATTTAATTAGAGCATCCTCATTACATTTGCCGAATATTTAGGCTGGTATTTAATATTTTAACCTTTTTTTTTATTATATAAATGAAATCATACGTAATATTTCTTAAATAATATAGAAACAAGAAATTTTAACAATTAAAATAGTTATTGTCAAAGACTAATTGTTAAAGTTTATGCGATTATTCATTTCTTTAAAGTGAAATATATTGTTGAAGCTTTTCTAGATTCAAACATTGAATTCTCTGCGTTTCAACGTAGAGAATTCAACGTTTTGCATTTCGAATGCAGATTATCTTGTCGATAATAATATATGATCAACTATGGAGGTTAAGCCTAGTTGATACTCGAGAATCAAAAGTGAAGAAAACCTTTCAAGGACTTAAATATCATTTAACCTCTAATTTAAGAAATGTAAAAGAATTCTTGTCGAGACATAAACGGACAAATGAGGCTGACAATCCCTCAGGATTTTCAGAAACTCGTGAAACACAAAAGGGAGTGAAATAAAATATTTTCTATTTCGAAAAATGAAGATATGACCAAACAGTGGATCATTACTTGTCGAGACATTGAATAAAATAAACTTGAAAAATGGTAAGTCTGTTAGCATATTTACAAAACGTAATGGATCGCTTTGACACATTCGTGTTCACGTGCATAATTATAATACTCTCAATTAAATTCTTGACACGCGATTAATTGTAATATAATTTAACTGCTTTACTGATATAACTGTTATAAGTTTTTTAGCATGCGTGACTTCGATTCAGTTTGATACCAATTCGTTTAAAGTACTTTTGAATTTCCTGAATACCACCTGCATTATAATCCAAAAAGTAGATTTTTAGAAAATGAATCCACATTAAATCTGCCTAACAAAATGGAAGTAAAAAGTGGAAGATCTAGACGATGTTTAAAACGATAGAGCAAGAAATAAATAAATGACGCGTTAAATGATCGATATACCCATTCTCGTCTAAATGCTCGGAAATTCTTGAAATTAATTGGTAGTGCATAAATTGAAAGGAAAAATCCTGAACAACTTACACAATCGAATGATTTTCTAGAAGAGATATATTGATGACAAAGCTTACTTATTATATGATCCTGAAAAATTGAAGGTAATGCACTTACACCAGTGTTCAGTAACGCATACAGAATATTTGAAACCTGGAAAAAAGGAGCTGCAGGAAAGAACATTTCTGGGTATCCACTTACTTCTACAAGAAGGGCAGAATAAACTTAGGTTTGTAGGAAAATGACGTTTACTTCTACTTCTATTCCTAGTTACTCGTATGATCCTTGGCCTTACGAAAGGGCCATATTGAAAAATCTTATTAGAAGAACCTATACTCATTCCTCGCTTCATTCATCGCTTAAAGGAGTTTAAATTACATTAGAGATGTTGCGGTTGATCATGGGTATAATCTGAAGACAATATATACACTTATTCAGAATTTTACATTTATTAAAATTTTCTTTTCAAGGACAGCCAGGACCCAGGTTCTGGCATTTTCAGGATCCTGGCCCACAATAACCTCTTCTCTAAGAATTTGTCATATGTAGGTTGCATTCTTCAGTTTCTCCGAAAAAGGATAGAAGGATATAATGTACGCAGGAAAGATTTATGTACAGTACAGTACCTTTCTATCTAGATTTGCTAGAACAAATGACATACAGAACTTTCGGGACGAGGCCAAGCTTTTAAAATATCTTTGCTAGATCGGCAGAATCCATACAAACCTACAAGCACATCTTGAAAGGCTCGTGTATCAACTCTAAGGACAATTTTCTCTCCAACGTTTGTCGATCTCTAAATTATATAGATTTTGGTTTGGTTTATTGGCTGGTTTATTAGTTTACGGCAATGCAACACATGTACAATCTGCCGATTTCCCGGGAGGATTTTCTAAGGGAAGCTGGTCCCTATTTAAGGGAAATTAGTTTATTTAGGTGTCACAAACGTGAAGAAAACTCAGAAAACTCCACGTGGTCAGCCCATTGGCAAGGCGCGAACCCACGATCAACTATTAGGGTTCAGTGGGTTTAGCCACTAGTGAGCTTATAAATATTGAATCCGATACTGTGTGTGTTTTATTTTTTAATTTTGTATTTTGTTCTACGTTCCGCCATCTTATATGTTCTATTTCTGTAGTATTCGATTTTCGGTTGCACGATGAAGGCCTTTTAAAATGACTGAAAACGTCCGCATTAATTAAACGTAATTTCCTTGTTGCTGATTGTTTCCGTGGTGATTATTAACAATTGATTATCTGTAACAATTATCCAATTTACACTCTTAAATTCTTTCGTGTTAGAAGCAAGTAAGCTTCTAATGTAATTTTTCCTTTCCTTTTTTTTTTTTTTAACCAATCACTTATATAAAAAGTACAATAAAATATTATTATATTTTATATTTAATACATCACAGAGTGCTGCCAGCGCTAGAATATTAATTAATAAACCTTCTAATAATGTAGCAAGTGTTAATAATTGCTGCATTCTGAAGAGCCCTGTAGAGCCATGGAGGCAAGATCTATTGTCTTTAAGCTATCAAACAGCGTACCAGCGCAAGAAGAGATTATTATAATTATTATTATTCCTTGCTGACGTATTTGAATGTTATTTTTCATTACTATTTTTCAAAATTCAAATAACAACTTTCAGTTTGTTTATCTGTCTGTAGGGGTGCTCACGCACAACATAATTCAGAAATTGAAAGAAATTTTCGGGTATTGTAGAGGATGTAATTTCGCTTTCATATTTTTATACGTAATCACAGTTTAATTTACTCCATTATATATATATATATATATATATATATATATATATATATAACATTTTAATAATAAACTACGTGATGTCATTACTGACGGCATTTATGACGTATTAAAAGTAACAGGAATTACGATTGTACGTGACGTAGTCATTTATGAAGTCCAAATAGTAACAGTGGTAAGTGTATTCTAGCAGAATTTCAATACATAGAGTACACCTACCGTCTACTTTTTGTGTAACTTATAGATTTACATTATACATGTTTATTTAAATGGGAAAATACAGTAGCAATTTTTAAAAAAATAATCGCCTCCGGTTGATTTCCACGCAATTCAATTTCGCTATCATTTTTTTTTTTAGTACTAAAAACAGAATAATGCAATAACTGTTGCTACAAATAAATAGAAAAGAAGAAGAGAAAAAGTGTATTTCTATTAAATTTCGAAAATATTCGGGTAAACATTACATACTTTTTATCATAAATTTAAAATTAATTCCATTTTTTTTCTCGATTATTTCGAATTCAAACCGTGTTACACGCTATTTATAACTAGAATTAATCGAGAAAATACACAATAAAATGCATTTTTACTATACAAAAACAGTAAAACCTGTTCAAAACGGAACTGGTTTTACTGTATATATATATATTAATATATAGAGAGTTAAATATTTAATGACAATTCATTCGTGTGTTCTTCTATAACTAAAGGTAATAAAAGCAAGTATTCTTTATACGCGTATACAGTAAAACCTGTGTAAACCGGACTCGCATGGTAACGAATATTTTTCCAATTTGGCAGATTTCCGTTTTGAACAGGTTGTTTTTATACACATAAAATCACCGAGTTCTGAAGAATTTCCGTTTTAAACAGGTTTCACTGTATAAGTTTGTATAAAAGATTAATTTTCAGAAATTTATTTCTAATATACCACATCGTTTTCATGTATAAATTGTACATTAAATCCTGTACTATTATTACTTTTGGATAATTAAATTCCGACGATTTAGAGAGTGTACACGGTGATTATTATTATTTCTGCTTATGAATTTTGTCAACAATATTTCTCGAATAAAAATAAATTTAGATCGAACATAACATAAAAATTTTTAATGGTGTTTACTAAACGTTTGAAAAATCGTCTATAGATTATTATAGTATCGAATTTTTTTTTTTTTGGAATGATAAATACAGCGAATTGTATATTGAATAGATGAAAAAAAATGCCTATAATACTCGAAGATTACTTTCTGAAGCGCAAATTTAAACATTTTTTCAGGGAAAACGACTTACGCGTACGTCTACACTCGAGTATTTACTGAAGTGTTATTAATGTTAACTACAAAAAAATCAATTTATTTATATTTTTTATATTTCTTTACATAAAAAAGTATATTAATTTAATTGTTTCGTGTACTTTTACCACTTTTTTTTTAGGTATTAGGCACTTGGTAAAGAACGTGTCGTGACTTCGTGCGACACTGCGGACTTTTCTTTAAATGGCCGTTATTTTCTTTTGTTATACCGAAAATATTTTAAATAAATTTCATTTTTCTACAATAGAGTAATTCGCGAAATGTTATTTACCCGTCTTCACGCAGCGATGACTTCTATAATTTAAAAATAAATAAATAAAGTTAAATACGTAGAAACGTCCTTTTATAAAGGCGAATTCCATTTATATAAAATAAATTATATTTTATACAAGATGGAATTGGTCTTTTATATTTTAAAAATTTTATTCTTTAAACTTTTCCATTTGTTTAAATTAACGTGATTTATTTTTAAATGATTTCGTGCCCTATGCAAAGTCACGCCGGCGACTTCTCTTTTAGGTTATTTAAACGGCCGACATTTTTATTTTTTGTTTCCTTACGATCATGAAAATATTTTTCTTGATTTATGGACGAGTACAGGAACATAATACTTCAACCGAATTTCTCTATGACGAATAGTTGTTGAGATATAAAGCGTGATTGATGAACAAACACTAAGAAAATTCAATGTATTGTATAAATTATGTCAATAGAAACGGTTACAAATCGTAAATTCTAGTGTGAAATTTTACTTTTAGTTAATTGTTAACCGTGTTTTAAATATAATACAATAATAAATACGTTCTTCTTATAGATTTAAATACGCGTGATGGAATGGATTTTAATAAAAATTGGATTTAAAAAATTCATTGTTTAAAATGAATTCAACACGAAACGATTTTTCTCAGAAATTCTGGTTAATGTACACGTTGTTTGTCGACATTTCGATATTTTTTAAAATGCTGTTGGCTAGTGATTTACAGCAATTTCTTATGATTATTTTTATCTCCGAGATGGGCATTCACATTATATTTTCCTGGGGGAGGGTATAAACTTGGAGAGAAATAATTAATTACATCTATAACTTTTTAACTATTTAATTTTTGGGGTAAAAGTAGATTATACAATATAGTATTTCACTAATACAAAGAAAAGACTGATAAAGAATTTTGGGTGGAGTTTATAATGTTTATAAAGGGAGGGTAAGTGCCCTGTTCCACCCTGTGGACACATGTCTCCAAGAATATCCAATAGAAATATTACCTATAGCAGTTTCTTTCAAAATTTTCGGACTACACCTGTTTAGTGCAAATATTTCAAGTGTCCAACATGAATTTTTGTTCCTCTCGAGTCTTTTATTACCCCTTTAGCGCCCACTTGAGAATATCTGATGAACATATGTCACCAAAGTTCTTGATTATGACGATTATCATAAATTCTTCGATACCATCAACAATTTCCAATGATTGTTGACAAAGATGACCTTCTTTATTGAATATTCTCGATGATAAAAAGAACTAAGACACAGTTTTTGCGTGGGATGATATGAACGGCGTCTTCATTTATCAATCTTTATTGTAAAGTGTAGAAGTAATTTTGATATTTTTTTATGTTAAGTGCTAAATGGTAATTACACTTTTTATATTTAAAAATTACAATAAAATTCCAAATAAAATAACGAATTACACAACTTCTCTTAATTCGTTTAAAACGAAATGGTAAATATTTACTTTCTCCCTTAAAAATTTCAACTAGTTAACGGTTTTTACCCCTTTCAAAAGAATTAAATTTCGTAAAAACTGCTATTTCACTAAAAATTACTTGAGAACCTTTCAAAAATAAACGAATTTTCTCGAGTTTAGTAATTTTTTTTTTAAATGAAGGAATCGCCGGAGTAACTGCATAAAATGATTACGATTAGTTTGATACTGATACATGCATGAGTTTAATTCCCCAGAAGAATGATCATGCATGTTTAATCCTCTTCTCCAGTTCCTCGGCATGCAACCCGGACTACACGAAATGTAACTTATCTGTTGTCTCGGTGCTCGTTTAGGCAGTCTAAAATGAGCCTAAAATCAAATTCGGCGTATTTAATTATGCAATTTCCATTTTAAATAGCGTAATTTATAACGCGTTTTTTTTCCCTACAAAATCCAGACCGACTGACGGACACACTATATAACGGGAGAGATAGAAATTCGATTTTGGCAACGCATTATCCAAATAATAGTCGGTGGGAGAGTCAAATCTCCCTCCAGTATCTTCATAACGTAGAGGTATGAAGACGTTTCTGTGAATCCTGTCCGAAGTCACCCTTAGTTGTAAATAATTAATCTGGCCTTAAGCTTTTCATATCTGGTTTCGATTTACATCTATCAAACTCCGTTTTCGAGATTTAGGAAGGACGGACAGACGAAATACTATAAATTTTATATTAATTATACTTAATTACTTTCCTGACTGTTATATACAACACAGGATCCCCCAAAATTTTTACATTTTTCGACTCGGGGGACCTTCAAACGTAATGCAAAAAAGTTGAGGGTTTCTGTACGTATGGATATTAGCGTGCGTGGGAGGTGGCATGATTTTATTCATCCATTTTGAAGCTTAATAACTCCTGTGCCTTTTGTCGAAAATTCTTTAAATTTCGTAGGGAGGTTTGAGTATTAGTGAAAAATGGTTGTAGAAATTTTCAGAAAAATTGGACCATTGGTTCGGGAGATATAACCTCCCTTAACATCTCCCGTAATATCTCCCGAACCAATCTGAAGATTTAAAATAATGATGAAAATTATTAGGAACGAAAACAAATAAAGAATTTTGGGAAATTTCAGAAGGAACTTTCCCCCATTCTTTATTTGTTGCCAGCTACAGTCTAGCTTTTTAAAAGAACGTTATTGACGTTTATATTCTCTTAAATTACATTTACAAACTTCTAGATTCAAATTTTTCCCTCTGAAAATCCCTTATAAAATCCTGGAAAGTCTTAAATTCGAAAAAATATAGCATTTAATATTTATTTTTAAACTGCATCATTTAGTTATAAATATAAAAATACATTCGAACACTTGAAAACTTCGCAAATACTAGAATAAAATCACTTTTCATTCAATAAAATTAAATATAAATCGAACGTATATTTTAAGGTTTATAAATAAATATATATATATTTGCTATATTAATTCAATATTTATTTTCTTATTAAATTAATAAATCTATTTTAAGTATGCAAATAAGTATGCATGAACGGCGAAAAGTGATTGGCAATTCGTGCATGCTACGTCAGAACTGTATGCTGGAGTTGTATTGAAAATGAATATATTTTTAAAGAATTAGATAATAATATTAGATTTAAAACGTGCCGAAGTAATTAAATTCATTTGAGATTTATAAATAATGCGTACGTTAGAAAATATTGTAGTAATCCGGCGCCATGCATAATATAGCATTTTGAATGAAGATAAATGAGCACTTAGTGAAAGTTTCTTTATTTCGACGATCATCGATTTAACCTTTTAAATTAAAAAAAAAAAAACATATTTTATTACATATTACGCCATATTATCTAGTCTCGACCTTAATTTCTATCGTCTCGTCTAAAAATCCATAATTAAAATTCAGTCGAACCGCCGCGGGGTGTAACCATCATGGAACATAACCGCATAAATTATATTACTTTTATGGACGTCACAAAATAATTTACACAGAAAAACACGAAATTAAAATTTAAATTCTCTTCGAAATTACTATCATTTATAAATTCGAATAATAAAATTATCCTCTGTTAATTGTAGAACTTTCAACGCCAAGTAGATGAATGGTGGAAGGAACCGGAACTGTTACCATAGTAACTGGGGGGGGGGTTATTTTACAGCCGCGCGATTAGCAACAGTCAAAAGACCGGTCGATTACATCACGTCTTCCAACAGTAGAAAGATCAATACCCCGAGTAATATAAGTAATTTCTAGTCCTCACGCGGGATTAGACAGATGGAATATTTGGTAAAAATATTCTTTTTATTATTATCATTATTATTACCATTATTATTATTATCATTATTATTATTCATCCTGCTTATATTAGAATTGACAATCAGGAATAGATATGTAACAGATAAAGTATCACTTATTTACAAAATGGTTTTACCTTCATCAAATTTTAGTAATTCTTCGTGTATAGGTGTATATTGTCAATATCATTGAGCAAAGATGATATCTTCTTCTTCTTCTTCTTCTTCTTTTGTCTTTTCAAAATTTCTCAATAATAAGTTTAAAATAAAAATTTCGTATTGAAGATTCGTTTTACTTTTGGCAGAATTTAACAAGTTTTAAAGTTAAAAAAAAAAAGAGGCTTTGAAGAGTTGAGTCGGGACATACGAGAGATTACTTTCCTCTTCAGTTTATGTCCCGTTATTCAATAAATTTTATCAAAAAAAAAAAAAATTGTAGATAATCTGTAGAGGAGAGACCATTTCGGAATGAGCAAAAAATCATTTCTTTTAAAGTATTTTTCCTGATAGAAAAATAAGGGAAAAAAAGGAATAGAAGGAACGTTGATGCAATTTGGATATGAAGTGGAAGTTTTTCTGTCGTAACAACACGGATGAAAAAATATATAAGAAGATAGATTAGGAAATATCTTGTTCCATCAAAATCAAATAAATATTCCGTTTCTAATTTAAATTCGTCTCTACGATTAATCATCTGAATATTCTCATCGGAAACAGTGCACATCAGTTCGTAGTTTTCTTTTATAGTCATTTATGGTCGTTTATATAACTAATAGTAATAAAAATCGGAAGAGAACGGATAAATTGGGAGAAAAATGTGTAAAAGATGTTTCGTATAATGATAAAAGGATGCCTGGTAATTGATTTGGTATGACAGACTCGAATGAGAGAAATTCGGTTCGCATGTTATCAAAGACGAAAATGATATTAATAATAAGATGATGATAAGAAACATAAGTTGGACCCACCATACACGATGTGAATTCATCGAAATCCGAGTTCTGGGAAGGCGACATAATTAAACATTTTTATAATAAATAGTTCTGCACACACCTGGCATTCAGTCATATCCTGTGCTCTTCTTCCTCTTCGTCGTTCTCCACCACCACTGGCAGCAATTGCCTGTGGTCCGATAATTTCCTCTTCTTACCTTCCGATTTGCTTTCATCTTGGCTAGTGAAAGCCGACAGCCATAGTTTAATTCCTCGATCTTCGACTCCTGCAGATTTATCTGTCTCGGGAAGTCGAAAAATCAAAGCCACGCCTTCGCAGGCTCTCGGTGTCACTCGAAACTGTCGACCCGAACCAGGTAAAACTTCCACCGAACATGAACGTAAATTAAGGCTAGCTAACGGCCTGCAAGCCGTTAACACTCCTCTAAGAGGGCATAAAACGGCGAAATGTTCGCTCGAAGTTCTATAAACTCTGACAAACATTCTCTGACCCGGGTTACTAGTCGACTTGAAGATCTCAAGTATGCCAGACATGATCTCTCCAGCTTCCGGCCGACTGTAATCGGTGGAGGTGCCAAATCTTAAAGATGGTACGCAGGGCATCTCAAACTCAATTCGGATCCGTCTAGATCTTTAGTTCTTCGGCCACACTGTCAACTTACGACATACGACGTTATTTAATCTGTGCATTCTTCCGGCCATTTTGTGACGTAAAATACGCCTTCTATGCCATTGGACGTTGGAACATTCTGCGTTAGTTGTCCCCAAGCATGCGCAGCTATGCAGTAGATTGCCCACGGATCGATGGAAGAGCGCAGAGATAAGCAGAAACCGAAACCGTTTCCTGCGCAGTCGACCTGGCAAATGGAAATAAAATTGCTGTATTAAAAGTCAAGACGCGTGTGATAGAAGTTAGAAAGCAAAATTTAATAGAAGTCAGTCAAAATCGTCGGATCCCGATTCAAAGAAGTGGAAGATTACCACTCCTTCGATTTGACAGGATTCTTTTTCCGCCAATCTTCTACAAAAGAAAATGATGGAGTTAGTCGAAAATGCACATCTCTCTGTGTTAAAGTGTCTATAATTCAATAAAATAAGCTAAAAAGGGTGTTAGATAAAGCGCAACTTTGTTACCCAATCGATTTTTAATAAGATCTTTTTAAAGATGGCGGTATTGATTGCAAAAAATGCTCGTTTTAAACTCCCGTAATTTAAGACTCAATAAGATTTCACCCACAAAAATCGATAGAAATATATATACATGTATATTTTATTAACTTTGAATGATTAATTCGTAGCAAACAGCGAAGAATTTAACCCGCAATGATTTATCCTATTTAGGAAATTAGAGAGTTTGAATGTAATATCAATGCATCCGTCGGGTCGCCTATACATGGTATAATTACAACACTTGTCCTCTCAGGAATTTCTGATTTGATTATGCATGCAATGAGAACAATTACTTTACTAATTCTATTAATATTTACATAAGAAGAAGGAATTGCAGGTTAAATTATCATGGATAAAAATAGGCTTTAAAAAATGGGTGCAAGAGTATTTTTTTTTTCTTGTCGGATCATTTGCTACTGTTCCATCTATAATTAATGCATCTATTTTTAAACTTAAACTAATATTTTTAAATTGTAAAAAGAATTAGGACGGAAATTAAATTCTTGTACGTAAAATTATAATTTTCAAATCAATATTTTTTTATAGAAAAAAATAATAATAACAGAAGAAAAATTTTTATAACGCGCATCGATATTTATTAAAGAGGGTATTTTTAGAATGGAGACGAAAGAAATTAGAAGGAGAAATAAGTTTTGAAAAAATTAATTACGTTATAAAAATAATGATGCGTTATAATTACCTAATTTATATGTTCTTTTTTTTCTTATACAGTCAAACCTGCAATAACGGCCACTTTCTAACAACAGCCATTCTTTCAGGAGTGTTGAACAGCAGTGCACATAAAATAACCTCCAAACAACGGCCATTCTTTCAGGAGTGTTGAACAGCAGTGCACATAAAATAACCTCCAAACAACGGCCATTCGTTCAGGAGTGTTGAACAGCAGTGCACATAAAATAACCTCCAAACAACGGCCATTCTATGTATTCCCTTCAGTGGCCGTCGTTAAGAGGTTTGACTATGTTTTAATAATTCATTTCTCATACAATACGCTTAAAAAATTAATTAAATTATAAAAATAATGATACTTTATACCCAATTTATTTATTTATTTTTTTTTCTTAACAGTGGAACCAGCAACAGAGGCGACCTCCCAATACCAGCTGTATTGTATACGTTCCAATCAATGGTCGTTGTTCAGAGGTTTGACTGAATTTTTCTCATTTTCTTTGAAAAAATAAAAGTATAAACAGTGGCGAAAACAAAGATAAACGAGAAATTTATTTTTATTTCGAGGTGTAAAAAAAATTAATTAAATTAATATCTTACACTTAAAAGAGATTGGAATACATCGAAAATTAAGCCAAGTAAATAAATAATAATAATAAAAATTCGAATTTTTCTTTTATACACTAGCAGATATAAATAATTTTAATTGTATAAATGCATGTAATCTGCCAGAAAACCTACTCTAAATAATTGAAACCGAAAGAAAATCTGGATTGTGATTGAAGTGGTGGCGCGATTATGCAATACTTTTGTATTGAGGCTATCATTTAAAGATGAAAAACAAATAATTAAAAGAGGTTTTTCTCTATTTTACCACGTTTTAATTTCAAAGAAAAACCTCTGAAGATTTAGAGACGATTATTTCGTGAATATCGATCGATAATAATTATTCCACTATGTTATCAATAATTAAGATTAATAGTTATCGTTTTAGTGATTTGTTTATAATCACTAATAGTTAAATATTTGAAGATTTATTATAATTATATGAAGTCGAACCTCCGAACAACGGTCACTTACTGGATAATGAAGTTTAAAATTTTGTTTAACAACAGTTATTTGAAGTATTCAACGCATTCTTCTATAGTTTATGTCGTTGCTGACACGTGCTTGGCTTTAAATAACTGTTAAAAATAATTATATATAAACAGTGTAAATATTGAATAACCAAAAATAATTCGTAAAACGTGTCTTAAGAATATAATTATCTTACGCAAATTAAGGAATTAAAAATAACGTTTTAAAGTAATCCCATTAATGTAATAAGATAATAATTTCTAAATTAAAATTCATTAAGGATAATTCTATATTACATTATATATATATTAGTATTTATATAGGCTTAATATTTAAATTTATACCATTAAGATTACTTGAAACATGAAAAACACTACAGTTAATTCATCTATGTCCCACTCTGTTATATATCAACAATACGTTAAAACGAGTATGTTTTGGTAGATTTATTTTCGTCTATACATTATTTCTATATTTTTTTCTCTTAATTGACGGATTTAACGATTAATATTCGGTGATTTCTTGATGATTTATGGTCGATTAGATTTAGGAAACAGGAAACTCGACGGATTTAGGAAAATTAAAAGATGGCTTCTGTTACGAATAACGCAAGAGAAAAGCAGAAGCAAGTAAGATTATATCTGTTTGTTTTCCTGCTGTTATGTAACAGAGAGAAAGTTGGGATTTTTCATTGTATATAAAAATTGTTAGTGTATATATGTTTGCGTGGAATGTACTACTTTTCCACCTATTTTGAAGTTTAAGTAATAACTCCTGTGCCTTTTGTCGAAATTTTATAAACTTTCGCAGAGAACTTTATGTATTAGGGAGAAATGTTTGTAGAAATTTTCAGGAAAATCGTGCTATTGATTCGGAATATATGGCCACACTCCTTTAATATCTCTCGAACCAATCTGAATACTAAAATGTAATGGTAGCAATTATTACGGATGGAAACAGATAAAAGAATGCTGGGAAAGTCCAGCAACAACGCTGCCACCTTTCTTTTTAATCAATTAGATGAATTTCCGATACGCTCTTTTCATTCATATTTAGGTTCTCACGATGGACCTATGATTCAGCATCCCATTTCGACAGGCTTGAGTCACTGGAAATAAAAATGTTTCGTGTCTGCGATCGCTTTTGGATCTATCTATTCTCTTAATAGTTCGATCGATTTTAAATAATATATTCGACTCTGACAATATTTTCATATTTTATATAATAAAAGTTTATTCCTTCCAACAGAATTCCAAATTTTAACAGAATAAAAAATAAAGATTTATCATCTGAATAACTATTATATAAGGTTAGACATTTCGTTTCTGTTGTTTTATTTCTTATCTAAATCAAATCCAGTCATTCTCCAAGCGGTATTATATTATAATTTTAACAGTTTAAGTATTTTCTGTCTGTTAAAATAGTATTGGTTATATTATAACTTATATATAGACCTGTATTAGTGTAGATATATTATAAATCGAGTGGGATAAATACAATATTTCTAATTGTAATTTATATATATGTACTGTATATAAGTCAAAATATGTATGTTTAGCATAAATATTCTTCTACCCCAGGATTTCCCAATGGGATCGGTATTGACCTTAGGGGTCAATGAATCTATGTAAATATTAAAAATACATTTTTAGCCCTCAAATATAGGAAGATGCCTTTTAAGAATTATGTAAGAGATTGTTGCATATATACTTAAATATATATTGAAGGGGTCGATACATAAAAAAGGTTGTTTTACAACATAGAAAAAACACTATGGGGAATCCCACTCCACCACTCCTAAAGCCCACCCCCTCTTAACTTAATCCCGAGCGATTTTTTTGTGTTTTGTAGTTTCATTATTGTAAATACTCGGGCCATTAAATGTACATTTTAGTTACTAAGACCATTGCTCTTCTCGCCCTCTCCCAACCCTCCTCACCGATCCCTACTCTCTGAAAAGCGTGCTTAGCTCGTTATTTTTAAAACGAAGACACGAAAGAAATATAATAAAAATAAATATAATGTTTATAAGTAATAAAATTAAATTATTTTACTTCCGATTTTAAAATCACTCAAGATAATTTTTCATTCATTCTAGACAGCGTATATATACATATATATTCAAGATATAAATTTAGATACGAGCCATTAAGTGAAGATGTAGTCTTGCAATCCGACGATAAAAATTAATTTATTTTAAAGTTAAATTTAAAAGCAAATATCTTTAAATCAAGCAAAGATTTTAAAATTATAAATTCTGTTTAATGTAAAAGCTACAAAATATTTTATTTGAAATTCAAGAAACATGCAACAAAACAATTTCATAAAAGTATAAATTATTTATAAAGAAGTACTTAAATGTTAATTCGCTTTAAATTCTTTAATTTCTCGTATTACTTTACGCTATAAAACTTATATATTTTACTTATTTATAATTCATATAATTATAATAATTGATGAGTTAAGGATAAACAAACTTATTTTTATAGCTTAGCTAACGTGATTTAGTTTGTTAAGTATATCAAGGATATATATTTATAGGTTTTTATATCGAATTTTCTTCAATATATACAAATATTATTCGATTCAGTTGAGGTTATAACATAAAATAATCTAAAATACAGGCTGTACTCGATCTCGATTTAATACTGTATTTATGGAGGCCATTCCATTAATTCTGTTACATTATTGACATCTTGTATACGGTACAGTATTATTTTATTATAAACGAAGAGTAAAATTAGTTAAAAAATACAAAAATAAAACAGATGTACACACTAACATTCAGGCAAGTATTGTTATTAATCATGATTCAAATACGCTCGAGAAGGGAGTTAGATAGACGAAAGTCGAGAATAGATATGGAAAGCTTAAGGGGCTTCGATTAACTATATACAAATTTCCTTTCTGGACCGGAAATCACGTGATTTCAATTCAAACATTTTCTCCAGAACGGAATTAGATAGATGACCGGCATGACTCTGCTGTTATCAGGAATAGTATGATATACAGGGGTAAGACACTGCTAAAATCGAGAGCATATATTAAAAATATGATTAAAAATTGAAGCCCAGAATTTTGACAATAATTTTTGCTTGTCTTTTTAAATTTTTCCTTCTAAATTCTTATTTATCTTTCGAAAGTAAGATAAATAAAAGTAGCATTAATGGCGTGATTGGCATCCATTATATTTTATTAAGATCTTTATTTTCAGCGCTAATTTTATTACGTGTTAATGCTATATTTAAGTATCTTATTCATAAATAGTCAATATGTTAATAAATAAATAATATATGTATTGTGATGTATTGTACTGTACGTATATTCTTAGAATATTATATAACCACGGTGACCAAACTCGGATCGCGACCCTTCTTGACCCTTATCGTGGCTCCCTATACGATTTTTTAAATATCTAAACTTGATACAGTCTTATATATATATACGTAATTTTGCTGATTATTATATAATGTGATATATATTAGGATTTAAAGTGTAACTCGTAACTTAAATAGGCAATCGCAAGCCAAGGGTACGTTCATATGAACCGAATTTTAAATAGTGTCCTAACTCAAATCCATAAACCTTTTACTGTAAGTAATGAAGGAGAAACATTAATATGTATTTAAATAAAAGAAAAGAAATTAATCTATAATAAACTTATTTTCTCAAAGTATCTTTAGGTTAAGAATGCGTACAATACGTTTAGGGGGGTGCATTCTTAACCTAACATAACAATAATATTTATTGTAAACAGTAATGTATTATTATATATATATATATATATATATATATACTAGCTGCGTGTGCCCATTGTTGGGCTTTTGAGGGGGTGGGGATTGGGAGAGGGTGATAAAAGCAATGGTCTTAGTAATTAAAATGTTCTGTACATTTATTGACCCGATAATTACAATGATGTAACTGTAAAACACAAAAAATCGCTCGGGCTTAAGTTAAGAGGGGATGGGATTTCGGTGTGATTGAGAGAGGAGATCTCCACAATATTTTTTCTAGGGAGTCGGATATTTATGCCAAATTTGGTACTTTTAACTGTATAGAATTATTTATCTAACATACATACAAATATACGTATTTTGATTTATATATATATATATGGATATATAACATATAAAACAGTTTTAATATACAATGCTGCTCTCGTATTTCTGAAAGGCGATATATGGTTTCTGTTGTGACGAAGTTTGGCTAGTCGTGTTATATAAGACATACTGTTCAAAATTAAATTATTAACAATAAGTTTAATGTCTCGTCCAACGCATACAGACTTATTTCGTTTACATTGCAGAGTCATCAGAATATAAAAATATATTTATATAAAGAAAATAACGTGTAAGAAAATGCAGTAAACTCAATAAGCAATTTTTATTAGCTAAAAGAACTGTTGTGCTTAATTCATTTACATTCAAAGCATTGGAACAAAATCTGATCGATAAATTCTAAGGTTATACGTTACGATTTGCAGAAAATGAGCCATACTGAGAAGTATATCAAAGAAGAAATATTACTCTATCTCAGGAAAAAGCCGTTACCCCATACTATGTGCTAGTGTTGAGAATGATGTTTATTCATTTTTTTGTAAACATCATTCTCTTATCACACAAACTCTGTCATAAGGAAGATGGAGAAAAAGAAGAGCAACGTGTTCAATAAACTTTGTGTAAAAAGTGGAACAGAAATCCTTCTGATGTCGAGAACTTCCTTTTTATAACGATTATTTGAGTAAGACTAACGTTGTCTTACTCAAATAATGATGAACGTTACATCAGTGGATGGAATGTCTCCAGAATGGCCGAGAAGCAATAAAAAATGATCCACATTGAAGATGGATGTCGATATTTCATACTAAAGAAATGGTTAAAAAAAAAGACGAGAAATTTTATAATCAGGAAAACAACCTTTTTTAAAGTTATTTTACTTTATTTGAAGGATAAAACGGGAGAATCTGTAAAAAAATTTTATTAGTTTTTGGCATTACTGTAACATTCCTTTACAATGTTGTCTCCATTTAAGGATTTTTGACAGATGTGTATCTACAATACCACACTCTCCGTATTTACTACCGTTAAAAATCAAAAGGAACTTGAAAATATTTGAGAACATTTTAATCATCTAAACTAATTTGGCGAAACTTTAGTTGCATAACAGTTAGAGACTTCTAGCAATGCTTACAGAAGCGATAAGAAACATTAGAGTAAATGTATATCATCAGGTAAACTGTACTTTGAAAAAGATAGGATATAATAACCATATATTTACAATCATATATGTCAGGTCCTTAAAGGACACAGCATACGCCTTGTAATATATTGTACTGTACATTGAATCCAATTAACCAAATATAATAGTTTATTAGAATCCATTATATATTTGATTGAAATGAGTTACTATCGATTTAAAGCTAAAATAATTGTTTAAAATTAATAATTTGCAAGATAAAAAAGTTTCTTAGACAATTATTTTGGAAACAGATATGCGCTTCAAGGATTTCTCGAAAACCATTTCAAAGATTCTAGGTTAAGAACCTATGATCTGAATGCCCTTTGCATTTTTTTTCTGTTATTAACGACAGATATAAAAATCGTTTAAGAGTCTGAAACATTACAGATGGAGACGAACTGTTTCTCTATTCTGATTATCATCCGACCATTAACAGTCGGATGATAGTCAGACATCGATATCATTCCCGCTGGGAATGGACATTACGCTCCGGCTGAGGTAATTCGCTTTCCAGTGCAAGATGCGGAAACTAACAATTTCTCATTGGGTTCGAATGGTGCAGATAGCGACAAGTTGTTTCTACAATCTGCAATTCTACTATCAACTGTTGGACGACAGTAGAAGCTCGAAAGCATACCTTTAGGATAGAGAAATTGTACTAGAATCCGTTTAGGTTGGATAACCCGCATCTTATTGAAAAAAACTCACCGTGAGAATGGAGATCAGCTGCAGTTACGGTAAAAAATAAAAGGGTTTAAATGAGTTGGGAGAAAATTACCTCATAAAAGAGAAGTGGGGAAATGAAATGGGAAGATTATGACTTATATTCTTTCAAATTTATTAATTAAATCTACGTGAGACGTACTTGCTGGCTAATACCGATGTACACAGTGTAGAAAGTCCATAAATATTTAGAAGGAAGGATTGATCTCACGAAATGACTCTAATTTTGTCAACAGATGGAAGCAAGCAAATCGAATGGATTAAAAGCACTTGTTTAAAGAAATTGTATCAAGTAAGAAATTTGATAATTAATAGAAAAATATGAGGATCAAATATCAACAGATCAATTGGAAAGAATGTAGGATTCAGAAATGAACTGATTAAAGTCACTATAAAAATAAAAAGACTGTCGATGAAAATTAGGAAGTAGAGAATGAGATGGTACGACCCCTTTCATAAATACATGGAAAGACTATAAGATTTGTTAGTAACAAGGAAAAGGAAGATAAATATCCAAGAAAAGATGAAGGAATTGTGTAGCAGGAGACACGAAGGAGATGATATTATGAATGATATCATGGCAGTGAACAAAGCTGAATGAAGATGTATTTACTGCAGGAACTCCATTTTAAAGTGAGATCAGTAATGCTGAAGGAGACTAAAATATATTAATAATTTGAAGAAGTTAATTTTTCACTTGAAAATGAGCGAAACTTTTGCGTTGTGACTTACAAGATTAAATTGCCACGTTGAGGAAACCAAAATTGTCTGTAAATTTAGAAAGGTTTTCGGCCATTCTTCGATCATCTTCAGTTTATAACACTAGACACGTGAAGAAAATCCTGGAAACTCCACGTGGCCAACCCGTTGGGGAAGCGCGAACCCACGACCAGTGTTCAGTGGCGTTATCCACTGAACAATTCAAACCAAATTGATGCAACTTAAATTATTTTTGCGTTTAATTTTAATAATAAACAGAATTTTGGAACTGGAGATTATTTTGTTAGTGATTATTAAGCATTTTACTATAGTTTATAGAAAAAATTTTTATATATGTAGGTTAAATAAGTAAAAATGAGATAAAAGATATAGTTTATATTCGATATAAAATAAAATATTCTATGTAAAGAGAGGTGAATGTTTCCAGTAAATTTAAGTAAGTTGAAAATATATTTCCTGTTACATAAAATATACCATAAAGATACATAAATGGACCTATATAAAATTGAAAACTGTTAAATAAAAATGACATATTTAAATATAAATACTATATTTAAAACTTTATATTTTTAAATATAGCCTTATAAATATATAGGGCCTGTATTATAAATAACATAAACCACATAAATCTATATTTTTAAACATTACAAAATAGAAAACAAAGATATAAATTTGGGCATTTCAAATAACATATTCAGATTAATTTTCTTATTTAATTAAATTAAATAATAAATTTATTTATTGTTTTAATGATTTATCCTGGTGTAAGGGAATTTTTAAAATTAATTTAAATTATAATTCTGTGCATGTTATGATTATATTAAGTTAATACAAATGAATATAATAAACAATTCATAAAAATTACTTTAGAGCGATTATTAAAATAATATGAATTTAAAGTGGCAGATTAATTTTACATAAGTCATAGCAGTGGATGTAGGACCGAAAAACTAAATCGTTACTCCACAAATTAGTCGAATTATTAATCGATAGATGGCATAATGCCATTACTCTACCATTTCGTCGGTTATTTTATTTTATTTTTTCAAATAATTTCCACGGATTTTTATCATTCTTTTCAGTAATTATTCTTTTTATTCATTTCATATTTTTAAAAATTTTTTTATTCTTTTTTTCTATTGATTCTTCCCTTATGATATTTATAACTTAAAATACTGTATCTCGGATTCCGGTTGCACCTACGTTGTGATGTAACCGTTAATTACATATAAATTTTAATACAGTTTTTTAAACTTTAAAACATTGTAATGGTATATTGTTTAACTGTAACAACGTTTTTAATTGGTTAAACTTATTAGTATTATGTGACAGTTTTAAATTATTGAATTATATGAGAGTAATTACGTAAATCCTTCTTTGTAATTATATAATTTTAAATAAAATGTCAATAAACTATTTCAAGCTAATTTGTGTTTTAAAAACTATCGATACATCATTTAATTTGTATATTACTTTTCCATTGTTATGTGCCAGAGGGAAAGTATGGTGATTGGTCAAAAATTTTTTTGATAGGTTCCCAAGATATTTACATTTATAGGTTCAGGGGACCTTGAAACGTCGAGAAAAGTAGGAGTTGGGGGATTTTTTCTGTATGTGTGAATGTTAGTGTGTATGAGGAGGGCATGATTTTGTTCATTTAGTTCGAAGCTTAATAATTCTTATACCACTTGTCGAAAATTTCTAAAATTTTGCAGCGAGATTTATATTTTAAGGGAAAATGTTGCTAGAAATTTTCAGAAAAATCGAACAGTTAGATCGGGAGGTATAGCCCAACACCTTAATAGCTCCCAAACCAATCTGCTACCTTAAAGATAATGGTAGCAATTATTAGGGATAAAAACAAATAAATAATGTCGGAAAAGTTCAGCAACAAAGTTCAAGTTTTTTTAAACATAATATACTTTTATTACTATTTTATTCGAAATTCATAAGTTGTATGTTTTAGTTGCTTAATAAAAAATATATATAAATTAGTGCACTTAATTTTATATCTAAATGATCCAGATGGCTTCAATTATTAAGTAATAAAATACTTCAAAATTTAATTTATATATTAATATATAGCTTATGGCAGTATCTAGTTACTCTGCAATTTTGAAAAATTGTAGACCTATAAATTCCCACTGGCGTCTTCTGTCTATCTGTCTGTCCTTTCTTAATCTCTAGAACGGAGTTAGATACGTGAAAATCGAGACGAGATATGGGAATCTTAGGGACAGCAGACTTCGAGTGAGTATATAGGACATTTCGGTTTGCACCGGAAGTCACGTTATTTCAATTTAAAAATTTTCTCCTGGACCGGAGTTAGATAAATGGCCGGCATAACAGGAAAATACGATGTACAGGGGCAAGACATTACTAAAATTGAGAGCATTGTCACGACAAATTGCCGCCCGGCATTGTGATAATGTCACAGTAAATAATCATGCTCATCGATTGTAAATTTCCCTTTCGTCCAAGACAGGTTGAATGAAATGCCACATATCCAAGGTGATAGACTAGCCGGAGGATGTGAAACTTGAAAGAAATTTGGAAAAATTTCTTTCAAGTTTCACATCCTCCGGCTAGTCTAGTAAGCTGATAGTAGGTTTTTAAGTTGGCATTCAGGTAAGAACCTACATTCAGCAAGAATCGCCGTAAAATTTAACATGCTGCATGTATGTGTGATTAGCGAGAAGTCTGGATGCAACGTGTTAAATTTTTCAGCAATTCTTCTTGTAGAGTACAGGCTCTTACCATCAAAATCACTTGAATTCATTCGTTCTTAAAGAATAAACAATGATCGACATAACTGCTAAAAAACAGACTTATGGGATTTCCTGTATAATATGTACAGTACATATAACTTATGTGTGTCAATTTTACTAAAAATTACGAAGGAAATACATTATTTAATAATTATTTATAAAAAGTATTATTTAAAATTGTTTTTAAATTAACGTAAACATTTATATAGCAAAGTTCTTTGTTTTCATTTCATATAATTAAGTCTTTATAAATAAGTATTAATTTCATATATATATATGAAATGAATATTAAAATTATTATTAGAAATCCAGAGAAATTATTATTAAATATTTAATACTTTATAAGTATTAAATATTTAATAATAATTTCTCAGGATTAAATTAATATGCTATATAAAGCAAACCATTACAGATAAAAAATGAATTAAGCTTAATTAATTTCATTTAATTGAATTATTTGATAAAATTCGCGTTATATTAAAATTTGGCTCTTAAAATTCTGCTGTAATCTATATAAAACGGCCATATGTGAAAGTTTTTATTCGTACATTAAAAAAGTATTGTTTTTATTGAACTCTTTTTGCCTTTTGGGCACTAAGAACCATTACAGATTTGACCAGGCCTAGAATGGTATGGCCAAAAGTGGCTCAACATATTCATCATTATTTCCAAGACCCACACTCGAACTCGGACTATTCAAAAAGTAGATTTGATGTCTTTATCACCTTGTATATGTGGCATTTCACTCGATTTATTGAGAAAATTGCAGATCTATAAATTTCCACTAGAATTCGTCTGTTTGTCTGTCTTTCCTTTCTTAATCTCGAGAACGGAGTTAGATAGATGAAAGTTGAGATCAGATATGAAAAGTTTAGGAGAAGGAGGCTCCGATTAACTATATACGAACTTCCGGTTTGAAACGGAAATCAGGTTATTTCAATTCAAAAATTTTATCCTGGACGGATTTAGATGATGACCGGCATGACTCCATTGTTAACAAGGAAAGTATGATTTACAGGGACAAAACACTACTAAAATTGAGAGCACTGTATCGAAAAATTTGTCATTATGACAATGTCACAATGAATAATAACTTGCTAAAAGTTAAGATTTTAAGAAAATTATCAGAACTATCGAACGATTCAAAATTTAAAAAAAATGAAGCTAATGTTTAATCTTATTTTTAATCTCTAATTTCAATTTTAAATCTATATTCTTTAAAGTTCTAAATAATACTAATAAGGAGCATAAATTAAGGCGTTAAGGCAGCACTTAATGCCGGAAACAATTGGTCACATAACAGAAGGGACTCGTTTAAATTTAATGGTAATGATAATAGAATAATATTTTTATGGAAAATTATTATAAGTGAAGTTCGATTTTTCTATCAAACTGCAAATACGACCATTAATCAATATTATGAAATACAAATTCTGTATCATTACTTCAAGATTTTGCTTAAATGTTAAATATTTGCAGCAAATAAAATGTTTAAAGGAAATATTACTTTTTAGGCGCCTCAAATCTGCCATACGCCTTCAAATATGCAATAAACTATAACAAATTACAAGAAACCATTTAATTTTATGGAATACAAACAATATTTCTGTTCTTTATAATCCATTCTTTAGACATTTGTTCTTGGAATTCAATGGTGTCATTGAACCCAACTTCTATAGATCCATTCGAATTGATTGTTAAAGTTCAATTACCAAACTATTTGATCACGTTTACGACCTTATTAAAATTGGAAGAGGAATGTTTCCAATGCTTGTATTTTATTTCATTTTATAAATATTAAACTCGTTCGGAAAATCCACAATATATATTTTTCGGGTCTTTGTCTTAATGGCCGTTATACTCGTAGGTTATGTGAGACCTCTTTTATATAAATTTATATAATGTAAAATTCACATCACGTGATGTTTGATATTATGCTAGTTCTAGGATTTTAGCTAAAATTAAATTAAGAGTGAATGTTGGCAAGTATATATTTGTTCATTTCCGAGGCTAATAAAACGCTAGACCCCAGGAAAAAGCTTAAATTGTCTGTAGTAATACTGGAAAAAACCGGAAATCAGTAAAAACTGGTTTTATTTTCCTGGTTGTTATGAATACATAACAAGGAAAAGTATTGGAATCGTGTCAAATTTGACTCAAGCGGATTTTTGAAAATATTCACGTTTTGAGATCTCCTGAATCCAAAAAGCCAAAAAAGGCAAAATTCCGTTGATATGTATTTATGTGTGTGTGTGTGTGTGTGTGTGTGTGTGTGTGTGTAAGGTGTGTGTGTGTGTAAGGTGTGTGTATCTGTCTGTGTTGAAGTCTATTTCGTTCATTATCTCAGGATGGAGAGAAAATTAGGAAACGAAATTTGGAATGGTAATTTGTATGTAAGGGGAATTAATGTTATTAAATTTTGGTGGTTAAAGGTCCAAGGGGTAGGGAGATAAAGGGGTTTGAGGTGAGTGGGGTCAGACTTAATGACGATTTAACTCGTTATTAGCTTTAACAAATTTTTATAAAACTCATCTCTAGCCTCAAAATCAAGCTTTTTGCCATTTTATAATAATTAATAATATAAACTTTTTCCTATTAAAATCTCATAACAGATGGCGCCTCATACAATTTAATTTATTATGTTTAATAATATAAAAGTTATTTTTTAAATAAAATCTCATAAAAGCCGGCAAAGTTACAGAACTCGTTGCTGGATTTTTTTTTTAAATATCAGATGCCAAACTAATTTCAAAACTGATTTTAATTCAGTATAACTGCTGTTCTATTATTGTGAATATTTCCATTGGCACTTGCACTTCCATTCTTATGGTTTCACTATTATCTTTTGTTTTAATCAATACTTTGTAAAAAAAAGTTTTGAGGCCCACTATTAATATATACAATACATTAAATCTTTATAATGTAGCATTGTAATTAAAAAACTTATTATTAACTTTCCAGGTGAAGTTTAATTAGTAAAAGTAATTTATTGTTAAATAAAGCGTCTCCACAGCATATAACTTTACATTATATAGAGAACAGGCACATTCGAATTGTAATTAAGGCTTTGCCGTGAAAATATGATCAATTTCATTATGTAGAAAGTTTTTTGTAACGGTGCATGATTGTAAAATTTTTTAAAATTTTATGTTAAACAAAGAAGCTTATCAGGAAATTTTCAAATTGTCGTAGAGTAAGACGTCCTGCATTCAGTGATATAAAAGAACCAGCAATTATTTATTGTGATATCGTCACTGCCAGGCTGCAATTTTTCGTTACAATGCTCTCAATTTTAGCAGTGTCTCATCCCTGTACATCATACTTTTCCTGATAACAATAGAGTCATGCCGGTCATCTAACACCGTTCAGGAGAAAATTTTTGAATTGAAATGAAGTAACTTCTGATCTAAACCAGAAGTTCATATGTAGTTAATTAGGGTCTTCAGCTTTCAAACGTTCCATATTCAGTTTCGATTGTCATCTATCTCACTCCGGCTCCTAAAAAAAGAACAGACAGAAACAGTTGAAACCAGTGGGAATTTATAGGTTTACAATTTTTGAAAATTGCAGTTCAATAATAATTATTTGGGCTTTTAATTTTATGAAAGTTTCACTTTAACCAAGTTAAAATATATAACTGATTAAAGGACTGTTATTTTGAACATTTTAAATATTACTAATAAATTTATGGAAAGGAAAGATATCATTCTTCAAATGTTTCTAAGAAAAAATATAGAATATTGTAATTTTTAAATTTTACTGTAAATCGTTTATCAGCCAGATGATTCTTTGTGGAAACAAATAAAATATAAATCACACGATTCTTCAATAGAGCCATAACAATTCACGAATGTGAAGACGATTTATCGAATAATTTTCAACTTTTCGAATCCTTAAAAATCATCTGATGGTAATTATAAAAACGAAAGTCGGTAACTATAACATCATGATTTCAAGAACTTAATATTAGTTTTTATTCAATGGAATCAATGTCTTGGTATCAGAGCAGATACCAATTATGAAGACTGTTCCGGAGATTAGACGAAGAATTAATATAATCTTTAACAAATAATAATTTTAACAATGTTCCAGTAGCAAATAAAAATCTAAAAGATGATAAAAATCCGTTGATGTATTAATATACATCAACGGATTTTTTTCAACTCTTATAGCTGTAGGCTTTTCTGCGCATTCGTCATGGATTTCACTAGATCCACAATAGAGATTTCCAGATAGAAATCCAATAGGTTCAAGTCCAATTATGTAGGAAAATTTCTATGGCTTTGGTCTCTCGGTTATTTTATCTATTAAAATATTTAGATTTTATTTAAGAAGAGAAATTTTGTGAATTTATTAACTAATAAATTTAATTGAATTTAACTGAAATTTAAAAGTAAATGATATTTCGAATTAAATTAGACAAGCTGCTGTAAATTCATGAAAATTTTAGAAATCATACGCCATAGACTGACGTTTCTCAATATTTTTTCACTTTATTCAAGTTTACATCTAACATTTAAAGATCCACAATCTCTATTGTGGGATCTACGAGTTCTACAAATATATATTGAAATAAAAAGAATTTATAAAAATAAAGAAGAAAAAATATTACATAAATGTATTCAAATGCTTTATTATTTTTTAAAATTTTATTAATAAAAATAAAGAAGCACTTATTGTAAAGACATTAAATATTCAAACACGAGAGTTTACTATTAGCAATTGCCTGCTGAGTACTTGAAGCATTTTAATCTCGTTATTCTAAGGAAGCAAACTTTGAATTAGAGTCTGATCTTTAAGTGGCTTGATTCGGATCTCTTGGATGAGACCTCCTCTTTGGATTTGACTCTTTGGAGTCAGGCGACATCCGTGGCAGAACGCCATGTCGCGCTCCCTTATTTTGTCAATCAACCAATCATTTAGTGAATATTCTAAATCTTTAATCAAAATAAATGGAAAACAAGAATTTGATTAGTCTTTCAAATAAGAAATGGGTGTAGCTGTTTCTATCAAACTCTATCCCAGGAAGAACAGCAACACCATTCGGTGTGAACCTTACGTGGTCTTCAAAAACATTTACACGGATTATTTATTCTGCTGCAATGTTTAAACATTAAAAAATACTTATATTTTTGTCGAATTTTATTACTTAAAAATATATAATAGAGGATGAAGTAGCTCTGGTTTCTTTCTACTTGTAAGAGGCGCGGGCTTTTATTAGCCAATACAATAAATTCATTTTAAAAATAAAAAGTGTGGCTAATCGTTTAATGCTATTATATAACAGTACAAAGCTACGACTATATATATATATATATAGCATATATAGTTACTATAGAAATAAATGTATTAGTCAGTCAGGGTAATGAAATATAGACACGCTACGCGGTCTTTAAACGTGTAATTATATATAACATAACCTTGCGATATAAGTATCGAAAGTGATGTTATATAATGCTTATATCAGTATTTATAGAAAATATTATCGTTATTTCGAATTAAACGTCACAAAATTAGAAAATATTATATTGTTAAAATCGTACGATTAACATAATGAAAAGTTAAAGAAAGAATTACTAATTTTTCTCAAAAATTAGATAAATATAAAAAGAAATACGTTTAAGACAAACAATAATAATAATGTTTTCTATAATGGCTCCATAAAAACGGGCCGTCTTTAATGCTTTATTTGTGGAAATTTTTGGATAAGCCTGAGATTCTTTTATTTCTTTCTTGTTGCTATTATGTTCTTGCTATATTAAGGAGGATAAAATAACAAGAATAACAAGGATAAAAAATATATTTTATTCGATTTTAATGAGATCCATAGACAGGAGGAAGATTTCTAACTATAAATTAATGTGCAGTGAAACAAAAATATAATATAAAAAATTACAGTCAGATAAAAAAGATGCGGATTAAGATGGAACAATGATATATTGACTTTCTGTACTTTTGGAAGAATAGATTTTTTTTCTTCCAAAAAGAAGAAAAAAAGTCTCTTTCTTATTTTTTGTTGTTTTTCGCAAGTAGATAATAAAATATATTATTGCATGAGTACAAAAAACAGAAAAAGCATCCCATGGTTGAGGGTGTAAAGTTACATCTAAATCACTTCTACGGTTATAATTTGTAGAATTTTTTATTCGATCCCAGGAAGGACAAGTGTTCCGTTTGCCCCCCTCTGCGGATGTCCACAGTGAGAGTACAGTAAACTTTTAAAAATAAGGTCACGAAATACACAAATAACAAAAATAACTAAGTGACATTTTTAGGATACTGCAAACTCTATACTCCAGCGATAGTTCACAGGAAAGGTCTATTGTTAGTACGCGTATTTTCGCCATTTATGAAACTATTTCTTTATAAATATAAACTTACTTGTTAAAGATTTCATATTCTTAAAATTAAAAAAGTGATGAAGTTAATTTTTAACCACGATTACGAAAAAAAAAAGTCACGTACAGTTATATATTTGTAGAAATTCTCTAAAATCTTCAAACTTTCAGAATAAAACACATAACTCGACGAATGGATAAAACTACTGAACAACGGTCCTAAATTCGTGTCTGCTCAACGAGCTGATCACGTGGAGTTTTTTTGGTTTTTTTCACGTGTTTAACACCCTAAATAAGGCCAATTTCTCATAAAAAAAATCTTCTCAGGAGTCGCTTCTCCCTTACAGATCGCTCAAGTGTTGCGTTACTTTATTTCAACCCTTCATCCAATTTTAAGTGCATGTTTTAGATCTGAAACAAACAAATTAAATTACTTAAGTTAAATACGTAAAAATATTTTTACACATTTTTAAATATATAATTTAATTATTTTCCATAAAGTTTTTAAATTTTAAGTTTTTCTTAATGGAAGGCATGAAGATTTGCTGCATTGATAAACATTTCTACTATTGAAATTGCTACTATTTTATTGTTTAAATTTAAAATTTCATAGTGAAATTTGTTTTATTCATTTAACTAATTAAATTCTTTCAGTTCAAACAAAAAAAACCAACTGTAAAATGGGTTTATAATCCCAAGAATCATCACAGAATAAAGATTCTAAGTGAGAAAATAGCGTTAGAGAATAAAGTTTTACGTGAGTACTGAAAATCTTTTATTAAAAGATAAAAAAATAAAATAAAATAAAAATTATCTGTCTGTGTAAAGAAAATTCAATTTGTTTTTAAATCCTTCTTTAGTTCCTCTCTTTGAAAAACTTTATAAAATACTTTAACTACATTTTTTCAATTTTTTCAATGGAAAATAAATTTTACTTTTATATATTTTTGAAATTTTTAATATAAATTCAGCTTAGAAATTATTTTCGAAGAAAAACGATCTTGGTAACGTTATTAAATTAAAAACAATTTCATTTCAAATTAAATGCAGAATTACCAATAACTTAATTTGAAATTAGATAAAAACAGTATAAAAAAATCTAGAAAAATTTTACATCTGTAGTAGACTTTACCAATTTTATTTATTTATTTATTTGTAAATGGGGAGAGAAGAACTAAATGGGGAACTAAATGGGGAACTAAATGTTGTAAGAACTAAATGGGGAGAGCAAACGTCAGGTTATAAATATTCATTCTTAATTGTCAGTATGCAAACTTGATTCAAACATTGCCATGCCAACTACTGACTCTTAACTTGTTAAACGTCCAATCCAATACAAATTTCTAAAAGTGAGGATGAAAACATCACATTATGGTATTTTCTTTTTAAATGTTTTATCCTTTTATAAGTGATTTCCTCTGTTGCACAAACAATCTTATTGTGTAACAGAGGAAATTTAGTTCTGATGCACAAATATTCTTCTGCTCTTTGTGGCACAAACGAATTGTTTGTGCAATAGAAGAACAGAGGAGAATTCTTTAATCTGTTGCACCATGATTGTAAACAGACTATTGTCAGACACTATAAATTGACTTCTGTTATATACATCATTACAGATTACATGTTTACTACATTGTGTACTAATAAACGTAACATTAAAGATTTTACATAAGGAATCTACACAGGTAGAAGATTTTGTATTAAGTTAATTGTATATTTATATACACAGTGCAATGAAATAATATTACATACAGTAAATTTTAAGTGACAAAAAGTAAGAACTAGACAACGGTAGTTTCCTGTGGCACGGGGTAATAGCCGACAGCCAGAAAATGTCCAAAATTTTTCAGATAAGGGAAACAAAGTAACTAAATATAATTTATTTATATATATTTATTAGAAATTGAAATACAATAGATTTGTCTATTCATAAAAAAATAAGCATCTCAAATATTAAATTACGACAATTCTAGGATCTGCTCCCGAGCGTGGCAACCTAAAATTGTATACTATTATGAGGAAAACTGAATATATATACCACAAAATGAACCCTCAGACAATTCCGGACACTACAAAGCTGTCTACAATTGCGCCCAAATCGCTATGTTCAATTCTATCCAGCTTTGGAAAGAGACGTTATTATATCTCTATTTTAATACACTGTAAATATCTAGCAAAAACACTTTATTATCCACATTTATAGGAATACTAAAACCTTCTTATGATACTTGCGACAAACTCACTCACTGAGAGAGTAAAATCTTTTAGAACAACGAATTTCAGCTGCACGAAACATGGACGAAAACACGCGAACATAACAACATACGCCATTATCATGTGATTGATAGGTATCATGATAAAACACGACAGAGTTGCCAATCTTTTAGTTTTTACACTATTTTATGTCCTGCTTTTCCCGGTGTCCGGAAAAAGCCGGACATGAAATAGGGCAGATTCTTCAGAATATAATGATAGCTTTAGTTTGATTGAGAATTCAAGAGACCATTATAACGAATCCAAGCCCAAGGCAGCTGTTGGCGTTACAGAAAGATTCAATTAAATTCAAATTTTTAACAAACAGAACAGTAAAATTTATCAAAATACACTTTCACAAGTCATTTATGAATATTGAAACAGATATTATTAATAATACATAAAAGAATTTTCTTAGGATAGAGAGGAAGATGGGCAAGAGAAAAGAAAACGAAATATTCGACATGTTTCGAGAATCTAATTAAAATAATCAATTAACAGAATCATTTAATATTGTTTGTTTAAAAATGTATTAATATATTGAATTATTTTCCCAAACATTCGAAAATTGCGCAAATAGTAATTAAATTCATTAATTTGGCCTACCAGAGACGGAATGAATTAAACCACTTAACCACTAAACATCTACATGGAGTTTTCCTTTTTCTTCGCGTGTCTAACACATAAACGGGGGCAAGTTTCCCATAAAAAAGGCCTCCCAGTAGGTTCCCCTTCGGCAGATCGCCCGTGTGTTGCGTGGTCTTATCAACACCACTCCAAAAACTAAATAATTGGTAAAAGTAATGAAATTGAATTTGTTTTGCTAAAAATATTGTTCCTTGTATTTTCTAGTTGATTTTCATTCAAACGGTTACTTTATTTAACGGCATATAAGTTGCGAGTTTTGCCAAAACACAGGCTGAATAAATCGCCTTGCACCTTACATGTGAAGTTGCGATCTCACATATGCTGATGAATTCCTCAAAAGGCCTTTCGTAGGCTGCAGGTAATCTCTACCTAGCCCAATTCTTAAATAACAAGCAACTTTTGCATGTATTTATGCTGAATATTCTAATGGTAAATTTTAATTGTAAATGACTTACTTTAACCTACTTTTTTTCCTGATGAATAAAAGTATCCATCCTTATTTAACTTTTTAAAACCAGAATACAATTAAAAACGTGTAGAGCCGAATGCCAAAGAAACAGAATGGCTTGAATTAAATACAATAAATACATTTTGTCCCTAAATATTTAATACAGGTTGCGTCTTATATGTCATAAAATATATTTAGGTATATTGTAGACATGTAATGTAATGTAATATTATTTATTTTAAAACACTAACGTATAACTACAGTAAAATTGATGGATTATGATTAATTTATATGTAATTTCCGCATCAATTTTCTACTTGCAGAAGGAAGCATTTTTAAAACGCGACTGATTTTGTCAGCTCAATTCATCATATGTAACACATATAGACATATTCCTCACTCTTTACCGTGCCAGAATGGATACATCCATGTCAAATCTCCACGGATCTCGATCACGATGATCGGTTTTATAATCGGTCAACTTCTAGTGAACACAAACTTTTCTTAAACGAGTTCTAAAGGGAAATTATAAATTTAATCGCTTAAAATGCTTAATTATTTTGTTTTTCCTTTCTCATCTGTTAAATTAACGATAGCAACAATGAAAACTCATTTCGATTATAAATGCCGAAAATTTTGAATTAGTCCAACAAGGCATATAGAATTCTATAGCAAATGTTGTTTTAAGAGTAGGAACATCGAGGGCTTCTATGGGCCCGGAGGTAGTTGCATGTGAATGAGTATTATTCAATTTTTCAATTCAACAGTTTTTAATTAAAAAATATATGTGAGACAAATTCACAAATAAAGACGAAGAAGCAGTTCTTCGATGACATAATGGTTGAACAAACAATGAAATATTGGTACTTGAGATGAACAGATAACGCCACGGAAAATTATAATATAGAAAGTGTGTACAATCTAACCATCATCAAATTAAACACGTAATTTATGAATATTATATACTTTTTACGCGGACGATCTTTCCACTTCAGCAACTGTAATGGCCACCAGTTGTCAAATGAATAAAACAACTAACTTGAATTTGTGGAGTCTTATGACCAACATGGAGTTTTCCGTGTTTTCCGTGATTCTAATACCTAAATATGGGCTAGTTTCCCTTAGAGAGTCCTACCGGGAAAAAACTTCCCTTGGCATATCATCAATAAATTGTCTTATTCCATCATGAGTTTTTGCCGTTTTCCGACTTTCGAGAAGAAGAAGAAAGATTTTTCAGATAAGTTTCAGTCCAAATTCTGTCCACTCAGTCCGAGTGTTCGGTGAATCAGCGAAAGGTTTTGACAGAAGGCAGTGGCACCGGAGAGAGGGAGATCTTTGAATGGTTTCAAAGACACGGAACGAGTCTCTTCGAGGACCAGGGGTTCAACATAGTTTTTGACTAATCGACTCGTTCGGTGTCAGAGGAGACCGTCGCGCCTGAGGCAGCGGGTACGACCTTTTCCGAGAGTTTGTAGTGCGGGACTCTCCCGGAGGAGGGAAAGTTCTCGGCCCATTCTTCTTGGCGAAGAGCGTTAGCCAAAGGTATTGTTCGGTATTGTTCTGGAGGGTAGAGGAGATGACGATTTGTTTGAGTTATCTTCTCGGAGTTCGTTGTCAGCCCCTCGTTTCGTGAGTCCTGTCGTTTCGTGGGTTTCCGCGGACTACTGTGGTTTCCTTGGCATAGGTCTGATTCTCTTCGATTTTTCCCAACTCGTGCTCTTGCTCTTAATGCTCTTTCCTAATTAGACTGCTTTTCACCTGGAGTTCACACCGTTGCCCGGGCGTGACAACGAAACTTTTATTCTGAACATGACACTTGGTCGATGACAACGGATTTAAAATCCGAATGTGTCATTCGGGAGTGGCATTCGACTGACTTTTCTTGCTGAACAGGTACCGTGAGGATTGAGCTTCTGATTAGGTTAGGTTAGATCCTCCGGTCCTCTCCTCTTCAACACTGTTCGGGAAGAAAGACGGCATATAATTCTTTTGTGCAATAAAGATAATTATATAAGTTTACATTAGATAATAAATGAAGTTTTCGCTTTTTTATTTTCTTTGTTTTTTGTAGGAACATTTGGGGAGAGATTTTTTCTCCCTCACCATTTTTATACGAAAAGGACACAATGGCCATTCATCATACAAGTCAATTACAAATTCCGTAATCTAAGGGGCGAGAGCTCTAGTTTTATTTGTGTATGCACCCTATTTTCGTATTATAATTTACTATTTTTATTTATTTTTTTTAGGCGTGCCGAAAGATGACACTCACACTCGAACATAACATCAGTCTAAACAAAGATATGTACTGTTTAATATTTACCCGATCCTCCCAGTCGTGCACTTACAATTCAAGCGTTTCACTTTCTGTAATTCAACAAAATAAACATCACGTACACTCGCTTCCCAAAAATCAAACTCCTGGTTCCTCTTCCCGGAAAGTGAAAAAGTCAATTTTCAAGATAAAAATACTCTAAATTGGCAGTCGAAAGAGCTCTGGAAATCACAAAATTTCGTACATTCGCATCAATAATCGATTACTTTGATGAATTTTTTGTTTACAAGTAATAATTATATTTATATAATCTTGAAAATTATTTGTGTACAGATATCGTTTCTATCTTAGTATTGTTAACTTTTCCCCGATACCACTATAAAGATCTTCGTGTTTTTGTGTATTACGCTACACTGGCAATATGACAGATGGTTCTTGTTTTACTCCTTTTGCTTCGAGGCTACTAAGAGGTCTTCATAAATCTCCCTCTTCGTGGATTCCGACAAGTTCACAATGGTCTAAACAAAGATTGACATATCAAGAACAGATCGACCTTGAATAATTCATAGGGATTTTCGACCGACCGAATTCAATTCCGGTGTGCTAGATGGAAGCCTTAATCGTCTCGGACATCCGTCGGTTACCTTGTTATATCCAGGACTTGAAAGTATAACAAGTAGCGACACCTCGATATAAACAAGAAAGAAGTTGAAGTAAAAATACAATTTATTGAATAAATTTATTATAAATAAAATATCGTTAAAATATTTTAAAATAAATAAATGAAAAAGATTAATTTTTAAAATAAACGACAAATTTCTAAATCATCCACTAGAGTGCACTGTTTGTTTTGATTTGAATTTTAGGGATCAACGTGGCTTTGGTAATTTACCAAAGCCACGTTGATCCCTAAAATTCAAATTTGGTAATTTACCAAAGCCACGAAATCCGTTCTTACAAAGTTATTTAATAGAGAAATGTATTGTTGAAAATGCGGAGAAATCACATTATTTAAGACACTTTTTCCCCCTATAAATAAGGATGCAGAAGAAATAATTTATATTTATGTAATATTTCTTACATCATTCCATTATGTAAGAAATATTACTAATTATCCACGTGTAATCAAATGAACCGAATTTAATAGTAAGGTGTCATCAAAGCTTTTATTATGTTTTACTTTCTGGCTGTTGGAGGGAAAGTATTGTAATCGGTAAAATTCTTAATTTAACAGTTTTATAAAAATTTAAATATGCAAATCATATTGCTAAATAGTAAATTAATATATTTTTAACCCATTCAAAATTTATTGTAATTTTTTAAAACTCTGTACATGCTTATTCTCTCTCTTAAAATAAATAATTTTTATGAATTTAAAAAATAAAAACAACATTCCTAATTAAATATATACTGTGCAATATACTTTACACTCTCCTCATCGTTGTTACAGTTTGTTATTCAACCCCATTGGGCTCATTAGTGGCCAAACGGTCTTTGTTTCCTGAATACTGAGAGTTCGGTCGTGTGTTCGCTCCTCGCTGGCCATGTGGAGTTTTCCGGGTTTTCTTCACGTCTGTCACCCCTAAATAGGTGCCGGTTTCCCTTAATAAGACCTCCCGATGGCATCCCCTCTAGGCAGATCGCCCAAGTTTTGCATTGCCATAACTAAACAAACAAACAATCAGCCCATTGCGGTCAGTTCTTTCTCATAATAAACAAGAACGTATCCCATTGCTGCCCACCAGTGACCGAGTTTGATAAGACCACTGAACACTGGTAGTTGGACGTGGATTCAGGCCTGGCCAACGGGTTTTTTCACGTTTTTAGAAACGTGAAAAAAACACAGCAAACTTTACGTGACCAACCTATTGGTGAAGCGCGAACCCGCGGCCAACTACAGTAGTATTCAGTGGTTTTTAATCATTCAGCCACCAATGGGCCTAAACTAAAATGGATGTATTCTGTTGAATTATAATCAATGGTTTGTATTCTTTATTGAATATAAACGAATGATTTTTTTTCGTTATATTCATGAATTGATGAACGTTTCATAAATATATTCACTCATTTTATACAGTTAAAATTCGTTTGTGGATGAAGAGTAATGTTTTCTATTTATATGAGTTAGATTTAGGCTTACCAGACGTCCCGCTTTGACCGGGACTGTCCTGGTTTGATAATGTGGTCCGGCCAATTTGTCATTTTGTCCCGATTATTTGGTAAAATTTTAAAAGTGTCGAATATACAAGAAGTAAAAATAGTGCAGCCTCCGGTAAAATGGCGATTTGGCAGTTAAAACGTCTCCTCTGTTACATTCACTGTTGCCAATCTAAATATTTTGTATCTAGATCTAACTTGTACGTACTTTCAATTTTGTCTAGATGTTTTCCCCCAAAATTTATAGCATGTGGCCTAATGAATTTAGACGTTTTATTTTTTCACGGAATTTATGATAGCATGTAGCCTATGAGATCCAGATATTTTTATTTCATTTTGTAGATATTTTATTTCAATTAAAGTTGGCAACATGAAACTTATTCTGGTCACGTTATTGTTGTGCATGTCGAGTTTAAATTGCTAGTCGGCATTTGCGATTATTTTGTACTGTACATTAAATTAATTTAATTTCCAAAATGCCAGAAAGAAACTGTGCGTTTACTGATGAATTAAAAAATGATTATCTGTTTTTGATAAAAGTTTGTGATCGTATTGACAAAGTCAAATGTAAAATGTGCTTTTCAGAATTTTCAGTAACTCGTGACATCAGTAACTCGTGGGCGTTCGGACATTAAAAATCACTTGAAATGTGCGAAACATAAGGCATGCTTAATAGCAGCGGAAAGAACTTTCTCAGATAAATTGTCATATTTTAATGGTACCGATTTAAATAACAGCATTTTTAAAAAAGTTCACTCTAGTGATAAATATTAATAAGTTCTTAATAATAGCGAGGTTGCGGCTGAAGTTTTCATCTCTAAAACGTGAACGCCGAACGTCGAGCGTAAGCCCGACGTTCGACGTTCACGAGATACTTATAAAATGTACTTATAAAAATATCGACCAGATTATTGTGACATCGTCACAATGCTGGGTTGAAATTTCTACTCATATTTGTAATTTATTTAATTTAAAATGTATGCTTTCGATTTCAGTAGCGTCTTGACATCACAGCTTTCCTGTCATAAATAGAGTCATGCTGGTAACTCCGTTCAGGAAGAAATTTTTGAATTGAAATAACTTGACTTCTGGTCCAGATTGGATGTTCATGTATAGTTAGTTAACTGGAGCCCTGATCCTAAGCTCTCCTTATCTAGTTTCGATTTACATGTATCTAACTGTATTCTCGAGATTAAGGAAGAACAGACAACAGACGCACGCCACCGGGAATTTCTAGATCTGCAATTTAAAAATTGCAATCCAATAAGAAATGCCATAACGACTCATAAATTCCCACTGCCGTCCGTCGGTCCGTCTGTGTATTGTCTGTCTGTCTTTCCTTAATCTCGAGAACTGTGTTAGATAAATGAAATTCGAGACAAGATATAGAAACCTTAGTGTGAGAAGGCCCCAATTAGCTATATATTAACTTCCGAAGCCTACCGGTAATATTAGGGTTTCAAATGGGATTGATATAAGCAAATTCAAATTTGTACGGGTAGCGAATGATTAGGTTAACCCATAGATGCATAGTGATAACTCTGCAATTAATGTATTAATTCAATAGTAAAATCATAAATAAGGCACTTTAAACATGTTTTAACGTTTTTCTTTCTGTTTTCGATGATTTTATAAGTGTCAAGGCAGTCTTCTGAGAGTGTTTAGGACAAAGCACGAATTTATACGAAATCTCGTTTAACGCGGTACCATGGTACTTGCGGACAGGCAAAACCTCCTCGTAAAACAATACCATACTGTATTTAATTTTTTTTTTTCTTACACAAAAGTAAAAACTGTTGAAAGAAACATGACAACCGGATAAGTCTAGTTATGTAGAAGCATCATTCTACTAACCGGGCGATCGCCGCTCGAGTCCATGCGAAATCTCAGAAATTTTCTGAGTGGGGGTCCAACTGGGGGAGATGTCCCATTGTGGCTCTGAACGAATCTACGACGGAGATTATAAATTCAGCATGGGTTCGGTTCTCTTAGAGCCTCAGGGAAGAAATGTTTAAACCAATTTTTTCTTTTATTTCCGTTCCCTGTGGGCACTTCTAAATTAATCACACCCATCTCGAATTTGGCCAGGGCCACAACGGGGCGGCCGGGTGGTGAGGGATCGAATCCGATATATTCGAGATACATTACCTTCCAGAAAAATTCCTGGGGTGATCTACGGATTCGATCCCGGATTCCCAAAGCGGTAGACTAACGCCTTAACCACCTCGGCCGTCCGGCTACATTTATTCAATATATAAGCGTAATTCAGAAAAAATCCAGCAAGAAGTTGCTTAACTTTCCCGGCAACATTTAAAACTGCGTATGTGGCGCCATCTGTTATAATATATTATTATTTAAAACTTTTTATATTTTAAATTATTATAAAATGGAGAAAAGCTTAATTTTGCCACGACTAAGTACCGAAGATCAGTGTTTTATCCACTCGGCCACTGGTGAGGAGTACCAATTATTGTTAACAAAATTTTTCAATTGAAACGTTTACAATTATTTTAAACCCGTAAATATATTCCAAACAAAATAAAGAACAAAAATATCCAAACATTTACAATTAGTTTACAGTTTGATAGTACACATTTAATCAAATAATTAAAAGACTGATATTTACAATTCTCGATCTTTAATTCCCTCGCGTTAACTGTAATTAAATGTGACGAAATTTAACTAATTTCTCAAGTTTTAAATTGCATAATTTTTAAGTTAATTTGTGTTAAATAATCCTATTTAATTTTTTTGAATAAGTATTGTTATAAAGAATTGATTTTACACTACCAAATCATACATACAGCGAGCAATTATTTATTGTGGTATTGTCACAATGCCGGGCTGCAATTTTCAACCATACTTTTTAAATTTAAAATATATGCTCTTCGCCTTAAATTAGTAGTGACTTGCCTCTGTACATCATACTTTTCTATTAGCAATGGAGTCGTGCCCGATCATATATCTAATTCCATTCTAGAGATTAAGGAAAGATACAATAACTCCTGTGCCTTTTGTTGAAAATTTCTGAAATATTTCAAGGAGGTTTGGGTATTAGATAGAAATCTTTCTAGAAATTTTCAAGAAAAACGGACCATTGGTTCAGGAGTTATGACCCCTTTAATATCTCCCGAATCAATCTGATGGCTTAAAGGTAATGGTAGCAATCATTAGGGATAAAAACAAATAAAGAATTCTAAGAAAATCCAGAAAGAATGTTGCCAACTTTTTCTTCTTGTAAGCTATTGATGGAAGCCGAAATTTTGTATTCTTATAGTAAATTTTCCTCGAAAATGCCATAAAAATGCCTTTAGATATTAATAAAACGAAAATGGCTGCGGGCTCCATTACTGACTTACAAGAAGGATCAAGTGGAGCACACTTACATTATCTTTTAATATTTGAAATGCTTTTCTCATTCTCTTAATAACCATGTTTTATCATTTATTTATTATATTAAAGAAGATTTTGTAAATTATTTTCTCTAAAAAATAATTTTTAAAGACTAAAGTGAAAGGATATTTTATGCCACTGAAAAAATGAGATAAGTAGGGTAAAAGCATAAGAAAAAAATTATTTAATAAAAATAAGAAAAATAATTTATATTTAATACATTAAATATATGATATATAATTTAGAATTATTATTTTTTGTGGGGTTGAATTATAAATGTTTCTCTTAATCAATTTTTCTACATCATTACGTTAATGAAAAATCATCTTGGAATCATTTAAGTTCAATCAAATAAATTTCTTCTTGCTCTCCACAATTTTTCTCTCTCTTTTTTTAAATTATTAAATATATATCAATGTAGAAAAATTCTACTATCATTAAATTTAAATAATTTGTTTCAATTTTTGAATAAATTAGAAAATTATTTCAATGTTTCTGATATTGAATTTTTGAGAAATTTACTTAAAGAATATATTATTAATACTTATAAATTAATCATTATAAAAGGTAGAGGAAGTAATATTTGCATTATATTTTAAAATTTTTAGTGTGGTTTAACTGAAAAATAAGAACTTTTTTCTATAAATAATTAATTAAACCGAATAGAAAAATGGGTTAAAATGTGCTTTAATTTTTATTACATTAACTTAGCTTAAAATGTGTATAAAGTTTTAATTATTTGGTTGCAATTTAAAAAATTATAGACCTATAAATTCTCACTATCGTCCGTCTGTCTGCTTATCCTTCCTTAATCTCGGAAACGGTGTCAGATGAATAAAAGTCGAAACAACAATGAAAAGCTTAACCATTATCTATATACGAACTTCCGGTCTAGACCGGAAATCACGTCATTTCAATTCAAAAATTTTTCCCGGAACAGAGTTACATAGATGACCGGCATGACTCTGTTGTTATCAGGAAAAGTATGATGTACAGGGGCAAGACATTACGGTACTAATTTGAGGTGGTGAGCATATATTATAAATTAAAAATGTGATTATAAATTGAAGAATTTTGCTTTAACTTTTTCACTTGATTGGGATACTTAACGCATAAAGACTTATCTTGCATTTTGTTTGTTCTTTCTCCCCATCCTTACCATCTAACTTTAGCTTTTTCCAGTTTCTATCTTCAACAGTAGGCAGCTAGCAGTTCTCAAATAATCCTCTTATTTTCTCGGAAACATTCTCTTTTAAATTTTACACTGTTTCGACCAATAGCTTCCGGGTATATTTAAGAGTTTTTCTTTCTTTTTCAATATATCTTTTTGCACGAAACCTACATAAATGAGGATAACCATCGGAGCACGTACAGAATTCCATTCTTTTATCGCTTTCCTTCCTTTCTCATCCTCCTGAAGTGTAATGAGAGGTAAAGCTGCTCTTTCTGTTCAGGAAAAAATCTTTCTTTATCCTTTTTTTTTCTTTTCCCTCGTTTCTTTTCATATTGTGCATTAAATCTTAACATTTTCTACGTCGTAAAATATTAAATATTTGACCATAGAGTATTAAATATTAAAATGTTACACGTCTGCATGATATTTTGAGTTGTAGACTTTTATGAAGTAAGTTAATGCGAATTAAACTAAAAATTTTAATTAATAAATTTGAATTTATTGGAAAAAAAGTGCGATTATTTATTGTGACGATGCCTGGCTGCATTTTTTACTTTATTTAATTTAAAATATATGCTCTCGATTTTAGCCCAACAAGGGTTAAAACGAAGCTATGATTTGAAATAATAATTTGACCTTTAAAAATTGTTAAAGAATCACAAATTTAAAGTTTTTGTTGGGCTGAAATTCTCAAATATTCCCACTGTCGTGTGTCTGTCTGTCTTTCATTAATCTCGAGAAGGGAGTTAGACGAAGATCGAGAATAGATATGGGAAGCTTAGGAGTAGGAGACCTCGATTAACTGTATATAAACTTTCGTTCTTGACCGGAATTCACCTTTTTTTTAATTAAAAGATGATTAAAAATTACAGCCCGGCATTGTGACGATGTCACAATAAATAATTGTTTGTTTATTTAAAAAAATAAGCATTATTTACGAAAGTAGCTGTTGCAGAGGAAGCTTCCTAACAGCATTATTCATTTTATAAGCTGCTGGTTATTAGAAAAAAATCACCACTCTGTACTTTGCTAGGTTAAAGTTAAGTGGCTTTTAAGTAACTAAACTTATTATGCTTATAAAGATATGATTGACGTATTTTACAATGAAATTTCGTAAATATATTGACGATAACTAATTTACTTAATTAAATTTGGAAGATAAACATAAGCGTAAAATGAATAAGGCTATCTAAACTCATATTTAATAAATATACTTAAAATCTGCACAGAAAATATTATAAATTTGAAATATACAAACTTTACTAAATAAATTAATACATTTGATTTAAACTAAGCATATTTGAATTTTTAATTAAAATATTGTCAAAATTTTAGTAACATTTTAAACGAAATCCGGCAACAAGTTGCGTAACTTTCCCGGCAACATTTAAAATTGTATGTGAAGCCATCTGTTATCAGATGTTATTAAAAAGTAACTTTTATATTAGTAATTACGGTATTATAAAAATGGAAAAATGGCTTAATTTTAAGGGTAGAAATGAGAATTATTTTTTAAATACTTTTATGGGTTAAGAGGGTCTAGAAAAAGTGGAGATTTAAGAAATTCTGGAGGGTCAAATATAACACAATTGACACAACTGCAATTAAGGGTTGCATATGTTAAACTTCACGTTAATTTCGATACATAGAATGTAAGTAACAATCACTCAACCCACTGTAATACATCAAAAGTTGGTTTAGAACCTATTTTTATGTTAAAATTTTAATTTATAGAGATTCGTTTTTATTCGAAGATAAACTTAACTTTATAAATAATGTATCCGAAGCCATATTTATCACTCTATATTTGAATTTTTTCGCTATTTATCTTTATGAAATTTATCACTGAAAGAGATAAAATCGTCGATTTTGCATGGATAACGAGGTACGAAGGAAGTTTGTTTGAACAGACTTTCTGACAGCCTGAAAATAGCTCGAGAAACTTTAGATTTTAATTCACTTTTATATTTAAATTCATACGCCCACTCTCGTTCATCAAATAGATTTGTGTTTGATTTGGATTTTAAACATTTATGTAAGATAATATGATATAAGAAACGTCAGTTTAATTAAAAAATAATAAAATTTTATGTGAAAATTTGGTACTTCGGATCTATATGGCTTCCTTCACCTCATCTTAAATAATGGTACTTAAATTTGGTACTTAAATAAATTAAGTGGCGTAACTTTGGTTTAAAAACACAGGACAGAAATAAAGAAAATATAAAAGCACAGAAGTAAAGTCAATAAATACTGACGTAATTAGAAGACAAACACAAATTTTGGAGGCCCACACACGTCCCTTTCACAATGCAAGAACACAAGATTAAGATAGCACAGTTGACCTGCGAATCTTCACAATTCGTCCAAGAACAAGCAAGGAAGAGCCTTAAGAAAGGCTCTTTTTTGCTTGTTCCTGGCAAGGCTCTTCCTGATCCTGAAAGGTTATTACTATAAGCAAGGAAGAGTCATTTTAAGGCTCTTACTTGCTTGCAGTAAGAGCCTTTTATGCGTTATAATAATAATAATAATAATAAGAAGAAGAAGAACCTTAATAAAGGTTCCTCTTCGCTACTTCCTCGACGAATTGTGAAGACTTCGAAATCTGTTTATTGTCTAATTACGAGTAATTTTAGTGTTATCTCTTGTAATATTTACCGATGTACAGAAGTTTAAATGTAATTCCTTCAATTAACTTACATTTAAGCTTTCTATTCAGTTATATTACCATTATTCTTACTGAAAATACGTTAAAAACGATAACCTAAGTTTAATTTTATTTATTAATTCGAATCCATTACTGTAAATTTTACACTGCATTTTATGTGCACATGAATCATTCGTGTGTTCAGCTAATGAAAAGCAGCTTGCAGATTGGAGCAATACCTTAACAAATTAAAATTACTTCTAACGTTTACCTGTATATTAACAAGCTAAACACTCGAAAGGATCAGAAATTGTAAATGAGATGTCTCCGAATTCGATTCAGCACAAAGGACAATTTGACAAAGTGGCCATCGTTGTACAGTTATCATGTCAAGTGACAATTACAACATGAATTTAGCTAAATACCTCTATAAAATTAATTGCAATTACTGTACATTAGATTAGTATAAAATAAATATCTTGTTTTATAAATTTAAAACAGAACATCGATTTGTTTATGACAATATTATATCTGAGGTAAGCATAGGCTTATGAGGCCTCTTCTATATAAATTTATATAGTTTAAAGCGGTATCACACGTGTTAGATATTAAAATAAGATGTAAGATACTAATTAGTGAGGATTTTCGATTATTAGTCCACGATTTAACGTCAACAAGCATGTAACAGTGCGTGTCTGAGGCCTCTAAAAGCGAGATGCCCTAAACAAATATCTAAGTTGCTTACGCCCGACATTATATATTAAATTATTCTGTAATATACACTACAAAAATTGCTATAAAATTCTTTATCTTTATTGAAAAATTGAAAGAAAAATAAGCAAGAACTAAGTACAAATTCATTTAGGGGGGAAAAAATCCATTTTACAAAATCTCTCAGGACTTTTAATCCATTTAAGTGAATGAAACCATATAAATCTCGACCACAAATAATATAAACTAAAAGTAAATCTTAAAAAAGTAAGATTAAATAAAAGAAAATGAATTTATTATTATTTTTTTTTATTCAAATAAAAAGTCGGAATTATAATAATAATAATAAAAGCCAGTCACGAAATATCTGCGTGTTACAAATATAAATTAGTAATTATCTGCTACAAAATAACGGATATTAATAAATTTATGCATCCAATATTATATGAAAGCTTGCTTCTCTTCGTAACACTGCAGCTAGAAACTATGTTCTACGTATCTAAAGCGTGGTTTATGGCGTAGAAGAGTAGAAACAGCTAATTTTTCTTCCCTCTCCTTTAAAAAAATAAATAAATAAATAATAATAATAATAATATAATAAAAATAAAATGTTAGAACGAAACGTCAGGCTAATCTACATACCACGTAGGATACGGAGCTTAGTTTTGTTACTAGTGACAGAATCGACAAACCGGTCGATGAGGAAACTGCACGCATGCTTCAGTAACAGCATACGTTTCGCCTCGATATCTCTCCGGATTTTCCACTTATTTGTGTGGATTTCGAGCCCGTTTGTGTGTCTATCCGCACGAAACAGAAATAACACAAAGTATCCGTTGGTAAGATGCAAGAACCTACAATAATAGCAAAGAAATATAAAATTTTTTAAGGGAGAAAAAATATACACACGTATCGACACTCCTAGGATATTGCTAATATTATCGAAATATACGAGAATTTAAAGGTATAAACGATAATTTCGGCATGTAAATTATTAACGAACGGAGTTATAATTACTAAACGGAGAAGTTTTCGGTAGATTTAGAGACATTAAGACGGAGTAATTTGTGAAAATGCGCCGAGAAATCCGCAGGACAGCCATTTTGTCGACGTTAGCGCCCCAAACGGAAGGTGGCGACGTGAATATCTCGGATCCATAACCGATCTGGATGTTTCGAATAATGCTTAATGATTGTTAAGCGGATATACAAACCCATTGCTACTAGAAATCGTCAGAGGTGTGTTGTATCTGTGCCCACGTCTCACGGATGTAACTCGTGTCGTTTCTTCAACCGTTTGACACGTAGAATCGAGGTTAGCTCTCGTTTTATTTGGCATAACCGACGGAGACTTAACTCGGTAAGTACTTTATAGCCAAATTTCCTCAATTTAACGTTTCGCTTAAGGAGAAATCGGCATCTTTTGATATATAACGCGTATTATATTTAATGTACGGGATAACAATATGGGATTATCGTCTCGTTATCTAATCGTAATGTAGTAAATAAGTAATGTAGACGTTATCTAATTTGATAATACTGGAAATTACGCTCTTAAAATTTTAAGTGTAATTTTAAATTTCTATAAAGGCAAGGATTTAAATCAATTATCGTTCGGTCGTTAGTTAACATGTATAATATCAATAAATACGTTGATTAAGTCGCGAGTTTTAAAGATTCTTCTATAAGTAAGGTAAATTCTGTCGAAATATTAATTTTATAATATTAAATATGATATATATATCCGGTTTTTAATACTGTAAAGCACTACTCTAGTCTGTTATAAGACTGGAAAAATTCTTACTACAACTCCAAAGTTATAGGATAGTAAGCATCATTCACTTATAGAAGAAGAAGATACTCTCTTTGAGAGTGTTTAAATTAATCTAACAATTATAATTTTTAAAGTATAACATGTAAAATGTATTAATTATAAACGGTATAGGCGTTATAATTGAAAGCCGAGAGGTAAATTATATATAATTTCCTTAATATAGGAGAGTTCAGGCGGATAATCCCGTTAACCAGATGGAATGCGGTGATTAACGTTTATTAATGAGGATATTTACTCGTTGTTTCGTTGGAAAATGAAGGAAAATATTATTGAAAAGGAAAATTTTTTCAATTTTCGATTAATTAATTAATAAATAATAATAATAACAAATAATCATTGATGATCAATATCGATTTATTTGAGTTTGTTAGAAAAGATATTGCAGTGCAGTAACGGAGCGAGTAAGTATCGACTAACAAATCGATTCTTTTCTTCGGCTCAGCTGTTTTCACTAACTAAAATATGTTAGGAGTTTGATAGGATTAACAGTTTAAAATTTATAAATGCATTTTATTTTCCTGCTTGAATGTGAATGAGGAGTTTATAGGTTAGTCGAACTCCGCAAGTTCACTACTACTCCTTCCTGTTTAATGATCGATCGTAATATGAAAAATTGTTTTGGCACGTGACAGGAGAAAATTAATAACTTTTAATGGATTATATTTAAGGATTAAAGGATAGAAAAGATACCAAAAGTAGAAAAGATTACTGGAAAATTGTGAATTGTCGCCTTGTGTAAAATATTTAGCAAGTAGTAAAGGAAGGCCTTTCATTTAATATTACAAGTCAACTATAAAAGTAACTTTACTTAATTTTATTTCAAAATAATAAAATATTTATTTAGGTTAATTAAAGTTATTAATTAATACGTAAATATTTGTTTTATATTCATAACATGTTGAACAAGAAGCTGGGTAATGCTGTCTTGCCCCTGGTAATGAACTTTCACTGTATAACAACAAGGCATTGCAGGAAATATATATATATATTTAGCGTTAATTCAATGAAAATTAAACGTTATTTAAAATATTTTAAAGTCAATTTAAACTATTTTAATTACTTAATACAAAGGATTTAGAAAAATAAGAAATTTCTATGATTTTATCAAATATTTTTTTGTAATTTTATTTAAAAGATGAAAGTTTTTCTATTGGTTAAATCCAGGTAAAATTAATCAAAAAAGATTTAATTTATCTACAGATAAACAAAATAATTAATAATAAAAATTTGTAAACAAAATAAAACCAAAATGTATTTTTTTTTCATGTAACTTATTTAATTTCTCCATCATTAAAGCTAATCATCTCAGAGAAAATTGACTCAATTTATTATTTATTTGAATGATACGCATTAAAATTTATTTAAAAAATAATAAATAAATAATTTTTTAACGTTAAAATTAAATATTTAGATAATTAAACTTGAGTTTTATTTAATTTTGACGGATATACCATAATTTATACATTTATAAAAATAAAATTATGATTTATGTGCTAAAATAATTTTATCTCATTTCACGAATAATTAAGAATTTCATTATATTTTTCTGCATAAATTCGGAAAATTCTTCCTCATTTCTCTGGAAAATATTTTTATTTAGTAATAAAATTGCTTACCTAAATATATATATATATATATATAAATTAAATTTAAACTGAAAGATTTACCTCCACGTATAGGAAAATTTAATTTCATAATTAAAATAATAACAATATATTAAAATAAATGTTTTAATTTTCAAGTTTTGTAATTAAGTTTTGCAGGTAAATATTTTAATTTTCTGTCCAATACATTATCGAAATTATATATATATATATATTTATTTTTAGTTAATTTTCCATGGCTGGGTAACTATTAATTATTAGAAATGGCCAACTTATAATTAAGATTATTTTGAAGAAGTTAATTATAAGTTTATCCTTTTTAAATAGTTAATACACTTTCGAGGAATTTAGCGTGGAAAAATATTTATTTATTCCTCTAAAGGAGAAAAAAGAATTAATTTTCTTAATTAAAATAATAAAAATATTCTCGCTGCTGCTGTATGAGACTGATATATGAAACTAAACAAATATTTAAAGGGTTTAATAACCAAAAAATCGTGTTATTCTCTATAATTTTCCTTAATATTTTTCCAGCATCCGAAATTATCTAATGCTCTTTTAATGCATGTAGAGTAATTAGAATTTTGCTGTCAAATGTAATTTTATATTAAAAATATTTAGATTAAATTAATATACACGCGATTTAATACCTTTTTTTGTGCAAATTTCGTACAAAATACTTAAATGATACGATTAAAAAATCAAATTTAAGAGCAGAGCTTTGCTGCAATAGTTTAAAGATATGCAGAGAAAGTTCATTGTCAGGGGCAATGTCAAACTTTATGGTTGATCGTTTGAATGCACTTTACGATTGTAAAATACCAGTCTTTTTTTCATATTAATAGTCGTATTTTCTGGTGGATCCGTGCTTAATAAAATACTATAAATAAGTGAAATATTAATCAAATTAAATTACACAAATATTTATCTTAGATATTAAATTAATCGTTCGATTATCATGAAGTAGTTAATACTTCGACTGCTTTAGCTGTAAATTCTGCTAAACAACTATCGTTAAAGTAAATTTTAAAGGTCAAACTATTAAAATTACGTACTTTTATCATAGCAGCATCGCTCTTCGGCATATTTAATATAACAATATTGATATATTGACAACCTACCAGTTGATATAAATACACACCAATGCAAACATTGTTCGCCTTTGACCTTTAGGAACAAATAAAATATCAACAGACAATTGTTTAACCCAGATATTCGGTTTCTGAGTTACACTTTGAAGTAGAATTTAATGAACACGAGGGCTTGAATCTTCTACTCTTCAAGGAGTTTCAGGTTAGTTTATTATTAGCTTAGGTCATATTTTTCTCTCATTAAAGGTTTCATCATCTCTCCACTTAAAATGTAAATTTTAATATTTATGATGACTTAATTATATTTATATGGTTAACAATTCGTATACATAAGTTTACTCCTATTTATTTTCCATTAGATATAAAATAAATTTTCTTAAACTTTCTCCTGGCATTTTCGAACAAAGAAATGCTTTAATTTGCGCTTAAAATGGCGAATAAATCTTATAAATATGCAATGCTTTTTAGAAAGAGTTGTTTAATGCTATCAATACGACTGTCTGGATGTCTGTCCTGTCTCTTAATTACTAGAAATGTTATATTATCCATGCTATTTTTTTGCAATATTTTATATAAAATAGTTTAAAAATTGTTGAATTTTGAATGTAAAGATCGCTTTTATCTCGAATTTTTGTCAAAATTCTAACTTTTTCCAGCATTTTTAAGTAGAATTTTTTAATTATAAAGATCAAAGCAAAAAACAACGTTCTGAGCAGAAAAATGTTAAAAATTTCATGAATTTTAAATAAAGTTTTTAAATGGTGCCAAAAAATTTAACGGGCTGAAAATTCATCTCCTTAAAAAGAAATTTTTAAAGTGATTTTGTTCATGTTTATATTAATTTTTTAACAAAATTTTTAAAGTAGAATTAATTGAATATTTTCATCTCAAAACTTTCTTTTAAACATTTATTTTAGAAACTTATATTTAAAAAAAAATCTAAAAACATACTTTTTGTTATTAAAGTCGTCTTCTTCTTCGTCTTCTAAATATAAAATTTATTAAAAAATAATAATAAATGAATTATAAATAAATATTTTTAGTAGATGAACTCGACTTAAGTGTTTATTTTAGTACAATAAACCTAGTAAATACATGTTTAATTGATCAGAATTGGATTGAATTGAAATAAAATATTAATTATTCTTTAAAAATTATCGAATTTTTAATCTTATTCAAGCGCAATAAACGTATACGGTGACCAAAAACATAAATATTTAAGCGCAATAAACTCACACTCAATGAATCAGAGTTTGAACCATAATCAAGCACAGCGAACATACACAGAGTGGCCTAAAAACAGCGTTTTAATCATGTTCAAGTACTGTAAATACGCACACAGAGCGACCTAAAAGTCAATTAATAGCGTTTTAATCATATTTAAGCGCAGTGAACACACACAGAGTGGCCTAAAAATTGATTTTTAAAGCTCTATAATTTGTGTCTTGAGCAATTTTTATAAAGTTTCCCGAATGATATAGTATACAAATTTATTCCTTACAGAGATTAACTGATTTTTGAATCACCTTGCGTAGGTCTTACATATATTAGTTATTTTTCTTTCGACTGTAGAAATTTGTAACTAAAGAAAAGAAAAAGAAAATTGTAGATATTTGGGCAATCAATAAAATTTAATTACGTACTGAATACTTTTACACAAATTTCATTAACTTATAATTTTCATTAAGTTTGATGAAATTAAGAAAATTTATTCTGTTATTTTTACATAAATTTTAATTAAGATACATTTTTTTAAAGAAAATTAAGTTTAAAGTAATTTTATTTCGTCATCTGAGGGTAAATAACGCTATTCTCTCGTATTTTGATCACAAAATTGCATGATTTTTAAGTTAATTTATGAGATTTTATGCATAAAAAATCACTAAATGTTATCTTTATCCTCTTCTATAACTTAATTTAGATTTAGTTGCTAAATTACATTTAAAAATTTTACATTTTAACCGAGGAAAATTGTAATTATGTTAAGTTTCCAGCACTTTTATCCGGCATTAATGCAACCAATTGCTTACTTTAAACTTATTGGCGACAGTTCTTTATGGTGCATCAATTATGAATGAAAGCTTTCATCCCTTAAAGAACCGAAAACGATCAGACGAGAACAGATTTTTATAAGTGAATAATCGTGTATCATTTATAAATAAATTTCTTTTTATCATCCAACTTTCAGTTGAAGTTATGACAAATATTACATTTATTTAACTGTACATCGTCCTTTTAGATGTTTTCTTTCATTAAAAATTAAGAAAATCGTCTAAATATCTTTTTAGTTTAGGAAAAAGCTGGCAACTTTGTTGCATTCTTTATTTGTTTTCATTCCTAATAATTGCTACCATTGCCTTTAAGTCTTCAGATTGGTTTGGGAGATATTAAGATGGGCCATATCTTCCGAACCAATACTCCGATTTTCCTGAAAATTTCTAGAAAATTTTCGTTCTTATACGTAAACATCTGTACAAAATTTCAGAAATTTTTGACAAGAAACACGGGAGTTATTAAGCTTCAAATTAGGTGACCCCCCACACAGACAGATAAAGCCCCCCAACTTTTTCGCACTTCTGGACGTTTCAAGGTCAATCGAGTCCAAAAATTATAAATTTTGGGGGTCATATCTTTGCTGGTAGCCTTACTTTTCCTCTGTTATGCATCCAAGACAATAAAATTGATAGTTTAAGTAGAAATTTTTATCGTTCCCTCATGTTTTCTAACATATTTTCGTCATTAACTTTACTATTTGTTTACTTTATATTAATTTGACAGAGGACAGAATGCAGGAGTGAATAATTGCATTATTAATTGTATATAAGATAATTAAAAATGCAATTAAAATCCTCCATTTATACTCACTTCTTATAATCAGACTTTACATTTAAATAGAGAATTTTCTCTTGTACGCAAAGTATTTTTAAATTAGTTTAATTTAAAATAGAATATCTTATGTAAATGATATTCCTACATCGTTATCGTCCGATAATATTTGAAAAATTATATTCATAAAGTAAATCAACCTTGAGTACACTCAGTGTACTGAATATAGTGATAGAGTAGTGGATCATTACGTGTACATATCGATTTACATTCGTTTTGTTTTAGCTAGAAATAGTCTCTAGATTTTTTTATGTAAGGATTAAAATATAAATCATTATTTTCTGCATCACTAAAAGTAAGTTTTGCTCGCTTCTCCATTATCTCAACCCTATAAAACTTCGTCAATAAGGATCCTAAATATAATTTATCATTGGAAAATAAATAAATTCAACTTATAATACTGAAATTTCAAGAAAAATTAGGAATATTTTTATATATAAACTCGATTTTACTAATGTTTTTTTGGAAATTTTAAGGTATCAAAACTACTTAAGAAGACAAATTAAGTATTATTTATAACAAATCTGAAAGCAGGCAGCAATTAGAATAATAGTATACGCAGTAATTAATTATTAATGCCAAATGTATTAATAATTTAGTACAATAATCATGCGCCACGTTTAAAAATACATTTAAAAAAACGAAAAGTGCCTTAAACACAATTTACATAACATTTTACATGTTTTTCAAATGTTAAGTACTTAAAATTTTTATATTTACAAGTAAACTTTTCGTATATATTCAAGTAGATTTATTATCACTCCATTTTTCCTTGATTTATGTACCGAAAAGTACTAAAATATTCGTACTAAACCAATGTTTTAATATGTTTTGATGCTAACGTAATACAAGTATTAAAACACCAGAAATGCACTTATAAATCAGTGTTTTTAAATCTAAACATTTTGTACCAAGGTCTAAAAGCAACCCTGATTCAAACCAAGTCCTTGGTACTTAATTATGGTACATTTCTGTACCAGAATTAAGTATAGAAAGCTTTTAAATTCATTTCTTGTAGTGTAGGGTTGCTGATGATGAAAAGTTTACCTCCAACAGTCACTGTTCTCTGCCAATCCTTTATGTTTTCTTCCCATTCAAATCTTCATCTTCCTCTTCACTCTCCTTCCAATTTGTCTGCAAGTACAATCTTTATTAAATTTTCCTGTGATGTGCCCCTCACGAGATGTTTTCCTAGAATTCTTTAAACTTTTCCAGGACTAATTCAGCTATTTTATTTTACTTTAAAAGTATACTTAAGTACCGAATAAATACATGTTTATGATACTTAAGTATCAGAAATGTATTGAAATATTTGCATTAAAACCTTTATATCAATAGCTTAGAACAGATATTTCAATGCTTAAATTGCAAGAATTTTAACAGATAATCCATATTCTTACTCGTCACTTGTGAATATATTTTATAAATAGTTATATTCGTATCTTAAAAGTAAAATATAATGTAAATAAATTCTATCTAATTCAGTTTTTATCAAGGTATTCGGGAAAATAAATTAGATTTTTTTGCTTATTTTTTACGTTAGGTACTCTCATCATAACCCACGAGCATAAAGATAAGGTGTTAGTCAGCGTGTAATCAGAAGAAAAGGGAATTTTGTTGGTGAATCAGCAGCAGTTTGATAATATAAAGATGTGAATCAGCTTAAATTTCCTAGAGGTGAGCAATTGAAACAATGATTTCTAATATATTTTATTATATACATATTAATAATTGTTAAGAAAATGAAAAAAAATATTATTGTGACGTGAAAATTTCGGGCTGCAATTTTTAATTTAATTTAAAATATATGCTCTCGATTTTAGTAGTGTCTTGCCCCTGTAAATCATACTTTTCCTGACAACAGCAATTAGTTATTAATTTATCGATAAAATTATAGATTTTAACGCATAAATAATAGAAAATATTCCGGAATATTTATTTTAAAGCGATTTTAAAATATAAATAATTATATTTTTTAACTACGACTGTTTTATTATTTAGCATTTTTGATATCTTTGATCATTATCGACAAACTTACAAATGTTAAATATGAACATCGTTATCAGATAACGAGTTTTTTTTTCGAGAATAAAAGGGATCAAATTCCTATTTTTCTTCTTCCTACGCATCACTTCTTAGTATAGAGGTGGAGAGATTTTTTTAAATCCGAAGGTCACGTCTCATTTCAGAGAGATCGAGTTGTATGGCATGATGCTTATAAGTGTATACATTCAGCATACACGCACGAAGCGCCTTATAATATAATAAGATATATTTTTAAAGCTACATTTTAGTTAATTTAAGTGAAAACTGACAGCCGAAAGCTTATTTTTATACTTTATCAGGTGGCATTTGAAGCTACGAAAAGACATATTTTTTACTTCTTAGTACCTTCAAGTAATAATTGATGGTAAATATACACAATAATATATCTATCAATTGTTTATTTTTATATCTACGATGTCGTCGTAACGTGTATATGACGAAATGCTTAAATTAAACGTGGAAAAGTAGCGCTAAAACCTCAATTCTTTAGCAATTTCTTTTAATCTAAAATATGCAAAGCTTCTAGAAGCTAAGAAACTTTAGTATAAGCTTCTTCAAATCGTTCTAGTATAATTTCCCTTAAAGATTTGGGCCTGAAATCACAGAAGAGAGACCTCTTCTATAGTTTCGGGCGCAAATCTTAAAGGATGTTTCTTCCTCAGAAGAGATTTTGCTTCTGTCAAAGAAACCTTCTTTAAGATTTGGTGCCTGAAACTCAAAAAGAGGTTTCTAAACTCTAGAAAAAGAGGTTTCTTCTACAGAAGAGAAACCTCTTCTACAGAGAGAGTCTGAAACGTTTAATATCATATACTCTGATTATTTTGTAATATATTCTAATAAATTACTCTTTCACAAAAAGAGAGCTTAACCAACAGAAAATAGTTGGAAAAAATGACAGAAAAACTACTATAAAATAAAATTTTTCAATTGAAAAACTGAATATTCGATTCGTATCATTGTAATGAAAAACAAATGGGAATGACAAGAGATAAGTGCTCTTGAGCCTCTTCTTTTCATCTGCCTTTGGAACTGATACAGACAAAGAATTTAAAACTTATAATCAATAAAAAAAACTTTAAAACTTAAAATTAATTTTATAATAAACATTTTAAGATTGTTTACTAATTTATAAACACGAAATTCTAAATGAATTTATTATTGATTTACACAAATTAAACGAATAAATTAGTTTCGAACTGTGAATTAATTAATAAATTCTATACCCAAATCTGATTTTTATCAAACAAGACGAAGTGAAGTTTGTTTGTATTCATATGATTCATTCTGAATGCTTAATTAGTAATTTAGTATGACCACGAATTGTCATTAACACTCTCTATTGCTTAGGGCTGCAGTGAGAAGCCAGAAATGATGTATTATCATTCAAATATAACACTTGTCGACTTATTTATGTATAAATTAAATCCTCTTCTTCTTATTAGAATGTGTTGCCCATTTATATTACTCGTATAACCGCAGATATGTTGAAACGTGCTCCACACGTATCAACAAATCTGGAGTAATTGCATTCCCCTATGTATGACGACTTTAGGGATACCTTGTTGTATTTATTGATGCTCACCACGTAAAATAAAACCAATATTATTACAGAAGGGTTTCAAAACAGTAAAAATTAGCGTATTTATACTCCGTTTGTCCATTTTTTAAATGTGCAAACAGGGTATCAATGTGCTGTTTTTCACCCTGAGAAATGTAAGGTGCGGTAGTGATTATAAGTGTAACATTATCCAGGTTAATTTTTTATATTGCTACAAAAGAAAATATGTTTTTAATTAAATGTGCTTCTCTGTCAATACACGAATTAATTAATTTTGTAATTTAATTACTACTTTATATGACGTAAATATATTCAGGTAGTCCTTGACTGTTTAATCATCATCATCATCATCATCTAATTAAATTGTTTTCTTTAAGATGCTCTTGAGCAAAATAATTTTAATATTTCGATTTTGTTAAAATTAAAAAATTTAAAACAAATTAATTAAATATTAAAATAATAGCAAAAAAATTCCCATATTTATGGCACAAGTTTTTAAAAATAATAAATTAATTAACGTACAGTAATTTAATTAATATTGTTTTTTTTTCTTTTAAGTTAAAAGGTAATTCGCAACATCTTAATACCAATAAATATTTAAACTATTTTCGAATAATTTATAAACACTCCTTTTTCTTTATGGAGAACTTCATGCAATAATAAGTCTTCTGTATTTATGAGGTTTTCAGCAAAAGATAAATATTTATAGCTTCAAAGTCTCGATGATTTTGAAACCTCTTACAAGAAAATATACAGCAACAGCAATGTTTTATTATAGAAAATTTCATTATTTCAAGTTGGCAACATTGTTGCAGGCTCTCCCACCGTTCTTTGTTTTCATCCTTAATGATTGCTACCATTTCGGAGATATTAAAAGGGTGGGGCTGTATCTCACGAACTAATCGTCCGATTTTCTTGAAAATTTCTACAGATATTTCTATCTAACAAACAAACGTCTTTGCAAAATTTCAGAAATTTTCGAAAAGAGGAACACGAGTTATTAAGCTTTAAAGTGGCGAAAATTGTGCCCCCAAGTAGACACTATACACACAGAAAAACTTTTTATTTAACGTTTCAAGGTCTCCTGACTCCAAAAATTATGGCGGGACATATTTTGATAGGTCATACTTTCTCTCTGTTACAAGATAATATAATAGTTTTCACATAAAGGAAGAGAAAAGAGTCTGGCACTCCTTAGTTAACAATAACACTTTTTGGCACTCTTTTAATTTTTATTATTGTGAATTCTAGCTTGGCATCTTATTTTTAAAAGCTGTCTTTTCGATATTTTTCCTTTATACAGTTTGAATGGATGCCAAATACCCTCGAGCAATTCTCTTCCGGATCTATATGACTTATATTTATTATTTTTTTTTTTTTTATTAAAGTAAAATTTCGTCTGGAATTAACAGGATGCGACGTTTAATGTCCGTCTGAGGAATTGGTTTTCTAAATTTCTATTATTATCGCGGAAAATTATGACGTCTTTCAATGTTAATTATAAGCTAGAGGAGTGAGAAACGTATTTAAAATAAACAGATGTAAATTTAGGAATTTATTACGTCTTCGTCAATTCGCAATTCCCTAGATTTTTGAGGTGATTTTGGATGCGTACATTTATTAAGAGTCGAAGGGAATTAGGGAAAATTGGTGGGAAATAGAAGGAGATTTATTAACATTATCGAGTTCTTTCTACTTTAAATACCGTAACCATCAGTTGCAAATCGAATTATCTGGAGAAAATTACTTGTATAATTAAACAGCTCTCCGACTGTATCGGTCCGTAGGCGGTGCTCTTCTGATACTTGACGTCAAGAGCCGGAAGTTAACCTCGTAATGGTGTCGTCCGGCGGGTTCAATTATCGATATGGACCCGATCCATCCCGCAGCTATTTATCCAATGGCTTCTATCGATACATCTAGCGATTACCCTTATAAATACTGAATACGCTCGACACACCAGAGATTCGATGGCACATTCTACAGGAGATTTACATCCGGATACTTTGGTTTTTATAGTTTAAGTCGTATCGATTGTTTTACGGATTTATAAAAGCTTTCCTTCTCGTCTTTACAGTTTTTCTTATCAGTTTACGTTGTCACAAGCTTCTATTCTTTGCTTTTCTTTGTTTGATTTCGTCTCCAAACTTTTTCACTTTCTACAAGGACATGGAGGAGAGTTTAGTATATTTGGTTATAGTATTGGAATTGCCGGAAAGTCCGTGTTACGCAGGTTGAATTTCGATGAACGTAATGCAAAAATGTACTTGGTTAACCGATATTCTAGATTTGGAAACGTTACTTTAGTCTTTTAGAGATTATGTTATTACGGAATAGTTTCGTGTGGGCGGATAATCTCTACAGGAAAGAAGAGCCCAACTCTTAATCCCATTTCAGAATTAGAGGAAAAAAGTAAACAGAATTACCGTTTCTTTGGTTATTTTAGTCTACTGTCTTTCACTGTTTATGCTGTCGCCTTGCTTGAAATATTAATTAAAGTTTCGGATGCAATTTTTATTTCTGAAAGGAGATTTTTGGAAATTTCTAATTTAAAATGAGTTCTTCCCTTTCTGTCATTTACTTTGTTCGTCGATTTTCATTTTTTGGTGTATTTTATTGATGTTTGTTCGTTGGCGAGTGGCGGTTTTAATCTGTTTTGTAAAAGACAAATCCCTAGCGATTAAAACAATTTCGTATATATAGAGTTGGGCCTAAAACTTAATTAAATTCTCTTTTCCATTTTATATTTTCTTTAAATTTCTTCTTGTTTTACGTATTTACTCCAGACGTTTAATGTCCACCGGGGTGTTTAGTTTTCTCCATTATTTTATTCAACGATTTATTTCTTTAAATTTATTTCGATTCTTTGAAAATTGTGAAAGGAAAACTTTATTTTTAACTTCGTGCAATTTAAATTTTCTGTATTTTTGTTTTTTTTACCATAATTTCTGTTATTTTCGACTTATGTCACTCATTGTCAACTGACGTGAAGATAATCCCTTTGCCTATTCTCCCGTCTAATTTACATACAAGCAATTTCATCTTTCAGATTATTGATGAAATAATTTGCATACTGGAATGTATAATTTCCGAATTTTCTTTATTAGTTATACTTTTATTTATTCTTTCTCTTGTTATGTAACTAAGTAAAGTCGAATCTATTGATATCGATCCTCTTAAGCTGTGGGAGTTTCTGTCGTTTATATAATAGAATTTTATTGAAAAATCAAAGAAAATTATAAAATTTATATCATTCGTTTATATTTGAAGATAATTTAATATATTTTGTACAGATTACACTATAAAAATCATTTAATTACGTGTTCATCTCTTCATTTTTTAAACAATTAAGGTCTAAGATTGGATTGAACGTAAAATATAAGTTACAAAAAACTATTTTACAGCAATTTTTTTAATAAATAAAAATTTAGAAGATAGAGGAATATTAATTAACAAATTAACAAATTTGTCAACTTTATTGCTGGACTTTTCCGGCATTCGTTATTTGTTTCCATCGCTAATAATTGCTACATTGCTACCTTTAAGTCTTCAGATCAGTTTGGGAAATATTAAGGAAACGGAGCCATATCTCCCGAACCAATAGCCCGATTTTCCTGAAAATTTCTACAAACATTTCCATCTAATACACAAACTTTCTTGCAAAATTTCAAATATTTTTGACAAAAGGCACAGGAGTTATCAAGCTTTAAAGTGGGTAAACAAAATCGTTCCCAACTTCACACCACTCCACTAACATTCTGTATTTATATACAGAAGAAACCACAACATTGTTTGCATTTCTCGACGTTTCAAGACTCCGAAAATGTAAAAGTTTTTGAGGTCATTTTTGGACCGATCGCCATACTTTCCCTCTGTTATATATAACAACCGGGAAAGTAAAAAAGACAGTTAGAAGAGAAAGAAAAGCAATAGAATGTGAAGACATAAATCCTGATCTTGTTATGTTAGTTGCAAGTTTAGCCGTCATTACAAGGGCTTAAATTAGTTTCCTGCTTGTCTAAAACATTTCAGCAACTTACACTTATATTCTTATCTCAATATAAAGGGAAGTCGATAGAAAAATATAATTAAAATATTTCAGAATTATAATTTAAACGCAGTTTTTCACTAGAATATAATAAAAGTAAAGGGAAACCGAACGGCAGTTTCATAGAAAAGAATTTTATATCATCGTAAAATTCGTGCGCAAAGCTAATCAATGCCACTGAAATACTTCAAGCAAACATTATCTATGAACATTAGCCATAAACAATGGTTTAATGTACAATATATAGTGGAAATATATGAGATTTACTGGAAAATAATAGAACATATATAAGAATTATAGTTGTATTTATTCCCTGTAAATTATATATATGGTGTGATATATTGCCTCAAAATTCATCAGGAGAATTAAATATTAATATTTAAAATACAGCAAAACCTGTTTAAAAAGGAATAAATATTTCGTAACGTGCGATTCCGAATAACCTCCAAACAACGGACATTTATACATTGTCGTCATTGTTCGTTGTTCACAGGTTTGAAATTCGAAATAATTTATAAATAATTCATCAATTAAGCGTTTAAAGTTCATGTCTACTGAACAATTTACCATTTGTCAATTTAAAAACTTGAATAACATTAAATTATTTGGTTGAATTAATTAAAAATGTAATAAATATTAATTAATTTTAAACGTTTTAATTATAAAACTAATATTTTATTAACTGATAATAATCAGTATTTAAATTTTAAAGCTCCTTGAGAAGTCTGAACTGAAATAATAATGATTCATGAAGGATTTTTTTTCTTTTAAATATTCATTGGAATTACTAGTGACATCTTATAGCTTTATGAGGACTAGGCAAATTTGAATTAGGGGGCCTCATGTACAATGTTGACTTCAGACACTTTTCTTGCGGAAAATAGTTTTTATAAAAGGTTGGTTTGAGGCCTCCTATTGGTGGTGGCTCCAGGTAATTGCTCTTTTTTCCCCATAAGGCAACGTTCTAATGGGAATTAATTTTAAAAGGCATTTATAAATTCTTCCAATAAAGAAAAATCGAGCTTTTAAACACATTTTTATGTACTCTATAAAAAATTTCTAAGGAGGAAACTCCTCTAAAACCTCTAAACAGCTGCCATTTTTTCTGAAACACACGAAAACTAACCTCCGAAAAAAACCATTTACATGGTCAAAGTGGCCGTTATTCAGAGGTTAGATCGTATTACATTCTATTATAGGAATTTAATAAGCCAACGTTTTAAAATTCGACAATAAAGTTTCAAAATGGCAAAAAATGCACTACAAAACATTATATATATATATATAAAGAAAACTGCCTACAAGATAAGGTATGTTAGTGCAAGATAAGGTCCGTTAGTACACTTCGTCACCCTACACTTGTAGGTTACTACAACTACACTTTTATATATATAAAGTAGTGCTTTGTATACACTTTCATATCTCGTAGGCTACTGCTGGAACAAAGTTTTATAATCTCTATAGGTAAAAAATATTTAAAAAATCTAACACTGTTCTCGATATTAACGAATGACAGACGGACAGACAGACAGAATGTACAAGTGTGAAATTCGAAAACTGCAGCCCAACAAAGGAAATTTTTCGAATAAAATCCACTAAAAGATACGAGTAAAAAAACCGTTCGATTCGATAAGAGGGAGGAGGAATTTTCTACAACTGTTTATCAGATTTAATTTACAATTTGATACTTTATTAATAAATTTAATAGTTTTTCCACTTTATATTAATATTGGAATGATTATTTGTGCTGAAAATAGGTAACAATTTCGTAAAAATCGACATTCTTCCTTTATTGAAAAATCAATAAGAGAAATATGAGTTTTCTTTTTTACTGTCAACTCCTTTTAAATACTTCTTTCAAAACAGAATTTCAACTCTTTTCTTCTTCTATTTTTTTGTTTTTCTTTCGGCGTAATATAAAATATTATTTTCTAATTTAATATTTATCATTTCTTCGTATATTTGTTTCAATTTTCAATGAAAAAACAAAAATGAATAAATATTCTAAATTAAATCACTTTAATAGAATTTTCTTTCTTTAAAAATAAATAAAAAAATCAAAAGAATTATTTGTGGAAATTTTAATTAAATTCGTGCCGTAATTCTGGACCATCCTGTACACTTTATTAATTTAATAAGTTTTTTTTGTGTTGTGTTTTGTACTCATTGGGCTGCAATTTTCAAATTGGAGACCTATACGTTTCGTCTGTCTGTGTGTCTGTTCTTAAATAAAATAAAATAAAATAAAACACGTTAATGAGGTTTATATCCTCTTTTTTTTATCAGTCTATATACGTAATCTAGACGTGAATTAAGGGTGATGAGGGACCTAAGGGCCTAAGGTGATACAATGATGATAATGTACTGTGTATAATCAATTAATTTAACAATATCGTAAATAAATTTAATATAAAAATTCAATCTCCTGTTCAATTCGATCAATAAATGAATGCAAATACATTAAGTAAAAGTATTAAACATATATATATATATAAATCTATTACTCTTCTGCCCCTATTACTGGACCTTTTCACTCGGTCCTCATACGAGTCCTCATAACTAATTCATTCCATTGTATTTTCTTGTGTATTTTCTGCTAGATTTGATTATTTAGAAAAATTCAACACGTTATTTTAATGTTATACAGGTTTAAAAAAGGTGAGAGGTCCTATATTTTACTATATTATATTATGTAAATTATATAGCATTTTTTTAAATAATTAAATCTAGCATAGAATACACAAGAAAATACAATGGAATGAATAAGTTACGAGGTCCGTGTGTGTGTGAGTGAGGTCCGTGCCAAAAGGTTCTATTGGGCTCCAGTAATAGGGTTTATCAATGATTAGTGTTTTGTTGTAGTATTTAATAAAAGAATTCTTCTTGTGTGAATTAAATAATTTATGCTGTATCAACTAAATAAAATATAATGAAAGTTTATTTCTACATTTCTCATTACTTTCGTTTAAATATTTCATATTTTTATAAATTTTTTTATACAAAAATCCAACAACGAGTTGTTTAACTTTCCAGGCAAGAGTTAAAATTTCGTGTGGCGCCATCTGTTATGCGATTGTGATTTTAAAAACTTTTTATGTTATTAATTATTATAAAATGACAGAAAGCTAAATTTAGACGGTAGAGATGAGTTTTATATATATATAAAAAAAAAGTTGTAAGTGATGATAACGAATTAAATTTTTATTAAGTCCGACCCCACTCGAGATACGTCACACCACTTTCTCTATCTCTCCACCCCCTCGACCTTTAACCACCAAAATTTAATAACACCAACCCCTCTAACACAAAAATCTCTCTGCAAAATTTCAGAAAGCTTTGACAAAAGGCCCAGGAGTTATTAAGCTTTAAATTGGGTGAACAAAATCATGTCCCCCGTATACACTAACATTCTGTATATATACAGAAACCCCCAACATTTTTGAACTTTTAGACATTTCAAGGTCCTCCCAGTCCAAAAATATAAAAACCTTGGGGAGGATCATTAAATTATTATAATATTTATTGAATGGAATTTTTCTATTAAAATTAAAACACGCGTTAAACGTTTCTGATGCGACATTCTTTATTACAGAAGAAAAAGAAAAAAAATATCCTTGTTCATTTATATCTTGGATTAAATGCAAAGTATAAAACCTAAATATTTTTTTCTGGTTTTAACTAAATGAAGGGAAGAAATCAGAGAAAGAAACAGAAATGTTTATGCATTTCAGGATTAAATAAATCCTCTTACTTTGTTCGTTGCTACTTCTTATACATATTGATGGCAAATTACATCTTAAGAAGTCCCATGCTAGTCTTACATGAATACAAATTACTGTACCACATCATCAATAAAATTTCGTGATAAATTCATCCCTCTAGCAAAAATAAAACATCAGATATGTTCGAAATTTATCTAAAAGTAATTAAAGTTTTCTTTCTTTTTCTTCTTAATAATAATAATGAAAAATTTCGTATAAAAATATTGGTTAATGTTACTTTAGGTGCCAAGATGGCGGCTCGTCTCTAATTCCAGCAAAGAAACAGTGGGACGCTTGTTCTAACCTAATCTAACCTATTCTAATAAATTACCATAATTATTAGCAACCAAATTATTAGAACGTGCGTCCCACTGTTTCCTTGCTGGAATCAGAGGCGAGCCGCCATCTTGGCACCTAAGGTAACATTAACCAAAATGTTTAATAAATGAATTTAAACTAGCTAATATCTCAAATTGATTTTATAGTGTTTTTATCGTTAAAAATCTACCTTTTATTGCACAATTTTATGCTTAATATTGTGTTTCGATGGAATAAAAACAGGGTGGCCCTCACTCAGTTAACATTTGCAATGAATAATTCGCACTTTTTTTCAAATGTTAATACATATAAGTTGATTAAATTGGTTTAATGCTCAAATTAGGCTTGTATAAATTGCCTGTGCCGAACAGAAATACGGTTTTTGGACTACCCCGAATATTGTAATGTACTGTCAGTTAATCAATTAATTATTTCGGCAATATATATATTTAATTTTTACTTCTTTTTTGAAGTATTTTTATGCACGAAAATTCTGCGTAGAACTGCATTTGTATTTATGAGATGTATTAAAAAATTATATTATAATAATTCCAACAAATTAGTTTTCAGTATATTTATAAATAATTTAACATCCTCCCGCTTCGAATTACTTGTTAAATTATTTAAAATGAATCTAGAATCGAACATCTAAATATATCTCGTACGAGTAATTCAGAGTAATGAAAACCGGATAGAAGATATTTCCGAATCTGCATAATATTTCAAAGTGAACCGCCAATTAGAAAAGGCTGTAATTTATTATAAATAATTCATATATAGCTGCTATAAACCAATGCCTACGTGAACTTTGGAGAATATTTGACAAAGTTCCTTCCCCTCCCCCGTATACGGCAACTCGACACGTGGACGATGCTTACCGGGAAGATTTTCTATAGGAAACTGGCCCATACTAGTGTTACAAACGTAAAGACAACCCCAAATATTCTACATAGCCAACCTTTCGGTTAGGCACGAACCCACGACCAGTGTTCTATTGTGTAGTCCACTCGGTCGCTAGTTTGGTCTATTTGGTTTTGACACGTGGGCGATCTGTCGAGGGGGAATGTCTCCCGGGAGAACTTTCTACGGGAAATTGGTCCTTATTAGTGTTACAAACGTGAAGAAAATCCAAAAACTTCTACGTGGTCAGGCCCGAACCCACGATCAGTGTTCTGTAGTGTTATACACTCGGTCAGTGATAGGCGAATTTGACGTGAAAGAATTTTAATGCATTTTTTCATAAAGTTTGGAAGTTTGAAAATAATGATGAGGTTTATCGATAATTACTTTTTCAATATATAATATTTTTGTTCATTTTCATCGTTTTAACTTCAAAATATCACCAAAAAAGTAGTTGTTTTATGGCTGTTTATGAATGTAAAAGTGCAGGAAAATTTAAACTGAGAGAAATATCTGATAAAGATAGTGTTCAATATTTTATAATAAACTAAATATTAAAAAAATTTGCGTTTAACAATGAATTAATATGTATTCGCTTAAAAATCTATGAGGAAAATTGATATAATTTAATGCAAAGTCTTATGATACCTTTAAAATTGAATTTTGCTGTTATGGTTATAAACAAGTAGCTTCACTTTTTTTGTCAGACTTATATTCTAGATTTTTAATTATTAATCAACCTTATATTCTGAGTTTTAACCATTAATTAACAATCTATATTCTGGATATTTGCAGCGAAAAGCTGAAAGGTTCCTTTATCTCTTTCTGGTGTCTTTAATTCATACGTGGTCAAAAGGTTAAACGACGTTCACCATAACACTAGAGTAACTAGTATCAATCGATTTTATAACAATAAATAGATAAAGATACAGTAAATAATTAACCTTATTTTTTACATTATTTTCTGTATCATTTATTTATTATAATTGAGACAATCAATATGACGTGGAAACTAGATAAATTAAATATTTAGATATAAAGATTCACCGGAGTGACAATGCAAAGTAGAGTTTGATGCATTAATATACAAGAAAGAGAGAACATGTTTTTTCCTTTCTCATTCTATTCACTTTATCTGAAATAAATTTCAGAATATTTGTCAATCTCCATACTAATGTAATGCGAAATACCAATGGCGTATCCAACATTCTGCTCTAGGAAGTGATCTGGGAGGATGAAATAATATGAAAAAAGTACAACTAGAATGAAGAAATATTAAGCGTACTGTAAATGACCGTTTATTAATTTAAAAATCTTATTTATTTATTAGTATTTTTTATAAGTTTCTTTTAGTTTAAATTTTATTCCTAAAGCCTCTGAAGGATCCAGCATCCACTGTAAGAATGCCCCAGCAAATTACTAGACATCAACGTTTTGTACGGGAAAATATTAAAAATTCATTCGAGTTCTAAAATTAATTTTGCACTTCATTCTTCTAACTGACTGATGCTGCTCTTTGGTGTTTCTTATTCACACCGAGAAACACCAAAGAACATCAAAGAGACACCTTCTTCACCTTTTCCTTCTCCTCCTTTTTCTTTGGAAGGTTTTCAAACTTTCAAAGAAGAAGGTAGTTCATCAATTTATCAGCTTGCCCTTAAAATACACGTCTTATAAATTTAAACTATCATTTATTACGCTTCTAATCATTATAATAGATAAGAAAAATTAATTTTAACACTTAATTATCCTATAGCATTATTTTAAATCTTCGCTAAACAGTTCACGCAGTTCAATTTCCTATTGATAGTAGTCTAGAAAATTTTAATGGAAAATGCACTCCAAGATTTCAATGGCAAAGAGGTGATGATAATTTAAAATCTAATTTGCTTAAGACGGCACAGAACACAATTTAAGGAAAAGGAATATCAGGTGATGTTAATTGAGTTGGTCGCCCCTAACTACCTTCAATTTTCCATTGGTAATGTTATCTCAACGTGACATACAGAAATCGTGTAAGCAATAAAAACCGTAAAAATAAAATTAAAATACGTAATAAATTAAAATTAGATATTTTAAATTATCACTTAAATAAATTTAATTAATTCCGAGAAAAACAAAGTCTTGAATTCTCTCCGGAAATTAAATTTAATTGTTTTCAAATAAAAGATATTTTAATTCAAATTTTAAAAAATTATACATTTAAATTATAATTGTTAATTCCTACTATTTAAATTTGTTAAAATAATATAATATTTTTATTATGCCAGAAACAAAATACTTTAAATTTGTTACACGTCTTTTTTGTTTGAAGAATTACAACCGAAATCTAAGAAACTGCAAAATGAATATTTAATAATTTCGAATATTCATTTATGAATATATTAAAAATTCTTTTCATTGGATACAAAGAAACTAAACAAAAGGAAGTGGCTTGTCAAATCGTTTTGAAGGAATTCAAAGCGGAATTCCTTGATAAACTTCCATATTATTTTGAGTAACCTCTATATTATTGGACTACAATTTGAAAAAATTATAGACCTATCAATTCCCACTGTCGTCCGTCCGTCTGTCTTTCCTTAATCTTGCGAACGAAGTTCGATAAATGACAACCACGACTCTGTAGTTAAAGGAAAAGTATGATTTACAGGGGCAAGACACTACTAATTTGAGGTGGAGAGCATATATTTTAAATGAAATAAATTAAAACTATGATTAAAAATTGCAGCCCGGCATTGTGATGATGTCACAATAAATAATTGTTCGTTTTAAATGAATAATATCTATATCATTTCCATTTGTACGGACGAGGGGGAGCACTGGTCACGGGTTCTCACCTAATCAATAGGCTGGCCAGGTTTTCTTCATTCGTCTAACGGTTAATTAGGTTCCATTTTATCATAGAATGTCATTAAATTATTATTATTATTATTATTATTATTAAGTGTAAATTTAAATATTATCGATGCAATTTAAAAATGAATACATAAAGTTATCATTAGTTATATATATATATTTTTTTTCCAATAATGTATCTGAAATAAATTCTAGTCCGGATTTTTCTGGACTTTTCATGTATTTAGTCACTTGATTTATGTAATAAATTCACTTACGGCAAGCGAATTATATTTAGAATGCATTTTTGTGAATTCTAAATCCTAGCGTAGAATTTTCATTATTTTCTTATAATTCTTATTATTATTTAATTCTTATAAAATTGCTTTTATAAAAGCAATTTTATAAGAATTTTAATTACGAGAAAATAGGACAAATTTCTATACTAACTGCACTTATGTTTTGGAAATTCTGGCTTTTAGTATTAATAAATATATGCAGAGTTGCCCATTCAGTTAACCATTTAGTCTGCAAATAATCGTGCAAATTTTGCATGGAGTTCAGCAATTCGTATGTGTCAAGCCATTGTAATTTGTGCATTAGACTTTAAACATTCACCCCCCTCAAAGATGCAAGCAAAACATAATTTGAATAAAACAACAATTTATTTTTTTACAGTGGTTAAATAATTTTTTGGCCAACCCGTGTGTGTAAAAGTAATATTTTAACGATTTTTCCCCACATTTTCGATTTGAATTTTGAAGTTTTTTCGATAAAGATACCGACAATACGATGATAAATTTTGGATGAATATAGAAAATCGAAGATAACCTGAAATTTTGTAAATATTAAATAAGTAAACGAAAATTTTTAACTTGGTGTTTAAAGATTTAAGTTTAATCACTATGAAAAATTGATAAGCATTCAATATTAATGAGCACAACTTGGCAATTTTTCCGCTTCTAAATATTGCTATATAATTTAATGATTAAGTTAACCCCATTAAAAAATTGCTACGAATGTAACCGAAAATATACATAGAATAAATTCAAAACAGGTAAGAATTTTGTATTAGAAATAATATATTTTCTGGCAAACAAGTATTTTTTTTTTCTTCTTCTATGGAAGGAATTCGGTTTCAATAGAAGCATTTGCATTGGTGATGCAATCAACTTCATATAGAATAAAAATGATGATAAATTACCATATATTTAAATGTATAAACAGTACTTATTGCTATATAAACAGAATTTAAAGAGAAGGTAATCTTTCTATAACAGATGAATAAATTCAATTTCAATGGAGTTTTTGTGATCGCTGTTACCTTGTTGATTAGGGAATAAAAGGAAACATGTGCCAAAAGTATTCAAATATTCAAATATAAATATGAATCTAATGACATTTTTCTATTTGTTTGTTTTTTATCCTGTCGGCACTAAGAAGACCTTTTAAAATGACAATTAGTGCCCACACACTTATCGTGTTTCTATACCAATGACTCTTAGTTTTCCCTCTATTACAGTCTATATACCTCTTAGTTTCCACTCTATTACATAGTCGTTAGTCTTGATACCTCTTAGTTTCCATTCTCTTAGATACTTCTTAGTCCATACGGCTCTTAGTTTCCATACCAATCGTGTGTTCGGCCAGGTCCACAATGGAAGGACAAGGCAGGGAGACGAAGTTTTTATGAACAGATTTAACGTTTTTTTTAATTTCATAAAGTCATTTTTGGATGTGGTATTTTGAAATTGAAAAAAAAAATATGCAATAAAATTCTGTAAATTTTCAGGAATAATTCTACAGAAATATTTATTTTTCTATGATCATTTCTTAAGAGCTCCTCTTCACATAAAATCATTTCTTAAGCAGAGGGATTTTTAAAGAAATTATAAAAATTCAAAATAAATAAACGAAAACTAAATTACAGTAAACACTTCTTGGAATAAGAATTTGCTATTGAATTATTCTTTTAGATTTTGTTAATTTGGAGTAAAGGCTATGATGTGAACAACGGGAATTTCGAAATAAATACCGATTTGCCCAAAAATTATTTAAAATATCGAAGAAATTTGAGAAAAAATATATATATATATTTTAGAAATATTTCAGTTGTGGTTGAAATTTAACTACTTTGGCCACTCACCAAAACACATAAAGTAAACTTTTAATAGGAGTAAACAGTTGACTTAAGTGATAGTAACAATTATGGTAACAATTATAGTGTAATCAAAAATAAAGTTACGATCGTTAAAATATTTTACAATAGCAAAAAGTTATGGTTCTAATATTTAAAAAAATTCAAAAAAATCTTGAGAAAATTCCTTATCTTTAGGAAATAAAATTTAGATCGATTAAATTGAAATTAATTAAATAAAAACACATATTTTTGTCATGTTTCTACCAATTTTTGTAAAAAAACTAAATAAACAGAATGTTCGCAAATTATTCGTAAACACCATTAAGAAACCGAGATGGAATTTCACAGAATGTTACTGTTTTATAATTTTTATTATAGAAATCGAATTGTTAGAAAGGGTGTTAATGATTGATAGAATAATTCAATTAAATAAGAATTTTAAAGCGCCATTTATTTAATACATTTATTAATGCAAAACTAGTACATTTGTATCCGAGATACTGTACCAGAATATTTAAATTTATACAAAATTCTTTATTGTATTTTAATAAAACGACCAAAATTGGAAATCTCCGGTAGATTTAGCAATGTAAATTAATACAGAAAAGTATTTAAATTCCATTTATTATTTTTCCCCTTGAAAAAAAGAAAGTCGGTCATGGAATAACAATTAATTTATTTCTTTACTAAAAATAGTTTTTTTTTGTTTTTTACTACAAAATAAATCAAAATTTAAAATATTATTTATTCATATAATAATATTATTATTATTACATGAAATTTATTAATCAAAATTTCAATTAATTAAAATTCAAATAACACATTAAAATAAAAATAAATTTATTTAATAAAATAAGAGAATCGCACTGAAACAAATGAGTATAACTTCAAACGTAATAGAGGTAGAAACTTAATTAAAATTTCTTTAATTAAAGTAAAAAGTCCGTAATTAACGTTAGAGGAGATTTTACGTTTGTCCTTAGCGAAAAATTTACAAAAATAATAATTTTCGTCGAACTGACTGAGTTTTTTCAACGGAGTTTTGACAGCGGAGATTGGCTTTGCTTCTCGTGTATTTTGTATTAAATGAGCCCAAAACCTTTCTACAGGCATTCAGACACGTTGGATGGGTGGGTTATCTTCTTTGTTTACGTAATTAATATTCAAATTTTCGAGTTTTGTGGGTTATAACGAAGTGACATGAAGCTCCCTCAGACCAGATGCTGTAATGATTTGGCCTAATGGCTCGTCGTCATATAACCACGATAGTCGAAATTTTTGAATGATTTTGTCAAAAAAATGGGTTTTAGTTTAGATCCAATATATTTGGTAGAGTTGGTTTTGACATCCAGAGCAGAATTTGCGGGCATAAAATGAGGTTCTGGCTGATTTTTCTTGCTGATGGACACGCAGATGCGAAATCGTTTCGATAATATTTTTCAGCATTTTAATTTATTTCGCAAGACAGATTTTAGTTGTTTCGTCTTTAAAATCCTGTGTTCAGCTGGATTTTAAAGCGAAAAGATAGGATTCATTGTCATAAATAATATAACGAATTGAATTTTCCGACTGCTTTACGGAGATGATTTTCAGTCTTTCAGTTTGTTGCTGTGGTTGTTTGTCCGCTGACTTTAAGTTGGTTTCATAATTGTGGTTGTTTAATTTTTTCATGAAAAGAAGAAATTGATACTTCCGAGCAAGTTTTATGACTGATTTTGCCCATTTGTCGGATGTTTTCAAAACAACTCGTCTTTATTTGTGGCCATATCCAGGAGAAAAAGTCACGTCATATCCAGGTCAATTTCTGAGCCCAAATGAACTCGAACCTTGATCCTCACAGTAGTAGATTGGCACAGTAGTATTTCGGAACCATCCTACCGTCAAAAATAATATTAAATTCAAAGTGGCCAAAAAGTCGTTTAACCAAAATATATCTTAAGAATGATTAAAAATCTTGTTTGGAATGGTTATAGTTGGTTGCGGGTAGTGCCTCACCATAGGTTAGTCGCATGTTGTTTTCGGGTTTTCTTAAAGAAGGCAATATTATAGGGACCAATTTTTAATAAAAAGAGGCATATCGCTCATGTGTTGCGTTACATTCCATTGATCCAATCCAATAACAGAAATATTGAGCTACTCTTTGAATAAAAATATACACATTTAAAGAAAATCATTTTGTCAAAACGCATATTTCTTGCGAAGCGTAATGGCCATCATACCTGATTAAAATGGTATTTAACAGTTGTGGCTTGGTCGCTATGCAAAGAAACTGACGTTATCTCATGCGTGCTGTACAATAGATTCCATCTTTTTTTTTTTTTTTTATTTTTTCTATAATCAATCCAGTCATGGGTACTGAAGTTTCTGAAGGATTGATAAAACATTATACTAAAATTACTATGGTATACATTTTTACAATCATCTACCGGAGAAATAGCCCTAAGGGTTTCTCCTCTTTCTTCAATTATGATGTCTTCGTGGTTTTTAAACCTTTTAATGTAACTTTTATGTATATTTTACTTTGTTATCTTTATAAAAACACCAGCTGAACAAGCAGTCTGAAATGTATTTTGGTGTATTGTACACGTCTTAGATGTAAATTTAGATATAAAGTAAAGTAAAGAAATTTTTGGTAATATCACATTCACTGGTGTGATAAACCCTAAAATTTCAATAACTACTTTGGTTATCACAAAAAGTTTAATAGTAAATATTTCTCTATACAGCGTTGAATAGGGTGCACTTTAATTTCGATCACCAGGTACATACGAAATAATCTATGTATAACAGGAATGACTTAATGATAAATTTTACAGCTTAACAGATGTTATTTTAATTAATTATATTTTACAAAATTTTATAATGCAACTTTAACTTTTCGACGGGTAGAAAATTAAACTGCCATTTCCACCATTCTTCTCTATCACTGAATAAATTTAATGAATACAGAGTAAACTTATGTAATCAATCACTCTTGCAGGAACATTCCCTTGATTAGAAATTACGCATTTGTACAATATTATGCATATGTATTTCAGCATATTGCTATTTTTACAGTTTTCCTTATACAAAACAGTAAATGTTACCCAGTACTTTGAAATTTATTCAAAAAACGGATAGCAAAATAAGCATAATTGGCTATATTTCTAGTTCTTGTTATTTGAGAAAACGATTCATAATTTAAATAATTAGAGCGTAATGAGGTATTTTAAAGTATATACAGATGATTTCTTCAGACTAAGACTGTCCACACTACAAAGGAATTTCAAAAACTTTCATAAAATGTGCTTTAATTAATCCAAAAATCAAGTTAACCGGTATTATTTTTAACATGTTTACAAGCAATTCGTAATTCAATTGTTTTTCAATGAAGCAATTAAAAATTGCATGCAACCGTTTCATTTCATGCATTTCTTTTACAAATTTTGCAGATGATGAAAGTGAAATTACTACTATAAAATTGAAACGTAATAAAACAAATTTCATTCAACAGAGAACTTTATATTTCGTATCCGAGTAATAAAATGTTTTATGAGCCTTTTAAATGAATTTCAACTTATTGTTTTCTTATCTGTAAATTTATTTCCGAATAGAATAGAAAAACAAAAAAAAATAATTAAAATTTCATTCGAATCTCCTTACAATGATTGATGTATTCATATTTAATTCAACTTGGAAATTCTGGGAATTCCGTATTTCCTGTAATTTTATCTTGGATAATATTTCAGTTTGGAGAAACTCTTAAATCGAATTTCCTCCTATTCCGAGTATATTGAACTGCTTCAAAATTTGTTATAAAATTGCTTTGATATGGAAAACCAGCACCGGTATACATTCATCAACGATATCTTATACGAAATCAACATATATAAGTTTTCCGTCTGTCGATTTAAAGAAAGGTAGAGAGGGAGAGAATCAATGTTCGACAATATACGCCCGAGTTTTATTCATTGATTTAATAAAACTGACATTTTATATCTTCCTGTCTAAATCTAGAGAAAGGCGCAACAAATTCTCAAATCTAAAGATTCTTGATCAAAAATATATTTTTCCTTTTGTAATTTAGTTTCCTCCACAGTTCAATAGGCATATGGTCTCTTGATGTTAAAACTTTTATATCTCTTTCATAAACTAACTGTTCTAGTTTCTTACTCGTGTTGTACTTCGTGCGGATTTCTTATCGTAAACTTTAAAAATTTCAATTTCGTAGAGTCGAATATGGAAAATTTGATATTTGATCATTTGTTTTTCTTAAAACTGTTTGATTTATCAACACGATTACTACGAACATGTGAAGGCTTGAATTTTATGATCTTTTCCTGTATTACTGTCAGGGTCCGAGTGGATAAAACCACTAAATACACTAATAATTTGTTGAGGGTTCGCACTTGACAAACTACAAACGACATGGCCGAGTGGAGTTTCTGGGTTTTCTTTATGTCTTATACCTAAATAACGGCTAGTTTTCCATAGAAAATCCTCCCAGAAGAAACCCTCTTGGCATATCGCACCTACGTTGCCGGTATATCGGGATTTATCGAGACGATTGCTACGAATATGTAAAGCATTGAATTTTATATTTTCCTGTGTCAACCTGACGGTTCGAGTGGATGAAACCAATGAACACATAGTTGGTGGTAGGTTAGAGTTTCACAAACCAAATGGCCGCGTGGAGTTTCCATTTATTCTTCCCGTGTCCAAATAGCGGATAATTTTCCATTAAAAAAAAAATCCTCCCGGAAGGCACCCCTTGGCATATTGCTCTTGCGTTGCGTTGCCGTATTGCACCAAATCAAACCGAACCCATAACCTTTGCTACATTATGCTGGTAGCGTGATACTTTCAACGTTTTTCAATTTTTATTATTTCTATTGCTATTTTGTTCTTAATAACTTAGTAACGTTGAAGTACCGTTTTACGAAAAGTATTATAGAAGTAAACAATAACTAATAACACTAGCAATTTAAAATTAGTCCTAAGATGATCATCACAAATGTTTAACATTTGAAGAGAAGAAATCGGAGCATCAGGAATCTGCTATTATTAATTAGAATTTTCCAGATTTTTCTGAAAGAAACTTTCTATTGGAAGGAAGGAGTATTGATTTCTTAACCAAGAAGCAACGTTACTTTTTCCTAATGAAAAAGGTCATCTAAAGAGTACATTCAATCATACAATCAGAGTCAACATTTAAAAAAAAATCAAAGTTTTCCACAAATCTATTTCTATTATTTATTTATTTTTCTATAGCATTTAGATTCTACGTATCTCTTCTCCAAATTATTTTCTATTCCCATCATTTCTTTGCTTATTTCTTTAAACTCTACCGCTGCTTTTCTCGTTAACTTTTTATAACGTTTGACCTCTTTAATCCTTAAATTCATTTATTCTACAGCTTGAAAATTTCATTTATATTATTTTTTATATTCGAATGATATTTAAAAGCAAAATAAAGGATATTTTCAACGTTGTTTAATCAACTACAAACTTCATGATTAGTAAAACTTTGCCAAAGCTACTAAGAAAAATTTATAAAGTTCCTTCGACATAATGCAGTCGACCAGTAGACAATCAATCACCATTTTTTATATTATATTTATTCCAATTTTTTGAATGTATCTTCATTAGGAAAAAGTAAAAACAGAAAATGTAATGTCGATCGCATTCTTTGCTGTAATTTCTTTCGTAAATAAATTGCATTATTCAATGTAGTGGAAGATTCTTCATTGCTGTAGAAAATTTGTTTCCATAGATGAAAAATTGCGGCCTGAAAAAAGTAAAATTTATCTCTCGCTTCGTCATACTAACGATTTAATTTTTAAAATTTAACAATGGAAAATTATGTTTGCACCATTTAGAAATTTCATACATTTTAATAATTAAGTATACATTTTTCCTTTTAATGTTTTCGGAAGCCGAATTAAAGGTATTTTTTTTCATTTCAGTCGTGTAATTAAAATGTAAGAAGAGTAACTTAAATCAATGTGAACGTTAGGAAAGAAATTATTATATCTTTGGGGAGGTTCGTTACATCTTTAACTTTCTCAAGTTCCTTTCTTTATATCAGAAATAATTGTATTGCCTAAAGAAACTTTCGAGGTGTAAGTGGCAATATCTGTTGTATCGAATTTCTAATAGCTGTCAATCACACTGCAGCTTGAAATCCTATCACGTTGCAACAAGTTTAATTCTTTCTCCGAATTTTCTTTAAAGCTATTACTGCAAAAAAATGCCTCAAATATTGATTGATTATTTCGCCATTATTATTTTTTTTGTTTAACTTTTGTGGAATTTTTTAACGTTTTCTTGACTGGCATTTAAACTTTTTTTCTGTTTTACGAGTCCCCATTATGGTATTGGTGTAATGTGACGTTTCTTCTATTCAGTGGGGTAATCAGGAAGCTGTCCCTTACCTTTGTAAATAAATAAACGAAGAAAAAAATCATATGAGTATAGGTTTCCACGTTCCAATTTCGGCCTTCTTGTACTATTGTAATATAAATGCCGCAATAGGGCACACTAGAGGTGAGGGACCAGATTGATAGTGTATATCTAAACCAAACCATTTATGAAATTTTTTGAAAATCCTATCTAGACTGGATATAAGGTAATCTGACATTCATTTTCACGGATATCCGGTCGTAAATAGAAAAAAAAAAAAAGATTTTTAGGCCCTTTCCATTGCACCCAAAGCAGATTAAACCCAAGACCAACGGATCACTTTTTCAGATTATTATTTTCCATTAATTCAGAGTTTCTATTTATATATTGTGAACGTTTATATGTGTATTCTAGTTACAATCAATACGATGTAAATGAGACCATACCTCGATTTTCTTCTTCGCTTAACCCAAAGGAGATAAATCTTCGTGAAATTCCTCTACAGTCGCGAAAATCGTGCAAAAATTAAATCAAACTGAACACCTTAAGAATTTACATTAAGCAACGTTAACATTTTTAATGCCAAACCCTCTTATAATTTTGAAAAGTAGGCTAATTTAACTATAAATAATGGGGCAGAAAAATCGATTTAAATTAAAATGTTGCATGCAAGGAAATGGAATTTAATTCATAAACGTCCAATTAATATCAAATTAAGAAACAAATTATATTATTTAAACAAGTAAGAAATAATATTGTATAATGGTACATTACATAGATGTATGCTATTACAGTCATTGAATTTTTACAAAATTTTTATCAACTTGACTTCTTATCATCACTTTATATTGATAACATATAGAACATATATACATAATTTTATAATAATTAAGTTAAATTGAGCTAATTCTTATAAAAATTATTAAAATAATGATAATTAATTACTCATAATAATGGTTTATTTGTATTAATATATATATATATATATATATATATATATATATATAAGAATGAAAGAGGAATGTTCAAGAGATGAGGAGAACTGCGTGCCTCTCCTCGAGAATATTGTTTCTTCTTGATTATTTTTTTGTCAAGTGAATGATTATAAAAATATGAAAATATACTACTGCATAGAATTCAAAGAATAGTTTAATTTAGCAAATAATATTTTATCGTAAAATACGTTAAAAATTTTCGAGAAAAATCGTCACGCCGTTAACAAAAGCATTAATCTAACTACAAAGTGAAAATAAAAGCAGTCGTTAGAAAAATTTTATGCATCGTCTGACTCATATTATTTTTATGGTTCAAATAATTGACATGGACAATACATTAATTATTATTACAATATAAACGGCGAATAATTCTACGCAAAATGCCAATGACTTAGTTTCAAATCACGTTGGATAGAAGTGTTGTAGAAATTATTAGACAAATGTGAACTTATCTTTCTAGCATTTTATTTGCTAGGATATTATTTAACTAAATGATGATTCTGCTCCGTCTAAAATTCCGATTGGTAAATTTTTCCACAAAGCTGTCTTCTTTCTTGGCAGTTTAAAATTCATTCTTCTTTATCTTTTTCGATTCTTCTTATCGTGTTCTTTCATCGAAACTATGTCATCCAGTATCGTACACTTGAATGGTCCTATCTCTTGCTTTAGCTAAGTCAAATTTACTGACTTTAGAAGAGAGATTGTGACATAAATTTAGATAATCTATTCTGCATTTACCAAGATCGAATTCATTGATATAATCCCACTGGTTTTAACACTAGAAACTTCATGTAAAGTCTGGAGTTTTGATCAATTACTATCGCTGTTTACGTTATTTTTTCTTTGATATTCTTTAGTCTTTCATACCAAAGTTCGAGTCTCGGATGAATTTGTAAGAAAGGTTAGAGCTTTCATACAGTTCTCATTGCTTAAATCAAGTGAGCTTTATGAAGAGATGCCATGCATTTGAAGCTGTGTATGTGAGAGATGTCATGCATTTGAAGCTGTGTATGTGAGAGATGTCATGCATTTGAAGCTGTGTATGTGAGAGATGTCTTGCATTTGAAGCTGTGTATATGGGAGATGTCATGCATCCGAAGCTGTGTATGTGAGAGATAACGTGCATTTAAAGCCGTGAATGTGAGAGATGTCATGCATTAGAGCTGTGTATCCACTCAAGTTAAATCTCATTAATTGTTTTGTTCGTTTCATCTTCTTGCTCTTAGATGCACTTTTCCCATTTGGTTTGAGTTAATTCTCGAAATAGTTCGAGTAAGTTTAACTAATAAAACAAGGGAAAGATCTTTCTTTTTTCCTCACATTCCATTTATCTTTTTTTGGCTAAACTCTATTTAAATTCCGACTCCCGTAAAAAGAGCTATTCGTCTTTTACCACGCTTTTCTATTTTACTTTCCTATATCTAAACACCTTTACCTAACTTCAAAGGTTTTCTTTGTATTCCTTTCTATTGTGCATGTTTTCTGATATTTTTTCATTCAATATATTCAAAAATATTGAATGAGTGAAATATCACGAAACATAATAACCATAAAAGATGAATGTTCGGTCACGTGATATGGGAAAGATGAATTGATATTTGAAATGACGTCAAATAAAACTTTTCCAATATCCGGTTAGTCACGCGTACGATGCTATCCAATCAGAATCTCAGAACCTGACATCATACGTCGGAAATAAAATGAAACTCTTATGGATTTTTAAGCAATAAAAGCTGTTAAAAAGCGTGGAAATAGAAAACACATCACAATCAATATTTTAGATCAATAAACAATTATCGTGCCATATTTATTAAATTTGATGAAAACTTTTCGATACGTTAATATTCTGTACTTATAAAGGGTGGCCCATTACTGCCTTATTCAAATACTTTATTACGATCTGATAAACTACAAAGAAGTATAATATAGAAATACGTTTTCCAGTATGTATTTTTCCTCACTTTTCAGGTAAATTAACTATAAAAATATGTTTTCTGTTCTTTTTTTAATAAAAAAAAAGCTGTCTAAATATGTACAGTACGTATTCCTTTGCGCACGATGCTGAATGTATACACTTATGCAGCCTGTAATACAGCAATCGACCATCATTATGTAGTGAGATATGGCCTTCCATTTAAGAAGATTCTCTCTATAGTAGATTATTCTATTGCGCTTAATATAGAAGATCTCAATTTATGCACTGTTATATAATCCATTGTGCCAGCTTCAATTGTAGCCAATGTAGCCGAATTTAACCAGCCTCAATCTATGTACTGTTATATGACTTATAATCCACTGTTCGCCGATGCTTCGCGAAGAAATCGAGCATCACACTCAGTAAGAATTTTGTTTTTTATTCTAATTTTCTCAAGTAAGATTTATAAATATAAGTTGTATCGCTTAATCCATAAAAAAACATTTCAAAATATCCTTTATGGACGCTAAATTCTGAAGCTGCATATTTGATATTCATATCCAATACCTTAATTTTAATTCTCCGCGGACACCAGTAATCGAAAATTCGTCTCGTATCGACGGATACAGTGTGTCAATGCATTATGGATGAATCGTAGAGACTGTTTACCTTCCAATATTTACATAAATTTAAAAATTTCGGTTATATTAAGTTAAATTCTATACTTCTGGCGATATTCAAATTTGGTATCGTAGATACAATGCTTCGCTGGGAATTTTTGTTAGAGAGTACAAGTATATATATATATATACACACGGGCTACTAATTTAGATAAAGCGTATTTATGTCTAAATTCTATCTTTCTATTGAGATAGATCGATAGAAGTGAGCGAAAAAGAAAAAAGAACTCGAAATTTTAACCTTTCGTTATATCTGAATGAAAAATGGAAGTTTAAAAAGATATAAAAATCTAACCTTTATATAAAACTTCATTGAAAAAATTCGAGTGGACGGTTTATGTATATAAATTAATTTTATTATATAATTATAAGTTTCCTGTATTTTTAATAATGTATTGTTTAAACTTACAAATCATTATAAGAGTTTGTGTAAAAAGTACGACAATCTTGACGTGTGACTTTAATAAGAGCTTTTTTAGCAATTAAATGCAATAAAATTTAAAATTAAATAACAAACACCAATCATTCGTATAAATGTATTTTTCCTTGTTTATTATGTATGCAAAAACTATTTATCTAGTAAAATTTTACAAATATTTAAGCGTAAAGTGAACAGTTATATGTAATTACGATCATTTGACATACAAATCTATAACACTTTATGTGTAGTTATTTATTTATATGTTAATTAATTACGCATGAAGTCTTATAGATTTATATGCCAAGTGATCTTAATTACATGTGCTACATGGCTACATTGGCTACAATTTGAGGTGTCATGATTCAACGCTGTTTTATTTATAGTTTCTTCGCCTCAAAATTGTAGTTTATCAAACACTTGTATTAAATTTGGCTGCCTTGAAAGACGGTATCGCATTGCATATGATGAGGATCAGAGAGGACCAATTACCATCCGCTGTTGAACATACTGTTCATTGCTTTCAGGTTACACACTTTCAGAATGAAGATCACGTTGAGTAGCATCCGTATCTCTTAGATTTCGGTATAACATTAATTAATTTAAATGTAAATTAAGTGTCTTTATCTTTCGTTCTGCATATCGAGACGAACAAGAGCTTCAATAAAACGACAATTCCTCCGAAGCTCTCAGATTAGTAAAGGCATGATAATGTATTGCACAAATTAAACGTTTATTGTTTGCAGTGGCAAATATGCTGTAGTGATATGAGTTTAGGTACTAAATGTCTTTCGCGTGTTCTGAAATGTCACCGTACCAAAATTTGATTGCATTTGGACCGCTGGATATTTCTCTAGACAGCGTTGAATAGAGGTACAGTACTTTAATTACGGTATATAGAATTTTTAAACGATGAAAAAATATTTCATGTCTGTTCGTCACTTGTCTGATTAATGTAGTAATGAAATTATGATCTAGAAAATTCAAAGTTTATTTTTTTTAATCGTTATTAACGTTGTGGAATTTTGTATTAAATCAAACTCCCTTTGGTGGCAGACTTCTACAAAAAGTTTGATCATTTAAATATAATAATTCCAATACATTATACTTCAATTCATTATCTTGGATTATTAATTGCCTTTCACATTTCAATTATTAATGACATTTAACGAGAAACGAAACAGGTAAACTTAATGAGTTTTAGAATATTAACCATTATGAAATGTGACAATAGTCTCAACGGATAAGATACATACTACACTCGATTTTATGTGTATTATTTACAGAAACTAGAGAATAAAAGAAAATTCGACAGAGATGAAATTATGCAAATCAGATATTTGAATTCAATAAGAGCAGCTCTTATTGGATTGTTGACTTTAGAGACTCGAAACACGAGATTTGAGTAGATACTTTGTTCGGAGATATCGATGATAAGTCTTTGATAATGAAATATCAAATGCGAAATTTCAGCGTTTAAATTCAAAACTTTTAGGCACCACCAGTGGTCGAGTAGATAAAACCACTTAACTCTGGTAGTTTACCGGGTTTTATTCACATGTCTGACACCTAAATAGGAGACGATTTCCCATAAAAACTATTAAACAATGGTAGTTTGTCGCGGGTTTGCGCCATTTCAACGAGCTGCCAAGTGGAGTTTTTTGAGTTTTCTTCACGTGTCTAACACCTAAATAGGAGCCAGTTTCTCATAGAAAGTCATTTCCGAGGGCATTTTCCTTTAGCAGAACTCGTGTGGGTGCGTTACCTTATCGCATAAAATCCATCCATCGAAAAGATTTGAATGAATTTTATTTCCAATTTAAAGTTTTCTACAAGCCAGATTTATCTATTACACTTTCGTGTGTGTGTGTGTGTGTGTGTGTGTGTGTGTGTGTGTGTGTGTGTGATATGCATTTTAAGTACTTTTAAACGCACCCCTCTCCCATCTAGAAAAGTTATGTTAAATATTCATTACTTACATTGCAATCCCTTAATCAAATCAAAAAATTTCCATATTTAGATGATAAAATTCTTTAAAACTTTTAGGAAAACTATATGAAAATTAAAATAAAATACTTTTAATAAACATCGCTGTCCTTGACCATGTTCTTAATATTAAAAAAAATGTACCCTGGTAAACGGCTTTAATACAGCCGTACAAGCAAACCCCAATGACATAGGGTATTTCAATGTAACAGGCTTACTTATCCAACTGTATTAAAGCCGATTTACTAGGTAACGTATATCAGTTTCTTGACATCATCTTGAACCCGAAATCCTTTTGTTGGCTCGCTTGGTATTTATATATTTCTCTCATAGAGTACGTTGTTATCTTTATACTGGAAGAATACTGTATATTGGAAAAGTCAAAAGTCAATAGCAAAGTCTTCTATATTGCATTCTTCTAGTCAATATTGCGACTGGAAAATGCAATAAATAAAGCAGTTAGACTCATTACTAGTTTCGGTTTATCTAACGTAATTTCTCTGTAAAATATAAATTAAACCACAATGAAATATTCACTTTTCCATAAACGTAGAAAAGTTAGATCAGTGATTTCCAAAGTAGGCTGTAAGAGAGGACAGGAAGAAGACAAGAGAGAGGTAAAGGGCTCTGGAAAGACAAGAGAATAGTAGGAACATTGGAAGGCAAGGGGACAAAAATTTACTGTTTAATTTTAAATGAATACACATCGAGTGGTTAAAACTCTAACACTTGTGGTTGGTCGTGCTTTCGCGCCTCGCCAATGGGCAGTCACGTGGATTGGTTTTATTCGCTTAACAACAACTATGGGCGCTTTTCCTTACTGACTTTCGGTAGGGAAACTGGCCCATATTTAGGTGTTACAAACGTGAACAAAAAAATCCGTTGGCGAGGCGCGAATCTAGTGGTTTTGTCCACTCGGCCACGTGGGCACCCAGTCAAGTGTAGTTTTCCGAGTTTTCTTTACGTTTATAACACTTAAATAATAGCCAGCTTCCCTTAGAACGTCCTCTCTGGGGGTATTCCCTCTTGGCAGATCGTCCACGTGTCGCCAAGTCGTATCGAATTAATTAAATACACTGTAAAGTCAGTTTTGAGACATACGACTCTATATTAATTAATAAAGTGTTAAAAATAGTTTCAGATAATTATTTCTTATTTATAAAATGAATACTTAAATTTACTTTTAATGTAGCAGTTTTCGATTGATTTTATTAGGCGCTAAAGAATTATATACGCTAAAAGAGGGGAGGTAGACCGAAAAGTTTGGAAAAGAATGGTATAGTTAATAATCGAAAGCTTTTTAAAACATACCAAAATTGTGATATATATGTAAAAGAAACTAAAATAAATAGAAAAGAAATCTAATCTAAAGGAAGGAAAGTGTAGTAAAGGGAAGTATGAGGGATCCCGGATCGAAAACGTTCTACCTTCTTTGAATTTCTCTATGCAGTTTATGCAGAAGTTCTCTCTTAAGAGTTCTCTCTTCGAGACTTTCTCTTCATTGGTGGTGCCAATGTACGAGAATGGAAATTTTATAGCACTCCTTAAACTCTTTTAGAATTAAAATGAGTAATAAAAAAAACGATTGTTAGAGATGAAAATTGCAGATTGAAAGATTTTCTAAACGCATTAAAAAAATTCTTTTTAAACCTGTAGCCGTATAAACGCGAAATTTAAATAATAATTCACGAATTAGCTCAGTTAAGATTAATAGTCTCCATTTTTTTCCCGCGGGATAGGAATGGAGGGAGGAAAAAACAGATAATAAACTTCCTCCTTAATATTACTCGCAATTAATTAATGATGAAATGTTTTATGAAAATCAATTACCGAAAAGTTTTTTTTTCCTTCCGTTTACAGATGCAAATTTACATTTTCAAAGAGAGAAATAGGAAAAAGGAATTGCGATCAAATTAAAAATTTCATCCATTCGTTCCCGTTTCCTGCATTAAAAACCCAATGCGGAACGGCAAATGTGGAAACGTCGAAAGGAAAAATCGATAAAATTAAGAATAAAAATATAAACAGTAAAATGTGAAATAAGTACTCGGAATAATAATAAAAAAGTAATGATGAAAAGTCAGAGGAAAAATGGCCTAATTTTTTTTTTACCCATTGATTAATAATTAGATTATTTGGAGGGGACTGTCGTATTTTTTTACAATTTTTGACTTCTTTTTAATTTGTTTTCCTCGCTTTTGATCTTTTAAATGAGGTTTAAAATTTATTAAAATGTTGAATAACGACAAAATAATAAAATAAGGTTAATGTTACCTATGGTTCCAAAATGGCGGCTCGTCTCTGATTCCAGCAAATGGAAGATGGAAAACAATGGGGACGCACGTTCTAACCTAACCTATTCTAATAATTTTATTGGTAATAATTATGGTAATTTATTAGAATAGGTTAGGTTAGGTTAGAAGGTGCGTCCCCACTGTTTCCTTTCTTCTATTTGCTGGAATCAGAGACCAGCCGCCATTTTGGAACCACAGGTAACATTAACCTAAAATAATTATAGAGATTCTGCTCTTCGGATTCTTAATTTTAAATGCATCATCCGAACATGTTTTGCCTATTATGCTTGTTAAAATTTACATAATTTGAAATAAAATTTATTCATATTTAATAATCGGTAAACTTTAGGGAAATATTATAAGTTTAAACAATTTTAAACGGACTTTTTTAAACTAATAACCCGTGTAAATGCCTATAGTCGAACCTCCAACAACGATCATTTCCAAACGGCCCCATTATTTTGGAAATTTTATATTTACGAAACAGAAAGTAACTTTATAAGAGACAAAAACAAATGAATAATCTTAACGATGCTATCACGAATTGAACACGTTTAACTAAAATGTGTTCAATCCATCATAGCACCATTAAGAATTCTTTTTAAAGGTTTTTTTGTTTTTTAATATAAGTTTATGGAGCAGAGAATAAAAGTAAAATAATTTGATTAAAACGTATAAATGAAATTCCATTAAGGGCATTTATCAAAAGTAAGTAATTCGTGATGTAACATTACTTTTGCGACGTCACGTAAATGACACCCCCCCGTCGTGTTGTATTTCAAATTGACAGGAAAACGAAAACAATTTCCTCGTGCCGTTGTAATATATATTTTTCTAAACTGCAATTTTTTTGATAAATAAAGCGTGAAAGACAGACACTTTTCGAAGAATTATAGGTATAAATGAATGCTGTGTATATAATTGTCTTTATTGTCATTTACTATTTTGTTTTCATTATTAATATTCTGATAGGATTTCTTGATAAACTGCTAATTAATAATGTAGGAATTTAAGGCTATTTTTTCCTAATTTTTTCTTTTAATTAAAGTTGTAATTCTTTTATAGTTTGTGATAAAGATTTGTTTTCTATTAATTATACTTTATTTTAGATACGTTTTTTACTCTTTAATATGTTCTTTTAGACTTGTTTACTTTCCATTATTATCCGAATTTTTCATGAAAACCTTTTTTTAAAAGGAAATTTATCTTAAACTCCAACTTCAACTTTAAACGTCGAGAAATGCGAAAAGAGTTTGGAGTTTCTTCTGTATATACATACAGAAGAAATGTTAGCACGTGTGTTTGTTCACCCAATTTGAAGCTTGATAACTCCCGTGGTTTTTGTCAAAAATTTCTGAAATTTTGCAGAAAGGTTTGTGTATTAGGGATAAATAATTTTAGAAATTTTCAGGACAATCGGAGCATTGGTTCGGGAGATATGGCTCCACTCCTGTGATATCTCCCGAACCAATCCGAAGACTTAAAGATAATAGTAGCAATTATTAGAGATGTAAACATATAAAGAATGCTGTAAAAGTCTATCAACAATGTTGCCAGGTCTTTTCGAAAATCTTTAATAAAAATATTTCCTATTTGTATTTAAATATTTTAAATTATCATTTTTTTTTATATATAATTAAATTTCACTTATTTTTTAATGGAAATATAATTTTATAGGGCATGTTATGTGTTACGCGTTAAAGTGTAACTTGCGTAAATGCCGAACATAAATATAAATTCAACATTTATGTGCATTATATAATATATTATTTCGGCTATTTTCGGTTAATCGATAACATAAAATTGTTATAAATCACACGGAGAAAAAGAAATAAAATAAAATACATTTTTGTCATAAAACTTTAATCGATCGCCTTCGAAATACATTTTCTGCTTTATAACTTTTTTACTTTTATTTTAATTCGTATAAAAAATATGTGAAAATGAATTGTAAAACAAATTGGAATGTAAAATTCGTATTAAAATCCCTACTTTACGTTAGTAAATCGTAAATTTTTTTAAAAATATTTACTTTAAATTTACTCCAATTGGTTATAAATTTGAATTTATTTCGGGACGTATAAATAAAAATTCATGTAAACATCTCGACATAAAGGATGTTTACTTTACAATGCTGTAGTTACAATGTACAGTATATAGCATATACGTACTTGTATGTGTATTTACGAATAAACACAAGCACACACATAATGCCACATGATTCTATATAACGACTAATCGTCATTAAAGTACCCCTATTTAGCACTGTCTGGATAGATATTTAGCAGTCGAAATGCAACTAAGGACATGCGAAAGACAATACTAAAAAAATAAGGTTTTATTTCTAAATCTCACCACTATGTAACTTTTGGCGCTTTGGATCTCGATCCGTGTGATTTTTGATTGTGGGGACACTTAAAAGGTGTGGTTTATCGAAAACTCAATGCAAATTTGGCAGTTCGAAAGACATGCATGCGAGCGAGAAGCATTACAAAGGATCGATTATTGTACGAACGGTTGATCGTCTTCAGGTTTTATACCTTCAGAATGGTGACCATCTTGAGCAGTGTTTTCTGCATCACTGAGATCTTTTTATAGCATAAGTGTTGCTTGCAGCGCCAAAAGTGCCGTAGTAGTGAGTTTTGGTACTATTTTTTGTACGAAAATGTCTTTCGCTTGTCCTGAAACGTCAACGTACCAAATTTAATTGAATTTAGACTGCTTAGTATCTCTTGTAGACAACATCGAATAGAGGTAATTTAATTACAATCATTCGGTATATACAAAATAATTTAGTGTTTAGGCGCACATGTATGTGTGTATACATGCATACGTATGCACTGTTGTCTATGCATATAAATCACAAAAATATTCTACAAAATTTAAATATAATTTCAATTATAACTTGCAGTATAAGATGATTTTCTAAAATAAATAAATATGTTTCAGAAAATATTCAAAGCAACGAATCGTTTCTCCTATTTAATATACAATGTATATCTCTAGTGTGTCATTAATATAATATCATTAAAATAATATATTATATTAATGATATGCTCTCAATTTTAATAGTGTCTAGCCTCTGTAAATCACACTTTTCCTCTTAACAACAGTTACATCTAACTCCGTTATGGAGAAAATTTTTGAACTGAAATAACCTTAATGGTTAAGTTTTCCATATCTGGTTTCAATTTTCATCTATCTCCGTTCTCGAGATTAAAAAGGACAGACGGACAGACTGACGACAGTGGGAATCTATACGTCTGCAATTTCATAAGAGAAACAATTCGCTTCTTTGATCATTTTTTCTTAAATCATTTAGAGAAATGCTCTTAAGAGCTATATAGGATATTATTTTATATAAATTATCGTAAAATAAAATGTTAATATAAAAAAATATTAAATTTATGGCTACGTCGCTGACAACAACCTCAATTACCTATGAATCTTCTGCATAAAATGTCTTGAATATTCGATAATTGTACGATTTATGTGATTTTTCATCTGTTAAATCTGAAAATTTAATGTTTATCATTCTATTTAAGTGGGAAAATTATTCTATTTTATTTATTTTAATTAGAAGATTGTGAATAAAAGTATATTGTACTGTTTTATCGATTTTTCTTCCTTATTTTATCAATTTTTCTTTCTTGAAGGACAGTACCTTTTCAGAGAATGTTTATTATTAGTTTTTTCGCTCTTTCTGAGAGTGAATGGATATAGAAGAAACAACAAACCGCTAGCAGCGATAGGAGCAAGATTTTCTCTATCACAATTATACTTGAGGCTGTAACTGACAGAGTAGTAATTCATCCAAAAAATAATTCTTAAGGCTAACATAACCGCAGACTAAATTATTATTGTTTTAAATAATTTAATTCTTAAACTCTTTTATTTTTTATATTTATTTTGTTTTTCATTTGTTTCAATATAAATTTTTGTCTCGCTTATCTTCTAACACTCTACCCCCTTGCCCCTCCAGCACTTCCTCGAGTCGTCTACGTCGTCAAGGGGTGGTAGCGCCCATTTTGGAATAACTGATATAGAGTTTAATTACTAATTAACTACTGACAATTCTGTTCGTTTCATTAATGTGAACGTCATTACAATTAACAAGTAAATTTTAGTTTCTCAAATGGAAGATACTGGCAAAGCAATTTACTTTCCCCTCGAGTATCGAATAAAGTTTGGAAGAAGGTGTATCAAAATGGCAACAAATATAAATAGTAATTTATTAATTTTAAAAAATGGCTGACGGTAATTTACATATTAAAAATATATTGCAAACTACAAAAAACTTGTTTTCACAATTACCATTTACAACGGATTGTGAAAACAAATATTTTTTCTATTCTTCAATATATCTTTACTATGTAAATCACTATTTCGACGTTGAAAAATATTTTTAAAAATTCAGCAACGAGTTGCTTAACTTTCTCGGCGGAGATTTTATTTTGAGATTTTATTTAAAAATAGCTTTTATACTATCAATTGTAATAAATAAAATTGTGTGTGGCGCCATCTGTTATGAGATTTTACTATTAAAAACTTTTTGTATTATTAATTATTATAAAATAACAATAAGCATCATTTTCGGAATATGGATGAGTTTTATAACAATAAAAAATGTTTAAATGCTAATGACAAGTAAAATCTTCATAAGTAAGCCCCTTTCTCCCTCTCATAGCATCAATACTCCTTATACACAAGTTGCCTTGCCAAATTTCCTTCTTTTATCTTATCCCATTCTGAGATATTTAACGAAATAAACTCCAACACATCTATACACTCGCACATACACATATTTTCCCTTCTTCTGTATATATACATAACAAGGAAAGTAAAATGTAAAAAATTAGTGAGTTGACGCATAGACTTAATAATAAACAATAAGCATTTCAGTACAATATCAATTATGGAGAAGGCTAATTTGGCACCGTCTTCATCTTCCATTTTCCATTATTTCCGAAATTTTTCACTGATTCTAAAATAGTAATATTTTCAATTATTCGTATTTTATCTGTGAAAAATGAACAGACTTTTCCTCCATTCGTCGCTTCATTTATTGCAGTAATTGGCAGGCTATTAATAGAGTGAGCTTACTTCTAGAGAACTTCGTTCGTAGCGCTTGCTGACTATTTACTATTAAGCTCTATATAATTGAGTAATTTTGATTATAATTGCTTTATACTTTCCCTTCAATTTTGTTTTAAAACCAAGAAATAAATGTATTTCGAATTAATAAAAACAAAATACTGTTAAATTGTCTCATTAGGCTGTTTCTGTCAGAAGAGCAAAGGTTTCACCAGAGATTCTCTCTGAATGTAAATGGATTGTATTATGGTATAAAGGCAACACTAGGGCTTTCCTGGAGGACTTTTACAAGAAACTGCCCTATTTAGGTACTATACACGTGAACAAAATCCGGAAACTCTACTTGAAAAGGCACGAACCCACGACCTGGTCGTGTGTTCGTGCCTTATCAACCAGTCTGTCAGTGTTCAGTGGTTTTTGCTGATACGCTCTTAATGTAAATATAAATATATAAAAAATGACTAATTATATTCTACTTAATTCATTTCTACTGAAACTTACATTAAAATGAGTAGCAGGTTGGAATATAACATTCTTTACGTCTTTGGTGGTTTACATAAAATTATTTATTTATATGAAGAAAAAAACTGCAAATAAAAGGAAAACTTTTTTATTACAGTTTACTTTTAACTTTTGTCAATTGCAAGAGTTGTAAGGACAAGAATAAAAAATCAAATGTAGCATCTTTAATTAAAGATCTATTCTAAGTATAAAGGCAGAGTAAACACTCTTTCTATTTAATACGATTCTTTGATATCAATTGAAAGTGGCTTAACAAAACCTATCCTGTATGTATAATGAAAAAATATATACATACCGGTGTATATTCTTTTATTATTGGCCACTTTTTTTGCATCTACAACAAGACAGCTTATTCTAGAATATTTTTAGAGAAAGGAAGTGCCGCATTTATTTTATATTATTTTATTTTAATATAAATAATAATAATACTAGTCTCTTTAATGTTTGAATTACTGTATTTTATTTAACATTGAATTTTATATTTTTTATTATCATCGTCTCCAAATTGCTTTGTGTCTTCTTTCTTTATTATTAAATGACGATGTTGGTTCTGGAGTACTTGTTAAAACAGTATTTAACATCATTTCTGACATTGTTTTCAAAAATTTAACATAAGATTTATACCTTTAGGAAAAAATATATTAAATTTTTTACAGATTGGAGGCATTATATTTTAAAAAAAGACTATAGAACAACGTGACAAAAATCAAATTTTAATTAATATCAACTCTGAATTGTATTGAAAAGTATTTAAATTCTGTGTATATATATATATATATATATATATATATATATATATATACAATGAAGCAATTTATGTTACGATAATAGAGATTGAATGTAATTTCTAAGTGTAATCTCTATCATAAATAGAGATTAGAATGAATTTGTTGTCTATCTTTGCTCAGAATGTAGCAATTTACAAGATAGTTATATATATCTGTATAGTAGTCTATGCAATATATTATACAGTATAACAATCTAATTATAACAATTAATGATGATAATTTACATAGAAACTTTGCAGAAAAATGAAGGAATTACTTTGCCACGTACCATTTACCAGTCTAAAAATCTTAATCTCACAAAATCTTTACCAGAGCACGAATCCTTATATAATAAATATATATTAAACGGATCTTATATAACATAAGTTTATCTTAATAAATCGTTATTTGTTATATAAAATTGCTTTATAAAAGATAAATGATATGATATAATTCTTTTTAATTTTTAATATTTTCTAGCTAAAATATAAATTAAAAAATTGTTAATAGTTTAACGTGATCAGATAGAGTTGCGATTGATCTTATTAGATGTGTTACAATGAAAACCTGTTCAATAGAAATTATATAATAAAATTCTAAAATTATATAAGAATTTTAATTAGAAGAAAGTAGACATTTACATTACGAAATGGCATTTTATTTGCGCATTATATAAAGCAAAATTTACATCGCTTTCTCTTCTCCCCTTTTTTGCAACAATAACAATGTTTAAACTCCTTTGTTTTTTCATTATATAAAGCCCTTAAGTTATTAAAAATTTACATTATTAATTATAGTTTTTGTATTTTGTACACAGTTTTATTATTTACACTGATTTTCTGCCTTTTGAGAGAAGATTTAAGCAGTTTTACGTTATGAATAAAACTAGTGATAAAATTTGTTATGGTTACGTGATGACAATTATTGATTTTCGGAATCATCCAAACCGGAAACGAAGTTATTAAGGTTTTTGTCGATGGCACACGGAGAAAGGCGAGTCACGTTACTTTTCGCGTGACGTGTCGAGAAGCACACGTGCATATTATAGAAAATAATGTGACCGAGTACACCAGAATATTTCACTAAAGCAAGTTTTTGTAATATTATTTTATTTTAAAACTGCTTATTTGAAATATATTTTAAAATATTATCAGTCGTGTTCGAATTTTAATTCTTCCTCATAAAGGAATATAATTGTCAAAGGGAAGTGCTTTCCTTTATGCATACACAAGCTTTTTCTAATCTTAGAACTTCGTTTCCGGTTTGGCTGATTGCAAAAATCAATAATTGTCATCACGTAACCATAAAAAATTTTATTGCTAAACTTTTTTTTAGTTTTATGTATTAAAGCTGCTTTGAATTATGATGAATAAAGTATCTTAAAACACATCACACAGACTGACGGATATAATATCAACTGAACTAAAACATGGAATATTAAATTAAATTATTATGAAACAGTAGTCGAGACGTGTTTTAATATATCAAAGTATTGATTAGTTGAAATTAGATATAGAACTTGAAATATTTTCCTGTTATTTTGTATTTTTTTTTAATAAATAATTTTTGTTTATTTTTTTCCACTATCCTTTAACATTCTAGTGTATTTAACCTTTGAATCACCCAAGGCGCATGTTAACACGTAATATCAGACGTGTTAACATGAACTTTCCTTGAATGGGAGGAGTGCATTCGTATGGCACCCGTATATAAATTATATATGTTGACTGTATAATAAGGTAAATTCTTTGCCTATTTTGGCTAGTTTTGAATTACCTAGATTTGAATTAATCTTCAATACTTTTACGGTTGTTACTTAACAGAGGGAAAAATACGAAAAATACGTCAACAAATGACCCACTTTTAAGATTTTTACATTTTTTTGGACTCGTATAACCTCAAAACGTCGAGAAATGCAAACAAGTTGGGGAATTTTTTTGTATGTATGGGTGTCAATGTGTGGGGGCACGATTTTATTCAGCCATTTTGAAGTTTAATAACTCTTGTGTCTTTTATCGAAAATTTCTGAAATTTTGCAAGAAAGTTTGAGTATTAGATGAAAATGTTTGTAGAAATTTTTAGCAAAATCGGGTCATTGGTTCGGGAGATATTGTCTCCATTCTCTTAATATTTCCAAAATCAATCTAAAATTTAAAGATAATGGTTGCAATAATTAGGGATGAAAACAAATAAAGAATGCCGAGAAAGTCTAGCAACAATGTTGCCAACTTCATTTTATTACAGTTTTAATGATAAATACAGCGTTTAGATATCGATTTGTCTTCGGTTCAGAGATTTTTATATTAAAAATTCCGCATTTTTTGTTTGATGTAAAGTGCTTTGATATTTCTTTCGATATTCTGTTGATAAATACGCAATCTTAACTATTCTAACGAAAGATTGATTTTCTTGAGCTTTTTTAATTTTCAGGGATACATTTTCTACATTACTTTTCAATTCAAGAAAACATAACTCGTGTATACAGTTTTATTCTTAAAAATGATTGATTTTGCAAAACTTTAGCAATTATTATTATTTTTTGTTGTATTCCAATGTGTAACGAGCAATTATTTTTATTGTGACATGATCACAATATCGGATCGGGCTGCAATTTTTTACATCACGATGCACAACGCTCTTGATTTTAGTAGTGTCTTGCCCCTGTACATCATACTTTTCCTGTTAACTAGAGAGTCATGCTGGTCATCTTCGTTCTCGAGGTTAAGGAACTACAGACATACAGACAGCCGCTAGTGGGAATTACACGTCTGCAATTTTAAAATTGCATACCAAAAACATCAGTCCAACATCCGAAAGTGTCAAAAACTTTCAAATATAATGCTTTATAGATTATTCAAGTATTTAAAAATGCATTTCTTATTCTCTTATTTAAATTTTATATTTTCTTTTCTCCTTCTATAAAAAGAATAACTTTGTTTTTTTTTAAAAAAAAGAGAGAAAAGAAAACTGAAATTATAAAGTATTTTGATTAATGTTTAAAGAATTACAATTCGCATCTACAGGGAAGTGATTTGCAAATCCTTTTCAGCTCCATCTGAGTGACTCTGTTTAATTCTAAATGCAAAGAGGTATTAAAGTTTCATCACTGGGACTCTCTAGTAAATTATGTAAACAATTCAACTGACGATATCATAAAATTCAACTCAATCTCGATGGGAATTCTTTTTTTTTCCTTCTTATAAATTATCTGATATTTGAATAATGCGGTTTTCAAAAGTTCACATTTTATTCAGAGAATTAATGTTTTAGAAGATATTCTTACACTGTTTAATTCTCTTTTGTCACCATGATTAAATGTTAATTGTCTTGGAGATGAATGACAGATTAATCTTATTCTTTTGTTAATTAAGTCACGGTTATATATTTTTTTCTAATATCCTAATATCAAAACCTCTTAATACATTAAATAGCAATTTCATTTGCCAAAATGGTAAAAAATAAAGAATTTTTTATGCTCACAATTTTTAAAAATAATTTTAGGTTTAATCATAAAATATTCATAATTTTTTTAAAAATATTTTTTAGAAATCAATATAATGATTCGGATCTTAATATATGCGCTTGTAGATACGCTTGCTAATTGGCATCTAGATGGAAGGATTCGTCGAGTTTGAATATGCACACACAAGAATATATAGCGATCTATTCATTTTCACAAATAAATATCAATATTCTATGATTTTTTAATTCTGGTTTATAACTAGTATTATTTTTTACTAGGCAGAACCCGTTAGATATTCGTTTTGATCAGAATTTGGCTTGCCAATTAGTTAATTTGCATTTTCCCTCGGCAAATTGCCCATGTGTTCCGTTGCCAAACATGCGACCCATTGCCATTCCTTAACAATAATAGCCTGTTTGATCAACTCCTAATATTATTTTTCATCATATCACTCCTTTTATGCAGAGAAAGAGAGTACCCTTAATGATGTAGAAAAATACAATGCAACCAGAGAACAGTAAGAACCCGGATCTTTCTTCGAAGAAATTAAATACGTTTTCACATAATTGGTGTAATTTATTGGGATTATCCTGAACTATTTTCATTGAAGAAATTCCAGAGATTATTGAAGTAAGCGCCAAACGAGTAAGAATGAAAGCATCGGGAGAGAATATTTGTATTAATAGGTCAAAACATGACCTTTTGTAGACAAGTATCATCACATGTTGATACGCCGAGTGGTTAATACTGAAATACCTTCTGAAGAATTCTTCTGATAACAATGTTGATATATCTATACACTTCATTATGGAGTGGATAGAGCAGTTTGCAATCGGTTCTTTCCTAATGGTACTCGTATTGAAAGATAAGAAGCCATTGCAAGTGCAAGGAATCAAAAGATATGTGTTGACTTTATTTTTCTTCCCTTATTTAAACATCTTCCGATAATCATAAGTAAAATCCAATAAATCAAATCTTTGTTTCATATAAAAAATGAATTATGAAGATTGCAATTTGCTTACCATTGCAAAGAACGTTAAAGGATATTGAACTATAATTTTTCAAGAAGTTTCATAATTCCAAGCAGATATATCACTAGTATATTTTATTCATTCTGGTATATAATTCCTTATTCTGCGGGATATTAATTATAAAATTACGGTCAAATCTCGATTTAACACTATTATACGTTCGTCCCTGAAATTAGAACTAAATAGGGGCACTAAGCTGAAGTAATTCAAACAGTAAAAATACTCATACACAGTTTACGATGTGTGATTTGGCGTATCATTGGATTATGTAATCCAATGATACAAGATACACTTTTATAATAATATTATTCTCCAGCGGCAACTGAAATTAAAATAAATATGAATCGTTTAGTTTCAATTGTTAATAAAACAGTATCGTGGTGTTTCAGTCACGAAACCCAAATCCACAGGAAATCAAAACTTACGACTTTATTCGTTTTGTTAGAATAGTGAACATTTTTGACGTCAATTTGACGTCATTCTTCTACTTTTATAATGAACAAATTTAAAAAAACAACGTCAGGGTGACGTCAAAGTTCTAATACAGTGGTAACGTCATTACCGTCATAATGATTTTAGGCTATCATCATCATCATTCGTACCTATGTCATTACGTCATTTAATTCAAATACTTGCTTCCGATTGGCCACTGCAGGTTTGAAAATTGCTAGGTTTTGGTACTCATCAGCAAAAAAAATTCAAATTTGAAAATTTGTTATTTCAATTCAAAAATGTTCTCCTGAACAGAGATGACTGGTATGACTCCATTGTTAACAGGAAAAGTATGATGTACAGGGGCAAGACACTATTAAAATTGAGAGCATTGTGACATAAAATTGCATGCCGGCATTGTGACGACGTCATAATAAATAATTGATCGTAGTAAATTTAAACATTTTTAAAAAGTTTGAATTTCTCGTTACAAAAAATTCGATTTAACACATTAAAAATATAGAAAATAATAATATTTTTTGCATTTTATACAGTATAATTTTACACTTTACAACCTTAAAATATAACGGTAAATAATTATTAGAAAGTAAATAGTGTACGACGCAATATATATGTCTAATTGCCAGTTCTAATGGGTTCTAATGGTGACATATGTTGCAACAAACTTCAACGGTCTCTTAAACAAGGTTTGCAATGACATTTTAAGAACTGCAAGATAACATTCCACAATACAATATCTTTGTTTATCCATAAAGAAATTTAAATGCGTTTCCAACACATAATACATTTCTTTCTGATAAATTCAATAAAATTGTTGAAATAATGTAAAATTTGGTTTAATTTATCTTGTCAGCCACAAGAATTTATATTAATTTACTAAACGTGGATTAAATACTTATTAAATTTACAAAAAATAAAAAAAAAATTCTTTTAAACACGATGCAATTATTTGAAATATTAATTTTTTTAAATCTTAATGCTGGCAATTTGCCTTGATTTAATGAAAATTTATGATAAAATATGTTTATAAAAAACCAGTGGGTAATATCCTAAGGGTGATTTTTCAGAATATTTTATAAGGTTGCCTACATTAGCCTTATTTAATGATCTCACACAAAGAATTCAATTTGTAAAAATGGCATTTATCATTGATTTTGTGTGTCGTTATAATATTTTAATAAAGGTTATAAGTACAAACCTATACGTTATGTTTATTCCATTACAGTTTGAAGTATTGTAATATAGAAAGACATGAATAAATTAAGCATTTCTTTAAAATATCGACACGAAAATATGGACATATAGTATTGATGTAATTAAAACATAAACAAAATTTGAAGTCTTCTTTATTAGTATAATATTTAGCCATTTATACCTACTAAATAAATAAAATCACTTAATAGTGATAATCGCGGGTTCGCACCAGACTAATGGCTAGTTACGTGGAGTTTTCCGGATTTTCTTTATCTAAATCTCAGAGCGGGTGCCGCGGCCCTTGGGGTTCCTCAAGTACGCCACAAGGGTACCGCGAAATTTTTAAATAATTAAATTAAAATTACTTAAAATAATGGAATTAAAGTATTAAATTAAATAAATAATTAAAACAATTATAAAAAATGAATATTGTTTTTTTCTACTAATCTTGTTACGTCGCCACTTGTCTCAGTGACTCGGTAATTGGCGATACGTAAATACTAGAAAAAAAAACGAACTAGTTACTAGTTGTCTGTTCTTCTGTTCCTGCAGCGAGTAGAAGTGCAATATAAATGCGTCGAATGCAGTAATTGTTTTTATTATTGTTATATGTTCAGACAATAACGAAAAAGCATCATATAAAAATATTTTTCTTCTTTACAACAAGAAAAAATAAATTATTAACGTGTAATTAAATTTTATAATAAAATATTGAAGTTAATTATGTCGTTCAATATCATGAATAATTTTTTCATTAAAAAAAGAAAACGTGAAGATTCTAATGATCAAGAAGTGGTTACTGGTAGCAAAGCTAAGGAATCAATTAGCACTAGTAAATCATAAAAAATTGAGAGCTCATTTTATCACCAGATACCTTTATAATAATAACTTTTGTTTTGAATGTTTTTGTGTTGTTTGGAAATAAACTTACTTACTTTAAAAAACTTTTATTTTTTTTCAAAGACTTTTCATCCTTCATATCTTTACTAACCGTAAAAAAGCAAAAAAGAATAATATAAAATACAGTAGAGCGTCGAAAAGTGGAACGTCGGTAATTGAAATGACCGGAAACTGAAACGATTTTCAGTCGGACTGTGTCGTGCTGAATCGAACGTTTTTGATACTAAATTTACTTCTAAAGTATAATTTTCATGTTTTTTATATTCTTCTATATTATTGTTTGTACAAAATGCAGAAATAATTTTTAACGATACGATAGCCTGGATTATTATTATAAAAATTTTCGTTAGGCTTAAAATCAACGAAAATTCAACACGAAGCGACCAAGCGACTACTTGGAACGACCCCAGTCCCCAATTGGTTCCACTTTTCGACGCTCTACTGTAATAATAATAATAATAGGGGTGCCGTGAATTTTGTTTAGTAATTTCAGTGTGCCACCAGACAAAAAAGTTTGAGAAACACTGATCTAAATAGTGGCCAATTTCCTATATGAAGACTTTTCCAGGACAGGTTTCTCCTTGGTAGATTGCCCTTATGTTGAGTTGCTGTATTCCATCAAACCAATCTTAGTCATTAAAGCTGGATGGATTGGAAGGATTAGGTTACACAACACGTAATAAATCTGCAAAGGAGAGCTTCTTAAGAAGATTTTCTTTAGGTAAAGTGGTCCAATTTAGGTGTTAAGTGAAGAAAATCCGGTAAATTTCACGAGTTTGGTTAGGCTCTACCAGTATTCAGTGGCTTTATCCACTGGATAAATAATGGGCAATTCAGAAATGTAACTTATTGTTTACGTTGTTTTTAAATCAAGTCATGAAATATATATATATATATTTTTATTTTTTTTTTTTACCGTGTAATTTAAATCTATTAAAATCACTTTATCTACTTGTTTCCCTTTGATTTTTGATAGTTTACACAGGTTTAAATCTGCTTATCATTGATTTTCGACTTTATCTACCAGCAAAATGATTTATCTTTGCCATTAGAGAATTGACTTTATCATTGAATAAAATTCTACATTATTATTATTTTAAATCACTGTAATTATGCAAATGCATGCAAATTAATAAAAGTGCGACATATATATTTAAATATATCTATATAAAAAATGGAGCATTTTTTTTTATTGTGAAATTTTGAATAATGATTTAAATTCGTGTTACTTAACTAGTGTATCGCGAAAGCAAAAGGTCACGAAACGTTATTGCTGTCTTCCTTATTTTAAGAGGGCTCTCTAACAAAAAAATGATTAGAAAAAAATCCAAAAATTCTATAAAATTATTATATTTCTGCATTTTTAATGAAAATAAATAAGAATGACGCTTCCGTTACTCATCGATTTAGCCACTAAGTATTGTTTTTATCGATCTAAATAACCTCTTTAATAATACGTTATATGTAATTTTTAAAATTTAGTAATTAAATTAATAAAATAAATTGAATATATTTAACTATTTATATCTAGAAGAGAATTTATAACGTAGAAGATGCTTCAAAAGTCAGTTCTTATTATCATTCAATTGCTCCACTAGAAACAATTAAATCACAAATAATATATAACCGCTCCTAAAAATATACCTATCTGTTAACTACCCCACCCCAAATTATAATAATTTCATTTTCTGAAAATCTGAGCCTTTTAATCCTCAATTTTTAAATAGAATATTAAGTGTATTTAGTTTTTTCTAAATTATTTATAAATAACTTAAAACAAACATAATTTAGAATTAAAATTGAAATTTATTTGTCCATAAATTAGAATTATTTCATACGAATTTAAAGCAATTTGCGTAAAGCATTAGTAGGTAAGGTAACATAGCGCCTTGAGAGTCCTGGTTCGAATCCGGTCCTGACTCTTATAATTTAACATAAGTAATACCGTTTGGAGCATCTTTCCCTACCTTCACCCATATAAATTTATTCCATAACGGTTTAGGCCATTTGTAATTGGCCTAACAACGTCAGATCGCAATTTTTAATCATATTCTTTATTTAATTAATTTAAAATATATGCTTTCCATCTCAAATTACTAGTGTTTTGCCCCTGTACATCATACTTTCTCTGATAACAACAGAGTCATGCTGATCATCTATGTACTACCTCCATTCAGGGGACATTTTTTGAATTGAAATCACGTGACTTCCGGTCTGACGCGGAAGTTCGTACATAGTCAATCGGGCCTGCTTCCCCTAAGCTTTCCATACCTGGTCTTGACTTTCAATTAACACTGTTCTCGAGATCGATAAAGAACAGACAGTGGGAATTTATAGGTCAACAATTCTTTCAAATTGCAGCCCAATAAGCAGGAATTGTCATAAACATTTTTGTTACATAGAGAGGTTATAAACAGTGGAAAAATACCCCGATTTAAGACACACCTTCATTTTAAATTCGAAAATAATGAAAAAAAAAATTCGAAACAATATGGTGAACGTTTTCAAGTGTGTTTCATTCATAAATAATTGTGATCAGAAATGTCAGATATTTATTTGTGTAGTGATGAAACTGTGTAACAAGAGATCAAGACAGAGGAAGGGGAGTAACCTCTGAAATTACATTTTGAGATTCTTATTTTCGATGTTGGTTATATTTACGGTTGCAGATTTTAATGCGGCAGGGTCATATTCTCTTTAACTTAAAATTGGAAAATGGATGTTGGAACATCAATCTTACTGTTCTGAATTTTTTTTTGGTTAAATTTTTATATAAAAATCTAAAAATTTATGACTGGCATCGTGCTTTGAAACTTTTTCTTTTTTATTGATCCATTCTCGTGCTTTATCTACAGTCTTTTCTTTAAATTTTAATGAATATTTTACTATTAATTTAAATAAAAATGCCTTCGTTTGCATAAATGGAATATTCAGACGTTGTTGTAGTGGTTTTGTGATGGGGCAACGTAACACATAAACGATTTAACAAGAGATGCCTCCTGGGACTACTACTATGGAAAACTGGTTCTCTACCACGGGGGTGGTAGTAGTAGTAGTAGTAGTAGTAGTAGTAGTAGTAGTAGTAGTAGTAGTAGTAGTAGTAGAGAGGTATCACTCTTTGGTACAACCTGTGTTATGGAAAAGGGAGAAGGGGGTGGGGAAGAAGGGGTGGAGGTGAGAAAGGAAACGGATGAAAAAGGGTTGGGATCCATCCGCGACGGTGTTTTATAAGGAAGTGTTCAGTAGAAAATACAATAACAATAACAAGAATGTTACAGAGGAAATACAAGCTGGGAGTGCTATGTTACAGATCGCAAATAGCACTAACATATGTACAGGTAATAACGTATATCCAATATGCAGATTAATATTGTTACAAGAAATTACATGTTGAGTGCTGTCTGACAAATCGCAGACAGTACAAACATAAGAACAGATGGAGTGCCTCCTGGGACATTTCAACGGAAAATTGGCCCTCTTTCATGATGTGTTTCCTGTACTGCTATGGGAAACTGGTCCGCTATCAAGGGGGTGTCTACTGGGAAAACTATGGAAAACTTGCCCCTATTTAAATATTAGACACGTGGAGAAAATCCGAAAAACGTCACAAGGTCAGCCTAGGTGTTACCCGCGACCAACTATAATTTTCAGTGGTGTTACGCATTAAATAATCTTATATAAAATACCATTATTTCACGTTAAAAATGATTTTTAATTATTTTAAACTAAAATTACAAAATTATATCGCAGCATTAATTTGAAGAGACTAGAAACTATATTACATTCTTGCAATTTTTAAAATGAAATGCATAAATTTATTCGAATATTAGTGTTTAATATCTTAGAATCGATGAAATACAGCGAAGATCAACAATTATATTATTTGTGTAAGTAGGAGTGAAATCAGGATTAAGTAAAATTTATTTTCATAAAGATTTAAATAAAATAATTATTTTATTCCTTAAGTCATTAAATATTCGAAGTAGCATCCCGCGGGAGAAGACATTAGTTAAATCTTCTAACTCATTCGAACTTTTGAAGATGTAACCGGAAACAATTTAACACGGATTATTAAAACGAAAACTAGTGTCTCTTTAATTAATGAGTTATTAATCACAGTAACAGATTGTCGCTAATATATATTTTTCTTTTTGTTTTTCTAGGAGAAAGGATAATAAAACCTTAAAATTATTAACTAAAAACTTTTGGAAGAGTTCACAGACGACTCTAAAATTTTACAATTTTAATTAATTAGATTACCAAATTTTTCAAGATACAATACACCTCCCTCTTTATTACCAAACTGTTTTTCGAAATACCGTCTTTGAGCAAGCGTTATATACAATCGAACCTCGATATAGCGCTTTCCTGAACAGCGCTATATCCCCTAAATATTAAACAGAGAACATGTTAATATCTGGAATTAATGTGTATGATTTAACATTGCAAATCACCAAAACATGTGACTTTCAAACTCAGACTATAATTTGTTTCTAGTCTTCGTTACTGTACTGTTCATTACTTCTTACAATACTATACATAGTCATCATTACTTCGTTACTATATTATATACAGTCTTCGTCACTATACCCTCCTATAGTAGCCATAAGTGTGGAGCCGTAGAAGTTATGTTGATGTTTGTTTGTTTTGCTATAGGTAAAGCATGGCCCTAAAGGAGGAGAGAATTAAAGTTAATTTGATGGTGCAAACCCGCCATCAAAATAAATAAATAACCTCTAAAATCTATGTACAGAAGATGCCTTTTAAATCGGCATTACATCGAATGCTACACTCGATGTAATGCCGATAAAATACATATTAAACTGAAGACCTTAACCGATAAAATACATATCCGGTGAGCTCTTTACTTAAGTGTTACACTCGATTTAACGCCGATTTCAGAAGCAAGTAAACTGTGTCGTTAATTCGAGGATTGTTGTAATGAAATAGTTTATCAGTTTTTGTGTATTTCATCGGAGGGTTTACAGAAGTTTTCTAATATTTTCTTTTTTTTTTCGTTCTTTTTCTAACTTTTTCTGAATCGATTTTATATTACTGAGTAAAATTTAATGTAATTCTTTGCCATTATAATCTCATTAATTAGTGATTTAGTGAGAAAACAGATGGTCGAAAGTGATTTTTGTTGTCGAAAAATCTTTGAATTATAAATTTCAAAAAATGCATATTTTACAAATAAATATTAGAATTACATTAAATATAGCTCATATTTTTGTGTTTAAGTAATGATTATTCAGATTAATTCTTCCGTATTATAAGGATAACAGTATTTTAATTCTTTATATACTTATTTTGACAAACGATAAGATTTTCAATTGATTAATGGATATTTAAAATCGATTTTTATAGAGATAAAATGTTTCATTCGACTGAAATGGCGATTATAAATTAATTTTTTTTATCAATTACTTAGATAAAGTTTAGTAACTTTCCCGGCAAGAGTTAAGACTGTATATGGCGCCATCTGTTGCGCAATTTTATTAAAAACTTCTTATATTATTAATTATTATAAAATTGTTTAATTTTGTGGGTAGAAATGAGTTTTATTTTTAAAAAATTGTAAATGATAATAACAAATAAAATCATTAAGTCAGGCTCCACTTGAGATATGACACTCGACCTCCTTTATCTTCCAACTCCCTCGACCTTTAACCTCCAAAATTTAATAACATAAATCTTTGTAAAATACAAATATCCATGCAAAATTTCAGAAATTTTCGGAAAAAAGCACAGGAATTATTAAGCTTGAAAGAGGGTGAACAAGAGTCACCCTCTTCTTACACTTATTATTTCTTACTAAATTAAGGTTGGCAACACGACTGCGTCATACTTTTGTCATTAAATTGTGACGTAACCGCGGTCACCATCGTGACGTACTCGCTTGATATTGCATCGCAACGCGTTTATTTTATTATTTTTGTGGGGTTAAAGAGCGTTAAGAGTGAATTATGTCTTCGTGATGGCCGACAAAAAACATTATTTAACGAATTTGGTGGCCGAAAATGAAGATAACATCGATTACGACTGATTGTGTCAGTATTTCTAAAAGGGAAAACATGGGGCGATATGAATTCAGTTCGGTGTCACAGCATACATTTGTAAGTATATTGTATATTATCTTTAATATTGAGTATAATAACAAGTCCATATTTGTATATAAATTGTCTAACATAAGTTTTTACACGTGTAAGCACCACCAGCTGCAGGCATTCGCTCGTGTTTCTCTTCAGATGCAACTTTTTATATTATCCACTCCTTTATTCTGGTGTTCTCTATCAAAACAGTACAAATATTTTTCTGTTAAATTATATATATACAGTCAACATGCACACGTGAAAAACCCTATCAGTTACAGAATTTACATAGAAATTTGGACTTATTATTATACTCAATATTAAAGATAATACACAATATACAGATTGAAAATCCTTAGAAGCATGATGCCAATCTCAAGATGAAGGATGAAGATAGGGAAGGGAGAGAGATAGAAGTATATAAGTATTTTGCACCCCTTTACCCCTTTATTCTAGGAATCAATCAGCTGTAAAGAACAGTGTCTGCTCTTTACAGGTGATTGATTCCTAGAATACTTTCTCTAAGTTCAGTATCATAGACAGATTATGTTCAAAGACGTATTGTGTGTTTGCACACCCAAGAGAGCTATATATATATATATATATACCTTCCGGGCAAAAAAAATATGTGATTTATGTTTTAATACCTGGAATTAATGATTTTCGATATTAACTCAAGCACATTTAATTTTTTTTTCTAGCAACATTTCTAATTTGTATGCAGTTTTCTGAATTACTCCTGTACGTTCTCAGTAAATCAATCTTAAACTATTTTGTACGATACACTTTCGTACAGAGATGAATAAAGAATAAAGTGCTGCATAAGATATGCCATTATATAAAGCATATATAGGCTCACCAGTCGTAGAATTCAGTTCTAATATTCTCGAATTTAAAAATTTTTTCTCGTATTTTGAATTTATTATATTAATTTTAAAGTAAATTGTGTAAGAATAATCTCGTTATAATTATACTTTACAGCATAGAATTAATTAAATAATGATTTCTAGATTATATAATATATATATATATATATTATTTTTTGATAGATATAGGTTTTCAAGTATCAAAATAGAATAGATTTCTGGGAAAGTTTGTGAAGATAATAAAGTATAACAAGGAAGAGAACATTGAAGACAACGTTCAAATCGAAGATGACACGGAAAGCGATGAAAAGCATTGCTACAGGTACATACTTTATACATTTTTTTTTTTTTTTTTATTGTTTCTAAGTTAAAATAAACCGAGAATATTAAAAAATTAAAATATTAAATTGTGAAGATATTTCACTCTTAAATATGAAAATATATTTATATTTTAAGTTGGAATTCTTTAAGTAACGTAAAGTTATACACGGGACCCACTCTCGTCGGTCTCTGTATAATTTATAAAACTGGGGCTTTTATAGGAGCTTAGTACGGAATCTATATAATAAAATTTTAGTTATAAGATCTATAAAGTTAATCTATGCCATTTTAAAAGTATAAAGGTAGAAAAATGTGTGATAAACATCAGAAGAAGGCATGAAGGATCCCTGATCGATCTCCACACTCTTGCCTTGATTATACGCTAAATATATTTATTATCTTGATTATAAATACTTGTATAGAGTATGTAGTAATTATCAGTGATGTATAAAATCCATTTCGTGCCGTATTCAGGACACAAATCACCATCTTAAATTGATCATTTTGTTTCCATTTTTTTCATCTTCAACAGATTCACCTTATTCTTTGTTTGCACGTACTGTACATTAGTACACACGCTACACATCATGCTGCTGATTCAGAATTTAAATACATTTTTTACGAAATTATATTAACTAATCGAAGAAATAATAAAACAAGATAATGATAGTCCTTAGTTTTCCTTTCAAATTTAATTATTTGAAATGCCTCACATACGTATAAGAATGTTCTTAGAATATAAAATAATGTAAAAAATCAAAAATTATAATTAATTACACTGAACTAAAAATATAAAACAATAATAAAATTGATTGTTTTTCTTTATCTATTTTACGATATATCAATACAATGTCTTATAATCCATGATTTGTCAGACAGCACTTAATATACTGTATATATATATATATATATTTCGAGACTTGTGATCAGTTTAATCTATCTATTGTAACTGACAAATGGTTTAATGTGGAAAAAAATGATTTTTGTGTCAAAAAGAACTATACTACGTAGTAATAACTGTTATTTTTTAGAACTTTACGAAACTGGAAACGGAAATGATTAGAATTTATAACTGAGACATTTCATCATTAATTTGAGACTCTCTAGCAATAGATAAATAATAGTTGTATAGAAGGTAAGTTCAGATGGAAAAAATAATAAAGATTTTGAAGAAAAATCACTACAAAATCTTTATAAATATATTTTTGTTATAGAGAAGAAAAATAATACAATGTGACATTATGTTTATTCTTTTTATACATAAAAAATGTCTTCTAACTACTATGAGTAGAATATTTCTAATCATATATACAATGTATATACTGTTCTGTCAATATTTATTGTAAATAAATCATTTTTTTTTATTTTTTATTCATATATGAAATAGAAAATATTGTCTTCTCTTTCTTCGCTAAATAAATAAATAAAGAGAGAAGAGAGAAGAAAAGAGAAGAAAACGAGGAAAAGGAAAGAGATGTGAAGAGAGTGGAGAGAGAGAAGAGAGTGGAGAAGCACAGAGTGTGTGTATATATATATGTATGTATACACTCTGTGCTTCTCCACTCTCTTCTCTCTCTCCACTCTCTTCACATCTCTTTCCTTTTCCTCGTTTTCTTCTCTTTTCTTCTCTCTTCTCTCTTTATTTATTTATTTAGCGAAGAGAGAGAAGACAATATTTTCTATTTCATATATGAATATAAAATAGAAAATATGATTTATTTACAATAAATATTGACAGAACAGAATGCATTTAAAATTAATTGAATTCACTAGGGATATATAGGAAGTAAAAAAGTAAGAAAAGTTATGTAGAAATAATTAGAAATTTTTTTAACTTAAAAGCAGTAGTAAATTGGACAGAAAAATGAAAGTTAAAGTTATGTAGATATATACAATAAATAAAAGAATATTTTCTAATTATTTTAATATTAATAGAAATACTAATAAATAAATATTTTAAATTATTTATACTTTTTAATTAATTAAAAAGCTGTTTACACAATTATCACTTACGTGCGTGTAATTATACGACTCAGAGTTTAATTTTAACGTGATATTATCATAAAAAAACTTTAAAATTTTATAATAAATATGAATATTTATTATAAAACTTTAAAGTTAGATAGAACGGAGTTAGATAGATAAAATTCGAAATGAGGTATGGAAATCTTAGGGGCAGGAGACCCTAATTAACTATATACGAACTTCCGATGCATTCCGGAAGTCACGTTATTTTAATTCAGAAATTTCTTCTGAAAGGTGTTAGATAGATGGCCGGCACGACTCTATTGTTGAAGGAAAAGTATGATGTACAGGGGAAACCACTTGTAATTGAGGTGGAAAGCATATATTTTAATTAATGTATGATATTCACTTTAAACTATATAAAATTAAGGTGCCTCGCAAGCCATGCCATCACTTCTTATTTGTTAGACTCCTATGAAAAACTACTCCTTTGAATACTGTTAAGAAATAGATAACGTATATTAATTTAAATATTATAAGAAAATATAATTAATTAATCTGTGCCTTTTTGAGATTTACCTTATGTATATATGTCTATATATTTATATAAGACCCCTGAATATAGATTTATATATAGCCAGACTTCAGAATAACGCTAGCAGCCTATGTAGACTATATTTTAACCTTTTTTTGTTACATTATAATGAATTTTTATGACATATTTAGAATTTAGTGCATTTTAGTATTGATTTACTAAAATAAACACAATATATGTATATATATATAAAATATATAATGCATGCCTATGAGTGTGTGTGTCTTATTTTATAGAAGCGATACGAAAATTGCAGTATAAATTATTAAGAATTTTTAAAATAATTCATTGTATTATTAAATATGTAAAATAAGTGACAGGAACTGTTATATTTAAATATGATTTGTAGTAAGCTTAGTTACTTCGGGAGAAAAAATTCTTTTATAAAATTCAATGTTGTTAAAACGAGATTGGTTTGCCAGAATCATTAATCCTCCATTTCATTATTCTCGCTTATTACGTTACTACCGAACCACAGTTCTTTTCAAAAAATATCATTAATCATTGGTATTCTTTATCAATAAGTCATCTACTTTTAATTCTTTCTCGAATTTATCAATATTATTAGTCTAACGTATTTCATTTATCAAACAATATGCAGGTGTAAGGTGAACTCTTAAGTAAATTCAAGAAGGTCGACTTTACGTTTCTGTGTTTACGATAGCGTAATTTTAATTTACTAGAACTTAACTAAAACTGACTAAAAGAACGTTAAATCAGTGCAAAACTTTTTAAGATAATATAAAATCTAACAAAGGCAGTAAACAATATATCTAAATTTATTCATTTTATCAGGAAAGAGAAGAAATATATTTTACACTGTAACTAAAAATAAATTTAAATATAGACTAGTCTTTATAGACAAGTCTCACTCCTTGCTGCTTGAGCTTGCAAATTAACGTCATAAAATCATAAGGAAAAACAAGAACATTTTATTTTAAATATTAATTTTATATATATTTGTGTGTGTATGTATGTGTGTGTGTGTGTGTGTGTGTGTGTGTGTGTGTGTGTGTGAAGAAGATAACAGATTAAGGAAGGATTGGATTGGATTAGTAAATAAGGCAACGCAATGCATGGGCAATCTGTCAAGAGATTGTCTCTCAAACCAGTTTCTATAGAAGAAAAAACCACTGAACATTTGTAGTTAGTTCAAGACTCATCAAAAGGTTTAACTACGTGGAGTTTTCCAGGTTTTCTTACGTATCTAACACCTACATAAAGACCAGTTTTTATGGATTTGATAAATGGAATAAGATAATGCAACACGTGGGCTATCTGCCAGGAGAAATCTCTCGGGAGAACTTTCTATGAGGAAACTAGCCTGTATTTAGGAATTAGACAAGAAACACTGGAACTTTGAACCTGAGAAATTTCATATGGCCATCACGCTGGTTAGGCGCGAACCCGCCATCATCTGCTAGTGTTTAGTGGTGTTATCTTCTCAGTCACTGGTGGCAGATTAAGAAAGAGTTGCCCATAATCCTCATTGCGCTCACTTTTTAAAAATATTTAATGTAATAACATTTTGCAAATTTAATAATTTAGCTCGCTGTTTTCCAAAATTTTCGGATTACTGCTCCTTAGAGTGAATATATTTCTTATATATATATTGTTCCAAAATGAATTTTTGTTTCCCTTGCTTTCCAACACCTCTTGAGTCTTCTACCACCCTCAAGGAAACTGTATCGCCCATTTTGGGTTTATTTATTGATTTATTTGGTTACGATAAAGCAACACGTAAGCGATCTGTCGAGGGGATGCCTTCTGGGAGGTCTTTTATGAGAAACTGGCCCCTATTTACACGCTACAAGTGTGTTGGAGATGCGCGAACCCACGACTAAGTGTTCAGTGGTTTTATCCACTCTCCCCCATTGGAAATCACTTTTCAATATAAATCTCTTAGCTTTGACCTTTTGATAGATGTAATATATCAAACTTATAATTTTTAAAAAATTTTTAAATACAATATATAAAATTATTGAATTACAAGGATTCGATTATCAATCGAGATGTATTTTCAACTCTTGACCAAAAATTTTTTCTTAATTAATCATTTTATTATGGACATAACTTGAATTTAATTAAAAATTAAAAGGGCTGAGGAACATTCACTCGATAAGTTGTGTTATACAAAATTCATCATACAAATGCTTAATAAAAATCACATATCAGTAAAGTTCAGCTCCAATTTGAAAACGTGCGAGTGGTAACATTAGCTGAATGGCAACATAATACTGAAAAGACTCGATGAAGCACTCTTAATTATGCAGTGTAAATATTCCCTAATTAACAGGATGAAAGATAAACTAAACTTTTTCAATTAAATATAGGGTTAATACTGATTTATTTTTACTTTTCCGGCTATTATAGAATAAAGGAAAATTGTTGTAATCGATCAAACTTTTGATCCTTCAGATTTCTTGCATTTATCAATATTTCAAAGTTCCGATTTGATAAACTGGAACAAAATTCTGTACGTGTATCTGTGTGTGTTGGCTGTATTCTTCTTTATCTCTCAGAATTCAATGAGCAAAAATTTTGAAGTTTGGGAGTACTTTTATATATGGAACACTGATGCTATTACATTTTTGAGATAAGAAGTAAACGGGAAATCCGGTAATAGGATAGATCAGATTTAATTAAAATTATATTCATTATTGGTATTTACATTTTTTAACTCATCCCGATTCGCAAAAATAAGGCTTGAAAATTTTAAAAATTATTACTTTTACCTCTTGAAGCTCTTAACTTCTTGTTGAAGTCGGGAATTCGTACAAGAGTCCTTGTCAGATTTTTTAAAAGTAGCTTTTGTTTGGGTCCTTATCCAATATTTTCATTATTGGCCAAGAATATATAATGGTTTAAGCTTAGTATTTGTTTATATACAGCATTTTTTTTTTATTTTAGAAAATGACAAGAAATGAATGGATTAACATGAATAGGTTTGGTTTATTTGTATACTGCACACGTGGACGATCTTCCAGGAGGACTTTCTATGGGAAACTGCCCCTATTTAGGTGTTACAAACGTGAAGAAAACCCGCAAAACTCCACGTGAAGCCCCCTTTTAAAGTTTACAAAAATAATAAATCAGTTTCGAGTCTCTTCTAAACTGTTAAATAGAAAAAAGTAAAAGATTTCGAATTTAAGAATAAATAACTTCCCTCTGACAGAGAAAGATTTCTTTTTCGTGATTTAGATATAAATCTTATATCAGAAATCGGGCGATATTCAATATAAAATTTAGTAAATGTTTGACGATTTCAAGGATCTTAAGCAATATCGTCATTTTACTTTTTATGAAATATTCATGAATTTTATTGTAATTCTTGTAAAGAAAATGTCACATTTATTTTCTCATCTTTTTGAATGAATTGGTCAACTTTATCCAGATTCAAGTAAATGTTACCTCTTTTCCTAATGGGTAAATGGAAATTCCAGTCAACGTTCAATGTTTTCTTATGAATTCTAGAAATGGTTTTATGTGGATTTTCCCGTAGAATAAACAAAATGCTTTATTCATATTAGAAATTTCAGTTTTTATTATTATTTATGGCGGAAAAATATTGTAAAATCGATGCGAAAACATGTATAACCGACCGTACCATGAGCATAATTTAATTTCAAGTATCCATGGATACAATGCTAATTTTTCTAAAAAAAAATCACTTTATATTTATATAATTTGATATTTGTATTTTAATTATAATGTAAATGTATTTATTTTGCCGCTTTTTACGTACTTCCATGTTGAAATATTGAGATTTTAATTACGTTATCTTTAATCAAGTTATATTTGAAAGTATTTATAAGGAGATTTTATTAATTATAAAAAATTATATTCGCTATTAGAATAACAAAGTCACTGCTTGGCAGTCTGGAAAAAGAAAGGATAATCCTATTTGCTGATGATGAGTGTCACGTAGTAAACCTGGAAAACCCAAGCGTTTAAATGTGTTGATAGCACAAAGCTCGTGGCTTTCCATCTTAAATTGGGATCAATAAAAATCTTTGATTGCCTTAATCTTTTTCTTTTACAAGTTCTAGAAATATTTTTAAGAAATTGAGTGGAATCGATTCTTTCCTTATTTATTTTAAAATATAAAAGAATCCAGCAACGAGTTGCTTAACTTTCCCTGCAACATTTAAAACTGCGTGTGTGATGCCATCTATTATAATATTTTATTTTTAAAAAAAAAACTTTCTATATTTTTAATTATTATAAAATAACAATAAGCTTAATATTGAGAAGTGAATGGTTTTTTATATTAAAAAAAAATTGTAAGTGCTAATAGCGAGTAAAATCGTCGTTAAGTCCGATCCTACTCGAGATATGGCACACAACTCCTCCCTTTGTCTTCCTATCCCCTCGACCTTTAACTACCAAAATTTAATAGCATCGATCTCTCAATACACGAACCTTCCTGCAAAATTTTAAAAATTTTCGACAAAAAGCACAAGAGTTATGAAACTTCAAAGTGGGCGGATAAAATTGTGCCACACAACATTCATATATACATTTAAAAAAATCCCCAAATTTTTTTGCATTTCTTAACGTTTTGAGGTGCCCTGAGTCCAAAAATGTAAAAACCTTTGGGGATCATATTTTGACCGATAGCGCTTACTCTGTTATATAATTATACCAGATCCGGGAAAGTAAAAGTAATGTAATTAATGGGGTGCTCTTATGGCTACTCGTATGGCTTACTTCATGGTTCTAGCTTTTTGTGTGTAAGGTTATTTCTATTTATTTTGTATATATTCTGCTTTATTTTGATTCGAATTCTGCTAATTTGTGCTATGGTTAAACAAAACGATTAGTGTTTCCTATGGTTCCAAAATGGCGGCTCGTCTCTGATTTCAGCAAACAGAAGAAAGGAAACAGTGGGACGCACGTTCTAACCTAGCCTAACCTATTCTAATAAATTACCATAGTTATTACCAACCAAATTATTAGAATAGGTTAGGCTAGGTTAGAACGTGCGTCCCACGGTTTCCTTTCTTCTGTTTGCTGAAATCAGAGACGAGCCGCCATTTTGGAACCATAGGTAACATTAACCAACAAAACTCTACACCCCTGCAACGAACTACTCGGGTTGAAAATCGCAAGTTATGTAAGTAGCCATAAGTTTATAATTTCTTAATATAAATAATTTCGGTACGTTTATTCATTTATTAATTTAAAATTATTAGCATTTTTTGCTGTGATATAAAACTTGAAAATAGTTCAAAATCTCTCACACACTTTAGAAGTCGAAAAGGGTTATTTTAATAAATCTTTCGTGAAATAAATTGATTTTTTTATATAATAATATTTATATAAATACTTATTCTAGTTTAAAATATTTCTCAGATTGAAGAATTTTATAATTTTTTATATATTTATTCTAAGTACAGGTTTCTAGTAATAATTTTATGCCCTTTTCATCGATCCTTTCTGTCTGTGTTGATAATGGTCATACGTTTTTTGCTCTAGAAATTTTCAATCTTTCACTAAAAATGAAAAGATAGAAAATGAAAACTTCTTCAATTTTTTTTTTTTTATTTCACTTCTTCGAAAAATAAAGAACAATTCTTTTAATTTTAACATCGTAAAATGTTAAGTCATAATGCATTTCTATGTGTAAAATATCACAATTATTTTTAAAATATCTTATACTCAATACCATAGAATCAGTGGCGCGTTATAGCTTCATAGGGCCCAGGCAAATTTGAATTAGGGGTCCCATGTACAATGTCGACTTCTGACATTTTTTCGAGGAATTTTTTGGGGGAAACATTTTCCTATAATAGAGTAGTTTGGAGCTCCTTGTTGGTGAGGGTCCGGGTAATTGCCTTTTTTTATCGCATCACTGTATAGAAGGTATGGTAAGTATTCTAATTAAATGAAATATTTAATGCTCCAAGTACGAAACTGTTAATTTTAAACTGATTCCTACCTGTCGCATCGAGAGGGCCTCTTTTCAGCAAGCCCATTATGGATTCGTCCAGGCCCACAATGGAGAAACCAGGTGATAAGATACGAGCCGTTATATCTAGGACTAACACCGAAAAAATCCGGGGTTTTTCCATCCGTGTGAATTCGATTTCGGTTCCCCAAAACCGCAAGCTGTCACCTTAACCGCTCCGCCATCAGACCATATATTAGATATTAGATTATAATTATATTGTTGGAGAAAAACTCAAAAATATTTAAAATTAATGAAATATTTTTCTAATTTTAAAATCATATAAAAGTTTTTGAAAGATTGGAATATCAAATAATAATTTTTATGTCATTATTGATTTTCGAATAATTCTTTTTTACTGTGTTAGAAAAAATATATAAACATTGACGTTGTTTGCATTGAAAAACTATTTTCTACAGTTTTATTTAATATTTATTTAAAATTTTTCTGCCTGTATTCAGATCAATATACCTTACAATAAAAAATATCTGCTGTATAATAAAAGTAACATAAAATGTACCTATGTACTGTACATTAGTAATGTTTGTTAAATCCGAAGAAAACAATAAATCAGATGGCGGCAAGTAGGTGTTTATTTTTCTGGAGGACTCTGGTTTTCTCCCTTTTCCTCACGATGAAGATGAAGGATTCCTTTTCCTCACGAGGGATAAAGTCTTCATCCTTCGTGCAACGTGCTGGTTGATTCTATTAGGGGAGACGAACTAATAGTCTATTTGTAAAGACGTTATTGTTCGCCTATCGTTCTGTGGGATTTGGATTCGTGACCATGATTCTGGCTGAAATCATAATGAACATGAAAAAAAGACAGTCGGAGCTCTCAGATTGGAGAGAATTAAAAGGAAGCTACCCCATTGCGGGTAGGCCTGTTTGTAGTGGACATTAGGCTATGTACTGGTATTTCGCATAAAAAAATGTGAATTCCTAAAATAATTTTCCACTTAAAAATATTGAAATTTTTTAAAATTTCAATATTTAAAAATACAGTATTTATTTGAGTTTTATTGTGTTTAAAAAGTACGAAAATGAAATTGATTTTTCTCTGTTATAAAGCCAAATAATAAATAATTTATAAATTTTTTAATTGTAAAATTAAATTTTAATAATAATTGTTTCGTTAATTCTATGCGCTTCAGTTCTTAGAAAAATAAAAGTTTTAACAGAAATGTTTTCTTTAAATAATGGCTAATTATTAAATAAATAACATCTTGAGTATCAATTACTTGAAATTTCTAAGAGATTATATTTATATAAGGGAATATAGATTATATATATATAAAATTAGTCAAAAATGATGATAACTTTACTTCATTAATAACCGAGATTGCCTAAATTGTTGTGGCCAGGGATAAGGAATCGAGAGATAAATACACGACTCCCGTCCCCTGAGCCGGTATTTTTTAAAATAGACTCCGACTCCCGAGTCCCATAAAAAGATTCGACTCCTCGACTCCTCGACTTCCCATCTCTGGTTGTAGCCATAAACTATAACATATAACAAACTTTTCTCGTCCACGAATTAATGAAATGGTTAGAGGTGGCTTTTTGTTTATTTCTCTTATGTTTGCCCACAAATGATTATTGAACACTGGTCGTGGGTTCGCGCCTCGCCAATGGGCCTGCCACATGGAATTTTCCGCTTTTCTTCACGTTTGTAAGACCTAATATGGGCCAGTTTCACGTAGAAAGTCTTTCCGGGTGGCATCCCCTTAGAAAATTGCCAGTGAGCTGCATTGTCGTACACAAACAAACAAACTCTCTTAGTTTTGTAATTAATTCACAGACATTAGAAAGATAGCTAGAATAATTTTAAAATAAAGTCATATGTAGTTGTGAATTTTTAATATTTTTATATAAAGTGGACTCTCAATTTAGGATATTACGATATAACATACAACAGACGTAAACAACAGACCAAATCCGATTGTTTAGAAATATTCGTCGAAGTAAAAAATACAGTATTTGAGGATGTTAGACTACGATTGTTAATGTGTGAAATGTCCGCTAGGCAGAGAGAAAGCGCCGGCAGCTATTACTTACGTCACTTCTTGTAAGCTTGTTATTTGTTTCTCTCGTGTTTACTTTGTTCTACGATAAGGTTTCGTCTCTCTATACTTGATTGTGATGTACAACGGGCAATTGGCCTTATTGGACTAGCTCTTTCCCCTTTTAATCCGTTATATCGAAAGTCAAAAGTGTTCCAGAAACTCGTTTATCTGAATCGCAAAATATAGTAATGTTTAAACAAATAAAATTGAATTTAAAAAGAAAACTGAATTGGAATGTTAAAAACGTTTGCTATTTTATAAAATGGTTTAGCCTCTTTTCGATGGCAGCATCTAGCTTCGTGAATTGTCTCGAAATCTTTCTTCGTCCTTTTTCTTCTTTCTTTGCCTTTCTTCATCATCTTTCTTCCTCTTCTTTCGTCTCGTTTTTTCGTCTTCATCTTACTTCTTCTTCTTTCTGCATCTTAATTCTTCTTTTTCTTCATTTTACTTCATCTTCTTTCTTTATCTTACTTTTTCTTCTTTTTTCATCTCACTTTTTCTTCTTTCGTCTCCTTTCTTCTTCTTCATCTTACTTCTTCTTTTTCTTCATCTTACTACTTCGTCTTTCTTCGTCTTACTTTTTCTTCTTTCGTCTCCTTTCTTCCTCTTCTTTCGTATCCTTCTTTAGTCCCTTCTTCTTTTTATGTGTTTATTTAAAGGTAGTATCAAAATGTTGTTCTAATTCGATATTTCAAGTCAGTCAAACTTCTTTGCCATTTTAATTTTGATTTATTACACCGCAATAACTTTGCTATACTTTCTAGATAGCCTGTGTTTGGGAACTTCTTATCAGAATAATCAATACATCAGACTTGAATATTATATTCAAGCTCAGATAGTAGTGCTCAGCAATAACATATGCCCGTGTTCCCGCATAAAAACACCAAAATGTAATCTTTCACGTAAAAAAAACTTATTCTGTAAATGATATAAATTTTTTCCTTAATAAATGTTGTAAAATTTATTTTTATTTATTTTATTGGTTTTATTCATATATTATAATAGATTTGGAGAAGAATGAAGCCCTACAAATGTTCCATATCACCTCTTTCAGTTCCTAATTATATTAATTTTTTAAATATAGTAACACCTGTTTAACACGGTATATAATTTTCTATTTTGGCAGGTTTTCGTTAATTGACTCTTCTAAAGAGTTGTGAAGAAAACAGTTGTATTGTTACAGCTACTTTTCGGACAATGGGAATACAAAAAAAAAACAACTGATACGTCAACAGCCAACAAGGCTTCGATCCGACAAGTTACAGCGTTAATTGTAATTTACAATTTAGCCGTAGTTACGCCGAAAATTCCGCCATACACAGGTTATGTAATGCAATTGGCTGTCAGAAAGTTTTCCGTTTCCGCATTAGACAGGTTTCCGGTATATACAGTATTAGCATTTTACAGAGCAAATGGTTTTGTTTATATAAGCTTTCTTTCCGTTTTTTAGAGTCCGTTTTAGACAGGTTTTACTGTATTTGTCTGTATTATTTATATTGTAAATCTTTATCGATTATTCATTAATTTTAAGAATGATCATTTTATTGATAAGGTGTTGTAGTAAGATTGTATTCTCTCTCTTCTGAGTACAAATGGTATGAATTTCATTGATGATATATTTTTATTTTGTGACGTTTTATTTATTCAAATTACCTTCAAATATTAATATTTATCTGGAATTTTTCATGTAGAGAAATGTTTTAATGACTTAAAATTTAATATTTTTTTTTTTTGTTCTTTAATTAGTATATTTTATTACAACCGAATACTTGGAGATTAAACTCTTTAGTTTTAAATAAATCTCTGTGTTTTATAGTAACTTTTATTTAAAAAATTCGTTTAAAAATCTTCTTAAGGATGTTTAGCTCCTTTATTCTTTATAATTTGAAAGAAAGTGTATGAATTATGGTGCCATATTTCAGTAAATCCTTCATTTAAACATCATTTTATCTGATTCTAGATCTTATTAATCTTCTATAACTCTAGAAAAAATCTTTTTAAATATAAGGAAACTATAAAACTTAAAATATTTATTTTTATTCGATTTTTTCTATTTCTGAGTTTTTATTCTTAAAAATAGAAAGAGAAAAGGAGCCTTATTGTCTATATCCTTAAGCCTTATATTAAGTTAAATGAAAGTTTTGATGGAATGAATAAATCATGGGAGAACTTTACATGGATTATTACAGATTTTTGAAGAGATTACGTACTTATTATTGTTTTTCGAAGATCGTATTTTAAAATATCAGAGATCACAGCTCTTTTTTCACTATTTTATGAGACTGTGCCATAGCAACAAAGATAAAACAATTAAAAATACATTTTTCTTTGTGAGACATGAATAATGGAGGATAATGATAAATATGGATTTATTGGAAGAATATATTAGATTATATTCTACCCGTTTTTCTAGAATACTTTTGTATTTAAATTTGCAAGAAAATATGACAAAACTACAGAAAATAATAAAAAATTTATCTTAAGAAGAGCAATGAAAGACAATGAAAAATACAGTGGCAGAATAAGTTTTGGGGGCCTTCTACATAATTTTAAGACATCATAAGCTGATAATGTCTATGTGTAGCTATAGAATTATTTATAAATTATGATATACAATTGCAACGTTAACAGGCATATGCCTCACGTTCCTAGTGGGTAATCAGGCACTGGTAACATATAGGCTATTTCAAAACTGCCTTGCAGACTTTTCATTCCAAAAGTACTAAACATGTATTGATTTTGCTAATGTAGTTATGCAGGAAGTCATGAGGATGGAACCTTTTTGTTGACCTTGAAAATGATTTTGAAGGTCAGTAAAAAGATCCCATTCTATGTAACTATCGATACATTAATAAAATGAATATATCTTCAGTACATTTGGAATGAAAAGGGAGTTTTAACTCGGTGTGTATATTAATTACCTGTAACTACAGGAATTTTTATATATTGGAATGCTTAAAAATTAATGAATATTTTGTGTAATTTAATATTATATAAGCTAATTGTTACGACACGAAACAGGAGTTTCTGTCAGAAATTTCTTACCAAAAAAAAAAAAAACACATTAGATAAAGAAGTGCCTACATAATGTATAGATAGAAAAATCGAGCGATAAAGGAGTAAAGGGCAAAGATACAAAGGCATAATAACAAAAGAGATTTACGAATAATGATGGCAAAGACGATAAGAAATTGTCTACAATACTTACCTGTATAAATAAATAAAGAAATATATAGATTACGTGGGATGATTTTAGACAAGATCTATAAATATTGAAACGAACGATAAGCTATACTTATGTTTATGCATTAAATGTAATTATTTCCATGATATATTATACATATAACCGCTTAATTTTTGATTTATTTCATTGCATATTTATATATATTAATAAAAAAAACTTCCTTAGTTATAGAATAGTGTGCAATCTACATCATTTTGACGTCATACTTGTGTATTTTTATAACCGTGAAGCGTAAAATTATGTCAAATTGACGTAACGGTGTAGTATATTCTCACGATTTTTAAGAAATATTTTTAAATTGACTGGATTTTTATTTGTAGAAGAGTAGAATTTAATCGTGCGGATGAATTTACCGTAAAGATTCTTTCGTTTAATTCGGGAATTTCGCCATCGGTTTTTGATATTTTGCCAGTTCTGTAATTGGATCTTTGTTTAATTAAGTGTAGTTCTACAACACTTTTAAAGCTTAATTAATAGATTAAATTTGTTTGGAATGATAAATGGCAAAATAATTAAGCATATCGGAATTTTAAATAATGCCTGTATTTTTAATTTTTAATTTTTATAAGCTTAATTTTAAGAAACTAAAAATATGTCGAAGTATCTTGAATGAACTTTGATTAATTTAAAGTTGATTTATTCAATATACAGAACGAAATTAACGTACTTCTTCGTAAATGAAAAATGCGGGAAAGAAAAATTCGTTATTTTCAATCATTGGCATTTGGGCTAAAGTTTTCAAAACTCGCAGACAACTGGCATCCGTCTGTCTGTCTGTTTGTCTGTCCTTTCTTAAGCTCGAGAACGGAGTTAGATAGATAACCGGCATGGCTCTATTGTTAACAGGAAAAGTATGATATACAGAGGAATCTAAAAATGCTAGCATTGTGACGAAAAATTGCACCCCGGCATTGTGACGATGTCACAATGAATAATAACTCGATTATTTTCAAAAATATATCAGAAACGAACCTTTTTTAGTATTTATTTTGTTCCAAATCCTTTCTTCTCGCGTGTATTAAATTGATAAATTTGCATTGTACCATTCTGGGTATCTGGTCTCAAGTTATGTGAGTAACGGCATGCATCACGAGGTACTTTACTTACTCCTTAGTTTGTTGGCGTTAAGAACTCGTTCAGTGAACGAGTTCTTGACGCATAACACTCCCAACACATTTCGTGTTGTTACTCACATAACTCGAGATTAGTTACCCTGGATGTTGTTGTTGTTGTAGTTCAATTGCTTTACTATAATAGATATTAAACACAATATAACCTCAATATAGCGCTCTCGTAATTAGCGCCATCCCGTAAAGAGTCGATTAATACTTGTAAATGCATATTTTCCTTATAAATATTAACCAAAGACCCCCTGTAAATTAATAAACGTTTGATCGATTTTGCAAAAGTGTGGTTGAGGCCGAAGTTTTCAACGCGAAAACGTATACGTCGGACGTTCAGCGCCGCTTTCCTGTAAGCCTAGAAGTTTGACAATGGTGTTTGGGAAGTCAGTGGAATCATGCTCGACATTCCAAATGTCATTGTCAAACTTCTAGGCTTACAGGAAAGCGGCGCTGAACGTCCGACGTACACGTTTTCGCGTTGAAAACTTCGGCCTCAACCACACTTTTGCAAAATCGACAAATTCTTCAAACTCTAAAATTCAAGTCTCGTTACGATATATAATTCTTGTACGCGTTACTTCGGTTAGCGTCACACTCGATTTAACGCCAACGAACGGTGGTGCTAAATCGAGTTTTTGCTTGTTTATTTGATGGCAACGCAGGACATGGGCGATCTGCCAGGAGGAGATGACTCCCAGAAGGATTTTTTACGGGAAACTGGCCCCTATTTAGGTGTTAGACACGTGAAGAAAACCCAAAAACTTCACGTGACATAGTTTGTTGGCGAGGCGCAAATTCACGACCAACTACTATTCAGTGGTTTTATCTACTCAACCAATGACAGGGTCGGGGTTTGTGTATATGAGTATGTGAATGAGCGTATCTAAGACCTTGTTTATAATAACCGACCAGTATACGCGGTTGACTGCGTTAATTACGCGACTAAACGGATTGGTAGTTAAAATGGTTTTGTATACAGAATCAGGAAAGTATTGTTTTCCCCTGATAATCCCAGATTATTCATCCCTTCGATTGCCAAGCAATAATTATTGCAGTTTTCTTGGAATGTATTCAGCTAGACATCGTATTCACCAGACTTTTACGTTGAGATTCTCGTAAAATTATCTTAATGGAAAAATATCAAAGAAGTTGGATTTCGAAAATTACGCATTCGAAATTTCGACAGAAAAGACGAAAGTTTTTACGCTAATGGTATCTACAAATTATGGTAAAAATGAAAAGATTATTAAAAGTTACAGTATAGGATAATGCATCTATCTATTCATCAGGGATTTTTTTTTATAAAAAATAGAATTTATAGATAACGAGCAAAAATTACTGTAGGATCATCACAATGCCGGAGTACAAATTTTAATCTATTTAATTTAAAATATATGCTCTTGATTTTAGTAATGTCTTGCGCCTGTACGTTACACTTTTCCTAATCACAAAAGAGGTCTAATTCTGTTCTGGAGAAAATTTTTAAATTGAAATCACGTGACTTTCGGTTTAGACCGGAAGTTCATGTATACTTAATCAGGGCGTTCGGCCACCAAGCTTTCCATATCTGGTCTCGGTTTTCATCTATCTAATTGCAATTTAGAGATTCATGAAGGACAGCAAGACAGAAATGTAAACGCCAGTGGAAATTTGTAAGTCTGTGATTTGAAAACTACAGACCAATATCCGTTGTTTTATTATTATACAGTGTAATATTATTGAATACTATAGGAATAATGCTTGCTAGTAAGGTATCTAAACCGTTTCACCAGTAATCTGGGTGTAATCGAAACGGCTTAACCAGTAATCTGGGTGTAATCGAAACTGTTTAACCAGTAATCTGGGTGTAATCGAAACTGCTTAACCAGTAATCTGGGTGTAATCGAAACTGCTTAACCAGTAATCTGGGTGTAATCGAAACTGCTTAACCAGTAATCTGGGTGTAATCGAAACTGCTTAACCAGTAATCTGGGTGTAATCGAAACTGCTTAACCAGTAATCTGGGTGTAATCGAAACTGTTTAACCAGTAATCTAGGTGTAATCGAAACTGGTTAAGCAGGTTTCTCATCGAACTTTTACTAATCAAAAACAGGTTAACCATCCACAATTGTTCGATTTTTTAGTTTCTTTTGACTTTTTTTAACTCGACAATAAAAAGCTTAAACTTGTATTTCTTTATGAAAATTACTCTCTTTACGTGTGGGTAATATATCCTGATGTTCACTCTTCAGCTTACGTCCGCTCAGTGGAAACTGACTTTGTTAGGGAATAACAAATAAACATAATATATTATTGATATACTATTGTTTTTATATTTTATTAACACAAACACAAAAAAAAGTTGAGTTACCAACTTCAAAACAACGAAGTACTTGTACTAGTATTATATATTTATAATGAGTACTATACAAATTATAGATTTTTAGCCTCCTTGCCTGCATCAGTGCCTTCCTAAGTCGAAGCGGATTTTTCCACCGCAGACTTAATGTTCAAACAACAATGAAACACTGGATGCATCAATCAAATACGGTATAATAAATCATAACTTCCCCACAGTGCTTATTTTTAATGTGTGGGCTTCGGGCATGTCGCTTAATTTATTGTCGTAATAATGGCTGAAAATGTGTGTTCTTGTGTAATATACAGTATATACGTGTAAACTAAAACAATATTATATTATTAGAAGATGAAAGCGAGATGCCGTTAATCGTATTATTTATATTGAATCAAATAATCAATCAAATCAATCCGGGTCATCGAGTAATCGAAATTAAAACATTCCTATTTAATGCTGTTTAGAGAGATATTTAGCAGTCCAAATATAACCAAATTTGGTATGGTGACATTTTAGTACGTGCAGAAGGGGTTTCCTTAAAAATTAGTACCAAAACTCACTACTAAATGACACATTTGGCGCTGCAAGCAACAGACATTTTTACACTCATGCTGTAAAGAGAACATTGCTGAAGATGATCACCAATCTGAAGGTATAAAACCTAAAGGCTATAAACAGTGTGTTCAACGTCCAACTGTAATTAGTCCTCTGTAGTGTTTCCGCATGCAACATGTAATCCTGTCGACTGAGCCAGTAAGGTTCATAACGGTGTAGTGAGATGTCCCGAGTTCAAGCCCTCCTTTCCACTTCGAATATAGTGTCACGGTTCGTTCGAAAGACATCTTACTATAATGTTCAGTCTTTTATTCACAATTATATACAAGTTGCACACTAAAAACTACAGGGATCATCTCTTCTTCTGCAGTCCAGACAAGACTCTTTTCTGTTCTCTTCGTGGTCCCTCTTTTTAGGAGATTATCCAGCTATTATGGAGCTGGGCCAATCGCTTTTATTTGAGGCTTAATTTATTATTTATTTGTTTGTTGTATCGCGATTATTAAAATAAAAGTATATAAAAATAAACACCGAAGCATGTTTACTGGATCCTTGTGTAAAAAAAAGAAAAAAATTGCCATATCGATTAATCGATTAACAAGATATTAATCATGACTTCCTCTCTAGATGGGAAGTTAATCGGGGCCTCCTTACCCCTAAACTTTTCATAGCTTGTCTCAAGGTTTGTCTACATAACTCCATTCTTGAGATTAACGAAGGACAGACAAGAAGACAGACGACAGTGGGAACGTATAAATCTGCAATTTGAAAATTTCAGCCCAATTACGACTCAGAAAGTGTTTATAAGAATGAAAAATAATAAAAGTTGCTATAGATATTAAACCAGAAAGAAAAATTCGAAAATAACTCATAATTAAATTGCCGATAATTCCGCAAAGTTTTGCAGAAACAGTTAAATATAGAAGTATATTAAGATATTAAATATAGACTACACAATGCATTAATTAAAAAGCATTTAATTCACTTCACAAGAAATTTAATTAAGAAACATTTAATGCGCTAGACGATTAAGAAACAATTAAGAAATTGTTTCTTAATCGTCTAGAGACTTAATTTTCAGGGAAAAACATTTTAAAAATATCTCTTTTTTTTTATTTTTAGAAAACTGTAATACGATGGTTAAGTATTTATTAATAATAATTTTTAAATGTTTACCTGTTTTATACATTGGAAGTAGAAATATCACTTATCGAAAGAGTGTTTTGGGGGGCTAAAGGGCCCCGCGGGAGGGCCTCTTCATTAACCCTCGCAAAATGGTTAATGTGGTTAAGATGACACCAAACGCTCTGGGGAATTCGAGTCATCATCAAAAACACCAGCAATTTTCGGGGTTTCAAGGGGTATTCCATCCGAGTCCGTCTCTCATCATCGTGGGGCTGGCAGAATTCATAATGACCATGCTCAAAAAAGGCCCTCATATTGTCCACAGGACTGAAGAACTTTAAAGGAAACCTCTTCAGAAGGGAGATATTATCTTATTTTATGAGAAGATTTAGCAGCATGCGTGCAGTGTAATTTTTTTAAATAGTTTAGTGTTTATTTAATTGCTGTTTCTAAAAGATTCTAATCGGGCCTCGCAGTTGCTAAGGACGAGTCTGTTTTACAATACAGCTGTAGATCGTGGGCTAAAAGTAATTTAGGACTCCACCAGAAAAGATCTACTCTAAATATAATATGGGCTACCAGCAGAGAAGTGAACACTGGTTCATGGTCGTGGGTTCGCATCTCGCCAACGGTCTGGCCACGTGGGGTTTTCTGAATTTTCTTCACGTTTGTAAAACTTAATTATGGGCCAGTTTCCCATAAAAAGTTCTCCCGGGAGGAATCCCTCCTCGGCAGACCGCCCATATGTCGCATGGGCGTATACAGACAGACAAACTAAATATAGTAAGAATAACGTTTATTTCAGAAGTGAAAAAAAAATGATAGATAAGATGAAAAATATTATAATAATTAAGGCAGCTAAATACCAATATTATAAAATATTTTTTTCGGTATGGGGCGTTAAAAGTCGAGTGGTCTGTAGCTACGAAGATAAATAAATCTCTGTTACTGTTTATGAAACGTCTAGTTCACTCATTCATGTAATTTGATCTAGTTTTTGGATTCATTTGATTAATCTCCAAAACATACAGCTCTTTGCAGAATTTATTCTCGTCCTCAATTTGTCCAAAATGGATTAGTCTGACCCGCATCGATGTTGGCCAACACAGAATGAAAGCTAGAGGACAAAGAGAAATTACTCGTGCAATCGAAAGGACAAGGATCAGTTCTGAACTCAGACTCTCCAAACTTCTTGAAATAAAATCAAAGTTTCAGCTTGTAAATTGTCGACTTGGCTAACAATTTCCATTGTTTAAAATATTCAGACAGGGCCCCAAGAGTGTAGAAAGCTGCCGGTGCATAGACCACCATTTTGGGCTCCCTTTCTGAGATCCTGCTTATACAAATAACATAATGATATCGAAGTAGAAAAATAACCTAGTATAAATGTTAGCCCATGGCCAAAGTTATTTTATTATTTGGAAAAAAAATGACCAGAAAACCAACAATTTTTTAACGTTTTCTTTTGAGATGAGCCTCACTAAAGCCCATAGGCTCCGGGGTGCACCCCTTCTCGTAACGGGGTATTCAGAAAATATTTATTATACTTTCTGAATATTTCTTTTCGAATATAGATTATTTACATAATACAGCATCAGCGTACATTATGAGATGAAACTTTCATCTCATTAGGATAAACAGAATGTAAACGATGAAGGAACATTGTCGCAGTTTTTTATAAATGAATAAGCACAAAATCATTTTGGATATGAAAGCATTTTTATTAACCAGATTACTTAAACATTCTAAATCTTTTAATTACGTTAATTAAACGTGATAATTACAAACGAGAAACTCTACAAAAACTCCATTCCAGATTAACTACATTAATTTAGAAGTAAGTTTTTTTCCTGACATATCTCGTTTTCTTTTGATTAAATTCCATTTTTACTCTTAATGGTTTCCTAACGTTTGTTCATCACATGTTTTATCTTTTCTTGTTTATTTTCCTTCTGTTTTTTCTTATCTCCTTAGCTTTATTGCTCCTTATTAACTTCGTCGCTAGACAACTTGGCACTTTCCATCTGCCGCAATCTTTTGATATACAATAATCTTTTTTTACAAATAAATATTTTCTGTTTGACATAATATTTTCTTTCGTTCTCTTCTGACCAATCTCTTTTATTCAATTGTTCTTTTTTGTTGCTCTTTTATGCGCATTCTTGTAACATTTGCCATTTGGTTATCCTTGCTGCCTTGTTATCGCTTTATTTTTTTAACGTAATATAATAGAGAACACATGTAACACTATAAAATTTAATTTGAATTTTACCGATAGCAATAATTATTCATTGTTGGACTACAATTTTCAAATTACAGATCTATAAATTTCCTTGATATCCGCTCTCTATGTCTGTCCTTCCTTAATCTCGAGAGCAAAATTAAATAGATAAAAGTCATGACGAGGAATGGAAATCTTATGGGCAGGAGGTCCCGATTAACTATATATGAACTTCTGATTTGAGCTGGAAATTACATTATTTCAATTCAAAAATTATTTTTAGGAGGAAATTCGATGACAGGCATGACTCTTGTTAACAGGAACAGTATGATCTACAGGTGCAAGACGCTACTAAAATCGACAGCATATATTTTAAATTAAATAAGTTAAAAATATGATTAAAAATTGAAACCCGGCATTGTGACGATATCACAATAAATAATTGCTCGTTAACATAATAGTTGAAATGGTAATGGTGCCAAGAATCCCAGGAAATTTTTAATGGATTAATCTGTTCCAGATGTGCTGGGCCTCGTTGCGGGACTGCCCGAATACACGATAGGCCCGATTAGTGGCCACAGGGAGGAAAGAATAAAAACTATTAACAAAAATGCCTTTGTTTATAAACCACCGACGTAAGCTATTTATAATGTGCCCACAGTTGACGAGTGGATAAAACCGCTGGGCACACGCAGTTGGGAGTTAAACCCACCGAACACTGCCACTTGGAAATAGAACCTACAGTCGTGGGTTCATACCTGAGAAGGATTTTTCGGGCTTTCTACGCCTATACATAGTCCAGTTTCCTGTAGCAATTTCTCCTAGTTGTTACCCACCCGTGGCAGATCGTTCGAAGTGTTGCATTGCTTTCTTTCATCAATTTATAACGAAACATTAAATTATATATATATATATATAACAATAAAATCTTAAATATATATATATATATATATATATATATATATATATATATATATATTTAAGATTTTATTGTAGAAATTTATCCAATAAAAACTAAAAATATTTCTTATTTGACAGGTTGTAGAACCGCTCATAGGTGAAAATCGTTCCAATGTTTTTCCTCCAGGATGCCTGAGAAGGAATCGGATGGTTGCGCACAAGATGAAAGACAGGCACGGTCGATTGCATTAGAGAAGGCATACGTTCACGATGTATATGATCAGATAGCACCGCATTTTACTGACAACAAATATCAAGCTTGGCCTCGGGTCAAACAGTTTTTGTTGGACTTGGAACCGGGAAGCATTGTTGTCGACATCGGTGAGTTGAAGATTTCATTTAATTTTTATACAATTTATTTCCTCTGGCAATCTTTAGGTCCCGTGTTTTGTATTTTATTGCTTCCAAAGAAACCCTGTTCAATATTTAATTTATCTGCTTAAAATGATAACAAAATAATGAATAGAATTAGCCGTTCTGCTCATCAGAAGTTATAATTTAATCTAATTTTTTAATAATTAATTACAATAAAAAGTTGTATAAATTACATTAACTATTGTTTATATAGCTTTGTATGACTTGCAGTAATACAGATGGTATTTCATATGTCGTAGGCAGTTTCGTACCCAGAAATTGAACGTAGCATGTGTAAATTATGAATATGCTACGTATTTTTCGTTCCTCGAAGCGCCACAAGTTCCCTAGTGATGCATTTTTGAACTAATTTTTTTCTTCGGCATATCAAATTTGATTGAGTCCGAACTGCTGCATATTCTACATACAGAGTTGATTAGAGATAATTTAATTACAATTTACACGGTTATTTAGGAAAAAAAATGAAGGAAAAAAAAACCTATTTCTACTTAACGGAATAAAATATATATATTTGAAGAAACGTACATTTCTTTTTAGATTTATTGGCATTTTAAACATAAATACTCCTTATTACAATAATACATATTTTACATTGTAAGCGCTTTCAGAATTTCTTACATTATTAACTTTATAAGTAGATTATTTTTTCATAAATATAGTTTGTATGAAAACAGCTTAAAATTGCGCTTTATGACTAGAAATAAAAGTAGAATCAAGTTTATCGTCATGTAAAAAATGGAAGGAGATTACATAAAAGCTTATAGAATTACTATCTCATATAATTGAAAGTAGCATTTTCTTTAATTTTTTTTTCGTATTATTTTTGGTTCTTTGTGGGCACTAAGTGGGTCTTTTACCCTACCCATCGCTGGTTCGGTTAGAGCCATAATGGCCTCTCCTCTCCTCTTCGGGTTTATCGACTGTGCGGGGATTCGATCCTGGATTCCCCAGAGTGTTTTTTAAACATTCCTTAACTAATTAAATATTAAAAGCCACAAATAAATTATTTAATTAAAATTATATAAAGTCAATTTTTTTAAATATAAAATAGTTAGAGCTAATAACTTAATTTTTAATATTTTTTTATTAAAATTTCTTCTCTTAGTAACAAGAATTTACATTATTTTTTCACTTCTAAAATCAATTTTTACATAAAAATCTTCTTCTAAAATTTAAATTTATTTTTAAAACAGATAATTAACTAATTAAAATTAATTAATTACCTAATGTTTTACAACAGAAGCGGGATTATTTCGTATGTTTTCCTTAAAAATAAACTTATTTTCTTTTTAAAAGAAGAAGAAGAAGAAATTTAAATTTAAAACGAAAATTTATTTTTATTTCGATCTTATTTTATCAAACTTGTAATTGAAGTAGTCAAAACTTCTGTATGCTTTTTTCTCTATCTCAGAAGTAATTTTTTTGTATGTAACGGGCATATAGTTTGTTACTTTTAACATTACAAAAGTGCTTTATTTCAAATTCCAAGTTAGTATATAAGCTATGTTGGACAGAGAATATAATAAAGCTAACCCAAGGGTATAATTTACAAGCATTTTTATCGAGCAAATAAATAAATAAATAAAATCTAATGGCACGCGTGACTTCTTCGATAAACGCCTTTATAAATTATGACAATATATATATTTTTTTTATCTCCTGTGTTCTTCCAATATTAGGGATATTTGTTAGATATTTATTTTAGTTAAAGGTTATATTTGTTTTTTTCTAGATTCACTGATAAATATGTAATTTTTTTAATGAGAAAATATTAGAAAATTATCTCATTTCGGTGGTATATCAGAGAAGATAGATAAAGAAATGAACGTGACCCAGTTTCGAGTGAGATATGTTCGGAGAGTCATCAACTGACATTAGAAGCATCTGTTTTATTGACAACGTGGAGGTCAATACAGAAAAAAATATATTAAAAAATACAAATTTTTATGCTGTTTTTCGGTTATTATAAGTATTTTTGCAACTGGAAGTGAATTTAGAATAATTAAAATTAACAATTTACGATTTAATGCTGATATTTCAAGAACTTTCTGATATATGTACAGTACGTGTGCCCGACGTTTTTCTCGAGCTTTTGGGGGGTGGGCTTTAGTGTTGGTTGTACCTCGTACGGTATTTTTTAAGGAGTTGAAGAATAACTGTGCTTGCTTGGTGTCGCTCGGGCTTTAAGTGAGTGAAGATTGATGAGGTTTGGTAGGGAGAGGGAAATAAAAACAATGGTCTTAGTAACTAAAATGTACATTTACCAACCTCAGTATTTACAGTAATGAAACGGCAATGTTATATTAACTCTTGCTCGGGCTTAAGTTAAGAGGGGTGTGGGATCCCATAGTATTTTTTCTAATGTGTCGAAGAATATTCATGCTAAATTTGGCACGGATACGTTGAACTGTGTGAAAGCCTCTTCCTCACAAACATACATATTTTAACTTTTATACGTTATAAAGTAAATTTTTGTATTCCAGAATACGCTTCTATCATCGTAAGAATCTCTTGTATTTCAGTATAAAAATTATTATAAGACAAAATTATGTGTAAAAGAAATTACCTTTTTTTTTTTTTATTATATTTAAAAAGTTGCATATTTTCAATACGGCAAGAGTAGTATTATATTAAACTGCGGCTAGAAAAACAGAAATAGAGTAGAATCATAGTAACAACCATCCCGGTCTTAAGAGAATTGGTTTAGATAATACTGGATAAGCTATATTTACATCGTTATTTATTGTCATAAAAGTTTATATGTATAATTGCAGACAGGAGAAACAAACATAAAATCAACACCACTTGGGGAACGTAACATTGATTGGACAATAACCATGTCTAGGCGTATAAATCTATCTGAGTAGACAGAAAAACGTGGTTAGAATATTATACCGTACTGTACATATAAGTATTTTATTTCCTTATTCCGTGGGGACACTACAGAGAAATCGCTTCTTTGGTGTGTATTACGCGTTGAACTTTTGTAAATGTTTGAAGTTATTGACCAAAAATAAAAATCGTATACAAGCGGGAATAAATTTGAAAAAGAAAAAAATAATAATTAAAATAAATTTCGTTTGACTCTTTACAAAACGATTTGATTTATACTCAAAAATTTTATAGTTATTTAATGTATGAAATGATCGTATCTGCTTCAGGAATTCTATGTTGATTTTTATTGTAATTTAAATTAAAAATTAATTTCTGTAAACGAATTTGTAATTTAAATTTTGGATTCTAATTTAAATTTAAATTTGACACCGTTTCAATTGTAATTATTTCCATCGTATTTCAAAATCTCATTGCTGTTCTCAAAGAACTGATTGATATTTTTAGAAATGAATCAATGAATCAGCTTTACAGTTACTGGTTCTGTTAATTAAACTGTCTTGCACTGTACTTACACAATGCATGTATTTGTATCGTGTTTACACTAGACTCTTTTTAATCCGGCCATTTTGAGCTGCCTGATTAGCCAGACTGCCGGATTGATGCGAGTGTTTAAGTGTAAAGACAATGAGTGGAGTGACCTATCGCCCTTTAGGTAGTGATTCTTTTTTGGAGGTAGGTGACATCTAGCGTTGTACACAGAAATGAAACCCGAGTATACAGGAAAAAAGCTGTGCCGGATTAGCAAGAGTGCGCTGCATTTTCATTTTTTTCTCTCTCTTCTATTTATTTATCTTTTTACAGATGTTTGATGTAATTTAGCCAGACTCTCGACCTGGAAAAACAATAATAATTTACAAGTATTACAGTTTACTTCGTTGTATTTTAAGGCAATGATGCTCAAAATACATCAAAGTCTCGTTACAAAGAGACATCTTCTGTTCACTTGCATTGATAATTTACAAACATTTTTATTTGGTTTATTTATGCAAATTACCATTTTAAATTGCGACAAATGAAAAATAACACGTTATTTTAAATTATTTCCAACAGTTCACAAGCGTTTTTGAATATTTAATCTTGTTTTTTTATCCTTATAAATCAGGAAAAATTGCGTTTTTATTATTTTATATTTTATTAAAAATTGTATCTTTGTGTGTATTCACTTGGAAACTCGTCGAACGTAACGAAACATTTAAAAGAATTTTTTTACCGTCAGACAGATGACATTCCTTCCTTTTTCAGACGAAGCGTTAACATTAATCGATAGCCTTTCACGTGAATTTATTTAAATAAATTCATAACATGTAATTATATCAATTTTCTTTTTCTTTCAAGAAGTAAATATAATATTAATAAGCTAAATATTAATTAAAAATCAGAATAGAAATCATACTAATTACCTTAATTACATTTTTACGTCATTAATTACTTGATAATATGCGTGAGAGTCTGACGACAATTACTTAACTTATAATGGTGTTACTGCATTGGTATTTACCTCGTATTTAAAAGAAAGGGAAGGGGGAAAATGTCATTTTGTGCCCTCTTCAGCAGGAAGATATGATAAACTTAATGCAATTTTTGCTTTGATCATAATGATAATCTGTTTATGACTATTTTATATTCAATTTTAAAAATATTGGAAGAATAATGGCTTTCGTCCAACATCTTATCAGAGCTGAGACAGAAAACTCATAAGAAACTGCAATTTAAAAAAGAAAATTGTTAACATGGTCGAATTTTTCACTATTTTTTTAAAAGAATAAATGTTTATCTCGTGTTTTTCTTAAAAAAAATACAGCTTCATATTTATTCATAGGCTCATACATATAAAATAGTAAACATTCTATATTTTAAACAACAAAGAACTTTACCTGGCATTAACATCGATTATATTTTTGAGTACAGAATGATGTAAAGAGTGCTCTATTCTTTGTACATTCGCTTGAAGTTTTGTAATTTATCACACATATTGAATCCGAGGTAAATAGATGATAAACCGGAAGGAAATCCAAATCGATTTAGTATATTTTGGGAGGGAGAGAGAGAGCGCGAAATGAACAAATCCAAAACTGAAATTCCATTATTGATAGAAGAGAATTTGATCGGTAGAATTGTTTACACAGATTTCGGGAATTCTTGCCAAATCCAGTTTTTAATCAAATGGAAAGCCGCGGAATCATTACGTAAAAGGACGAATCATTCTTCTTACAGTCAATATATTTCGAATTTATTCGTTTTTTCGATTTATTTTCTTGTTTTTCTTTTTGTAGGTTGCGGGAATGGAAAATATCTTGACATTAATCACGAGGTGTACAAAATCGGTTCTGACAGATGCGCTCCTATGACCCACACGGCCAGGCGTCGCCGATACGAAGTGCTAATTTCGGATAATCTGCATTTACCATTTAGAGACGAATCGTTCGATGCCGCATTATCGGTGGCCGTGGTCCATCATTTTGCCACCACCGAAAGAAGAATCCAAGCTTTACAAGAGCTAGCCAGGATCCTGAGGATAGGGGGTAGAGTTATGATAACGGTATGGGCTATGGAACAACGGCATAGGAAGGTAAGTTATTTATTGTTTATTCTGTTGGAATTTATAATAAAATTAATTATTTGTCTTTGGTATTACTTTTAGTTTGAATCTCAAGACGTTCTAGTACCTTGGTATCGACCGGACAAAAGCAGCAGTGATGGTAAGTTTTTAGCTTCTGTGTAAAAGACAGTGGTTCTAAGATAAATTTCCAAAATTTCTAGAAATTCCTTACATATTTTTTTATTTAAAGAAGAATATAATCAAAATTCATTTATTTTTCCAAACTGAATTCAGTGAGTTAGCCTATTTCAATACTTTCTTTTCATCGTTTAAACCAAAGATAATTCGAATATTCTCTCCCCAATTATTTCTATCAGGTCAGTCCATAAGTCCATGCGCATTTTTATGACCTTGAGAAAAATCTTGTTTTGCTGTTAAAAATATCCGTGTGGTGTGATAATTTTTACACTGAAGTGTTAAATTGGATCTCATTCATATAATACTGTTCAGAATTGTGAACATTTCAGTTGTTTATTTTCGTTAAAATGGAAGTAACCGATGAATATAAAAGACATGTTTTATACTTTTTATTTTTAAGTGGTGAGAATGCTACAAATGCAGCCAAAAAAATAAATACTGTACATAATCAAATTGTAATTAGTGCAAGGACTGCGCAGAAGTGGTTTGAAAGATTTAGAAACAATGATTTTAGTGTGGAGGATAAGGCTCGTACTGGAAGACCCGTTGACTTTGATGACGATGCTCTCTCTGCACTAGTTGAAACAGAACCATCTTTAACAGTTGATGAAATTGTGGAACGTTTAAATTCATCCCACGGAACTGTTCATAGACACCTATAACAAATCGGAAAAGTTTCAAAGCTAGGAAAATGGCTACCACATGAACTGTCAATAGCTAACCGACAACGTGTAAACATTTGCACGTCTCTTTTATCCTGTATTGCTTTAGAACCTTTTCTTGGTAGGCTGGTTACTGGAGACGAAAAATGGATCCTCTATAATAATGTGACGAGAAAAAGACAATGGATGGATCGCGACAAGCAGCCAAAACCGACTGCAAAAGGTGAGTTGCATCCAAAAAAAATTATTTTGGACTATAAACCCAAAGTTGAGTTTTAATTAAACACTTGGCTTTATTTTCCATCTTTATTTAGTTGATCAACTAAATAAAGATGGAAATAAAGCCAAGTGTTTAATTAAAACTCAACTTTGGGTTCATAGTCCAAGAATCAACAAAACACGGTTTCAAAGAAGAAATAAAAATTCTTTTGTCTGTTTGGTGGGATATGTCAGGTGTAATTCACTTTGAGCTGTTAGAACCTAATCAAACAATTACAGCTCAAATGTATTGTGAGCAATTAGAGCGTTTAAATGAAAAATTGAAAAAAAAATCGACCGTCGTTAGTGAACAGAAATCAGGTTCTCTTGCAGCATAACAATGCCAGACCACACGCTGCAAAAATAACTGTACAGAAACTTGAAAGCTACAACTGGAAAATTTTACCTCATCCACCATATTCGCCAGATATAGCTCCCAGCCTATCATCTTTTTCGCAGTTTGCAGAGTTTTTTAAAAAGGAAAACTTTTGAGGATGAGAACAATATAAAAAAGGCTATTTCTGAATATTTTGATTCAAAACCGAAAACATTTTACGAAGACGGGATTAAAAAGCTACCATCAAGATGGCAAGAAATTGTACAAAATAATGGTGAATACATTATAGATTAAAATAAAATTTAATTAAAATTTTTTGCTGCTTTTTTGTAGATAAAAATACGCATGAACTTATGGACTGACCTGATACAATCACTCAGGATTTAACGACAAAACTGTATGCACTTTTCATATAGAAAAACATTAGATTGTACTATACAATACAGATAATTCGAAATGACATAATTATGTCTACACTCACCTTTTTCTTTGTAATTATTCTTTTCCTGTATATTTGATAATAAAATTATAAATACATCACTAGTAAATTCTATAAATATAGAAAATATTAAATCTACAAACAAAATTTTACATTAATTACATTTAAACATTTCAAATAAACTGTCATATTTAAAGAAATCCGATTTACCAAGGCATACAGAAGAAGAAACAGCTTTTTCTAAATTTATTTTGTGTCATTTTTCGTGTATTTCTTTTTTGTTTGCGACTTTCAAGTGTAAGGATTTGTAAACAATGGTTTCTATTCATCTAAATTTTTTTAAGTTAAAATTTATGAGAATATTCCATCACAGTCGGAGCCGGATGGTCAATTAACATGTCTAAAGTGGTCGGATTTTAGGGGACTACCCTAATAGTAATTTAAATATGAACGTACCCGTAATAATATTTCATAAAAAGCCTTTATTGTAATATTTAAAAAATTACAGTTAACTAAATTAATTATCAACGTTTCTCGTGTTGCGGACCCCTAAACCCACACATCACGATGGACCGAGGATCACCGGTTGATCAACGCCGATCTATAAGATATAATAACGAAATATATAAATAATTTTTTTTTTATTTTTAGTAATAAAGTCTTCTAAACAATGAAAATCCGTTTCTTTTCTAAATCCGTTGATAAGAGTCTTGAGACACTTACATGAGATACCCACTTGCACTCAGTTCATCCCCCGCATTTTATTACATTGTTTTATGCATTGATTGGGACATTTTCCTGTGTTATTTTATATTAAATTATATTTTAGAATTAAAATGGGCATTTTTTAGGTTGGGAACGGGTTAATTCACTTTATATTATTTCTTATGGGAAAAATTGTTTGGAACTCGAACTTTCTGGAGCTCAAACGCCTTCTGGAACGAGTTCGAGTTCCGAGGTGCCACTATATTTGTGTAGAAACTTTAAAGAAATTCATTACGGGGCATGACTTGCGTTGTCACTTTTCTTGTACAAAACTGAGGACCACAGACATTGAACAACGGAAGACAATTATAACAAAGTACTTTGTTATAAATATTCGTTTATTAATTGAAAATTATAAAACATTAAATAGAAAATAAATAGGGTTTTAAACCCAATGTTAGAATTCTTATCAACCGTTGCACAACGAATTGTTATCCCTAAATTTTATTTTTTTGTCCAACTCTGATTGATAGTAGCGTCTTTCTCTTTCTGTTATTCTAGCGTGTGATAAAAACGAAACTATTACTTTATAATGAGAATATTTCAGGGATAATAAAGTAAACAAAAAAAACAACCCATTAATATTGTTGTTAAAGGAGGATATTATTGATAAAGGAAGAGGGAAGACAATACAGTTCAATGGAGGACAGTCCTCCCAAATGGATGACGGTTGGCAACACTAATTGATACTCAACTGTACGAAAGTTTATGGTTAGTTTACAGTAAATCTTCAGTGAATAGAAATAATAATCATCATCTTCTTTGTTACGATTATGTTGACAAAACTAACACTATTGGCTATCTGCAAGATGCATGGCATGTAAAATAACTACTCGTTCTACCTGTTGCCTGAATAATCGTTCACAATAATGTTACCAACACGCAAAAAATCTATCAAAATTTGTATCATTCCCGAGCAGCAAGAGCGCCAACTTTAAGCGAGATTTGATCGGTTACTATGGCCAAAATTTAATTTTAAACGTTTTGAGTACTTTATGTCTTCATCTGGAAAGTAATTAGGAGCTTCCTAAACTCAAAAAAGATGCACCACTTACACTCAAATACCTTATAGCTCGCAAACCTATTGGATGATACCAATTTAAAGTATTAAACTATGAAAAATAAACTTGTCTATAGACCTTCAAATAAATCGATTATCTCATCAGGGTCGCTAATGGCCAAGTTGGATCCTCTGCTATATCCTATTAAATCTAAAAATTCACTGCAATAAAAAATAATACATTTTAACTTTCGAAGGTCACTATAGTAAAATATTATGTTTTTTTCTGTTTTCAGATCGTGGATCGTCGGCAGAAAAAGACCTGACAAGTACTACAACTAGTGACGACGATATTCTCATATATCAAGCCTATTCGCACACATCTGATAGTGATATCAATAGCACTCCCGTTTCTCAACCAGTAAATAAACCATTAGCTCAGAGACGGCAGCTATTTAGTAATGCCAGGGGTCGTTATCAAGGACGTAGCTTCGAGGCCCCTTGTAATCAGAATACTACCGAGATGTCATCTTCGGGAGAAACTTGTTATAATTTCTTGCGAAGAGCTTTGCAAAAATTATCGAATCCCGGTGCTTCTTACATTCGTAGACAGTCTTATTTTTATCGTAAATGTAGGACCTCTTGGTTTTCTGATAGTCAAGACTCTGATCCCGGCGAGAATGGTCACATTGAACTCAGACATTTAGAAGAGGAACCAACTATCATGGATACTAGTCCACCAGCTCCGGCTCAAACAGAGTTCAGTCCTACGGCTCACAGATTCAAATCGTTAGGAGATTTGTTTCAAATAATTCCCAATATCTTAAGACCGAAAAAATCTCCAGTGGATCAAGAAGAGCATCGAGAAAAAAGAGTTTCTACGGCAAGTGATCCAAGAGAATATGCAAGAAAGCCTGGACCTGCATTAAATGGGATCGTAAGGTCTCGTTCCACCGCTTGCTGCATGTTTCAATACGAGGAATTTGAAAGAAGTGAAGAAGAAAAAGTAGTAGTAGCCTCAAATTCACTAACCTCTTCTGATATTGCCAATGGAAACGTCATTATAGTGGATCAAAATTCCACTCAAACTGTCGATTCTCCTACTGACGAAGAAAAAGAAGAATCAAATGTGCCCAGTTTGATGGAGACTTCTAATCAAGAGCAAACTTCAAACTTGGTAGAAAAATCCACCGATACTTATGGGCAGTTGATGCCAGAATCTCCACCTAGTCACGATGAAGAAGAAGAGGAACGATTGGTCAGCTATTGGTCAATGCCTGAACTACGTTTTTTGTCGAAATCATCAACTATGGAAGAACCTGTTGAGATTAAAGCTGAAGCCAATCAACTCAATGAAGTTGAAAAAACTTCTTCCGAATGGAAATCGAATCAAGATGAAAATTCTGATTTCAACATTTCCGATAAAATGGCTGAAGACGAAAAATCAAAATTACTCCGAAATGGTTTTGTAAAAAGAAGTTTAAGCATAGATATCAACGTTCCGAAAATGAATGGCGACCAACGACAGTTTTCTTCACCTGCAGATGATAATAAAGAACATCAATCTCCTTCATGCACTCCTCGATGGAATAGCTTGAAGAGCGACGTGGAAGAAACAGTATCCGTTGTCCAGTGGAAAGGACAAAGTCTTCAAAGTGATACGAGCGTGGAAAGTGACGAAAGTATCATCTCTGTTATATATCGTAGTCCTAGTGAATTAGAAGCTTTGGCGGGAAGAACTAGGAGAACAAGTCGCTCTCTTCAAGCCTCTCCTCTGACGATAACATCCAGAGGAGGTTCTGTCGAAGCTAACTCGGATTCAGGTGAAACAGGAATCAAACTTTTGTCTAAATACTTAGATGCCGAATGCACAGAAGTGAGAGAGATATTACAGGATATTAAACCAATTGGATGGAAAAGCAAAATTGATGGAGAATTGCTGAAAAGCAGGCGATCTCGTTCTACTAGCGTAGATCTAGACTTTCGTCACGAATCTAGTGTAGCGAGTTCGAAAGACATGAGAAGATCTTCACTACCCTGTCCTATGTACGTGAGGAAATCGCTAGAAATTGAAGAAGAAGAAGAAGACGAAGATTCCAAAAATGATACGGTGGAAGTATTTACCACCAAAGAAGATGAAGAAAGTGTTTCCTCAAAATCCGTTACCTTTCGTAGACTGTGTCGCTCAGAGCCAATTGATCTTTCAGAAGATGAACTTGACAATCTTCCAGATGATGGAGAAAACGCACAAGATGACGCTAAAGATAATGAAATATTTGATTTAAAAACAATGATTTCTCAAACAAAATCTGTACCAAAGATGGAAGGAAATAAAACGGTTAAAAAACCGGTAGGCATTCTGAAGCACTGTTGTCGTGCAAGTAGTTTAGAAGAGCAGAGTACCAAACGCGTTCGATTACCAAGAAGATCTCTAAGTGACGCTAGTGACCCATTGTCTCCGATAAAAGAGCTAAAGTCTTTTCGAGTACGTCTGTGTGTGGATGAAAGACCTCGAGGGGGAGGAAGCGTATCCAGATGGAATCCGACTCTGATTTGGCAATTTTCATCTGGTATCGCGGAATTAGAAAGTAATGATGAAAGGCATGAAGAATCAGATGACGATATGCCCATTCATCAGAAGTTAATAGAAAATACTACGCATGAAGAAGAAGAAGAAAAAGATCTTTCAGTACGAAAATCTTTGAAACAGCAGTCTTCGGAAGAAAATGATACATCCAGTATACAATTTTCACGTCAATCTTCTACGACCTCGGAAGATTGCTCTGACTTGCACCGCCAGCATTCTGCAGACGATGAAAGAAGATCATCTTCCGAGCATTCTAGAAATACTAAAGAAATTATTCACGAAGACAGCTCGGATCATGATTATTCTCTTCCCACACACGACATCTTTAATCGTTCTGATTCATCCGACAGAAAAAGCTCTTTTGTCCGAGAATCGTCAGAAGAACAAAATCCAGAAGAATCGTTTGAGCACGACGTTTCCAGTGTGACAGCTTCTATTGGATCAAAAGACACCGAAGAAGATCTCCCCGCATCTAATCATTTGTGCCAGTTATCGGAAGGTCAGAGAGAAAAACGACATAGTAGATCAACAGATGAATCTGATGTTGATTTAATGCAGACAAGCTTTACTTCAATTCCAGAAAACAGCTTCGGAAAGCTAGAAATCCTCCCTGTTGCTAACACAGATGAGATGTATGACGTAATGGAATGGACTTCCCGAAATTGTGATCACGCAGATCAACCGAGCAGCTTGAGTAGAAACACTTCTCAATCTTTATCAACATCGCAGGAAAGTTTGGCAGGCAACGATGCCGGTGGTCCTATGACTTATCATCGGTATTATCACGTTTTTCGAGAGGGTGAATTAGATCATTTGATTGAAACTCACGTAGAAAATCTTCACATCATTTCTTCCTATTACGATCATTCTAATTGGTGTGTTGTAGCGGAAAAAGTACAAGTTTGGACGATATAAATTAAACGAGGATAAAGATTTCAGATTTTGATAAAAAAAAATTCCCTCTTAATGGCTACGATACGAGTCATTTGTGAACTCCCTTGTAAAATTTTCTATATAAACAATCTTATCCATAAAGAATAGGTGAGTAAATATCATTGTGTATAATAAATATCAAGAATTTATATTTTGAATCTATGGAATAGCGAAAGAGGAACTCGAGCAGGGACCAAGATATGCGGCTGATGAAAAGTGATGCATGGTCTTTATAGCTCCTGTCTTTAAATGAAATTTCGTCTTCCTTCTTCAAGAATGTAACAGGTACATTATTTGCCATCGATTCTATCGTCGAAGATTATTTCTCTAATACTTTGCTTTTCAGGATAATTTATATTTTCAAATGGCCTTAACAATTATCCTGAGAAAAAAAATCCCGCGAGTTATAAGAATTTCATAGTTATCAAATAGTCCGGAAGATCTCGAAAGAAATCGAAGCAGAACTTCCATCTTTTGTTATTATTATTCAGAAAATTGCCACGTCCAGATGAGAAATAAAATAAAATAAAAATAAATGATCTTCCGAAGGCATTCGAGCTCAATGGAAAAAAAAAGAAAACACTCATTCTCTATTCTTCCAAATAAGAATTAATTTTTGTAATTCTTCAAAGGTCTTTTTAAACTCAAATCTTCATCGTTATAAAGTTATATATTTGAATGTATAATAAAAACCTTATGATCATCAATTTTGGTGTTGTGGCCTTTACATTCCTGTTTGCCACTTGGCATGCAAGAAAAAAAAAATTCTTTTTTCCAGTGCCATGAAGAAATGAAAACCCGAATAAGGTTAACGTCGTGATTGACCTGTTATTTCTTCGTCTTGGCTTATCAACGTTAAAATATTATTTAATTTGAACAACGAATTTTTTACAATTTGAATAAAAATAAAAGATCATTTTTGTCTCGTTAATTAGTCGTTCGAATATTTCTTTTTCACGAATCATTTGCATTTCGTGACAGATATTTAGTTAAATAAGATCTTAAAATCAACTTAGAAATCTTTATAGATGTTAAAATATGCCAAATTTTTAAATTTTGGTTTAATTTTAATGAATGTTATTTTCAAACACATTTAATATTTTCGATTTTAAAATTGAATTTTCTAGTTAAAAAATTGATTAAAAAATTTTTTCTATAATGTTTATTGGTTAAGTTAATGTCAAAATTCACTGAAATAAAACAATAATAATTAATTAAATTATCAATATGACAACATAAATGCATCTGTAAATAAATTCTCGATGTATGTCCATCAACGATATGAAAACATTGTTCATCATCAAATGATCTCGATTTATAATTATTATTAAAATTTTATTAAAATATTAATAAAATTAAAAAACTTGTTTATGTGAAAATTGTATTTTTTTCCAAAATAAATTTATAATTTTAATAAAAAGTAATAGTTATACAAGGTTTGTTCAGGACAGATATTGTAAACAGCGTAAAAAGAAAACGTTACGGAAATTATCTTAATCGTTACCTTAGTAGTACTAAGGTGACGGTGTAATTTCCATAAATCCTACCGAATTCTATAAATTTATAAACTTATGATGACTGAAACCTTCTTTTGATCTTAAAGTAATCTAGAAGAACAGCGTGATCTTTAAAGAAATTGATATTTCTACCGATTTTTCAAATTGTAACATTGACTAAAGGATCAATTATTATTTAAAATAATCTTCTTTAACTTCATTTTACCCATCTGTTTTAATGTCATATTATTTGTCAAAATATCTTTCAGTGCAGATTACAGTTTGGAAACAACATAAAGTCGATTGAAGCTGTCTAGAAAATATAGAATATCACTTATCTACACGTTCTTTTCCTTCTTAAGCCAAAAGTACTGTACAGAAAAGTCTTATGTGCAAAGGCAACGTTAAACAAAAGTGGCTAATCACTTCATTATTCGATTTCTTCGTTGTTCTTTATGCACAGAACTCGCCAGTGACCGAGTGGATGAAACCAATAAACACTGGTTGCGGATTCGTGCCTGTTAACAGAACCGGCATTTGACAGCGTGTCTTAACAGTAAATTGCAGCTCTCTGCAGAAAGTTTACACGACAAACTGTCTACAGGAAGCTTCAGGCTAATAGTCTTCTTTTGCCAGATGCCCAGTACGTTATATTCTATTGACCGTTGTGCACAAAAGAGACTGTTAACGATGATATCAAAAACATTGACATTTGGCTTTAAACGAATGGGGCAACGTTCTGATCACTGACGAGTCAAGGTTCTGTCTACAGAATGATCTGGAGAGAGAGAAAACCCAGTACAACCTCATGAATATTGCGGAAGTGACGAATTTGCAGCTTGGAGCGTATCATGCTTAACGGCCTCACTAAGCTCCGCGATTTTGCAATGGGTGTCAAAACTATAAGACTTCTTGTGGAACGTTTTTTTGATAATGGCAAGGTTTTGTTGCCCTACGTGAAACTTTTCCGAGCTGATTGCCAGTCTTTAACGTAAACACTCCAGGAGATCGGGATCTCTTGTTCAAGAATGGATTTTGTTCGGACAAAGCTAATAAACATCGTTTAAAACCAGCATGAGCATTCGCTGTGCAACGTGTGTTCGTACAAGAGACAATCATATGCAATTTTAATCATTTTCTACGCAAAAAATTTAACAATGATGCTTTGTTTCAACGTAAATCCGTCTCTGTAATCCAAAAAAACACTTTGGTAGACGTATCTCACAGCAATTTCTGGTTAGCAAATCGTTTTTTTATTTACAATTGAACTTCATATGATTTATGCAGTTCAATTGTAAATAAAAAACAATTTGCTAACCAGAAATTGCTGTGAGATACGTCTACCAGTGTTTTTTTGGATTACAGAGACGGATTTACGTTGAAATCTACCATACGGCAACCCGATTATATATTAAACAATGCTTTGGTCTAATTATTTTGTTATTTGATTTTGAGTAATTTCGATTAAAATTTCTTTATAATCATTTTGTTGCGCAAAAAATACAATATTCTGTTTGTGTACTGTTTCTCACCATTGTGATTAGTAGTTCCTGAAACAGAGGCCAAATTAATTGCCATGACTCGCACAAGCGGAAAAAATCACAATTCACAAAGCCGTGAAACACGAGTTACACGAGTCCACGACTGATCACTAATGGCTCAGACTGACTGAACTACTGAACGAGATTAGGTCATTTAAAAAGTTACGACATTGCCAAATTTGTTTGTTAGGATTGTCAGATTCGATTGTTACGATTAATTCTTGATTTAGAAAACGTTACGTTATTAATACATGCCAATAAATAAATGATACAGGATAATTTAAAATTAAATATTTTTGTTAAAATAGTACAAAATTATATTGAAGTAGTATCAACACCACCAAAATATCTATTTTTTTAAGCAAAAGTACCAACTTTGGCACTAAAGTACCAGTTCTGGCAGCTCTGTTCGAGACATGATCCCCTCCCTATCCTTAGACTTGTAATAGCATCAATGCCCTAAATGTATTCCTGTCTAATTTCAAAATTTCTGGTCCACGGGGTCCTGAAATATAAAGCAAACTACAGGCAAACACACACATCCGTGGGGGTGTTTCGAGATAAGAAAAAAAAGCATAGCAATATGTCACATAGAGTAATTTTTGGGGGCTATATCTCGCGAAAGGTCGCTCGTACAGGTATGGTTTCTTTGACTTTTTTGTTCGTATGACTATGCTCTACAGCTCTGTTAGGGTTCCAAACATATCGTTCAGAGCTTGAATTGAGCCTAAATTATTGTTTCTGTATCCTTATTTGTAGAAGATAAAGTTATTTAAATAATGTGATTTCTTCAAATTTTGTATTGTAAACAACAAAATATTTGTCTATTAAATAACTTTTTAAGAACGAATTTCGTGGTAAAAGCCACATTACCAAAGTCACGTTGACTGAAAATTCAAATCAAAGCAAACAGTGCACTCTAGTGGATGATTTAGAAATTTGCCGTTGTTTTTTAAAATTAATCTTTTTGATGTATTTAGTATTTCAAAATATTTTAACGATAAATATTTAAAATAAATTTATTCAATAAATTGTATTATTTTTTCCTTTAATCTCTTCTTTGTTTATATAAAGATGTCAGTATTGTTATACTTATAAGCAGGGATGGGGAGCCGGAGGAGAAATACTTCCGACTCGAGAGTCGGTATTTTTTAAAATCGACTCCGACTCCGACTCCCATAAATAGATTCGACTCCTCGACTCCCGACTCCGACTCTCCATCCTGGCTTATAAGACCTGGATGTAACAAGATGACGGTCGGATGTAAGACTTCCAACTACCGCTCTAGGATCGAATTCTGGCGGTCGCTAAACCCCAAAAATTTTTTCACGGACGATCTGTTCTTGATATGTCAAACCCTGTCCCTTATAACTAGGCCGTCCCTGTTCTGGACTTGACAGAACCCACGAAGAGTAAGACTTAAAAAGATCTCTTACTGCCCTCGAAGCAAAAGGAGTAAAACAAACACAAGCTGTCAAAAGGAACAAGCAGCTCTTCGCTTGCTCTTCGTCATTTCCGAACGAACGACAACCCAAAACTCACCACGTGGAGGTGGCTGCCTCAGAGTTCCACCAAGAGTTGGAACGAATGCCACTCCACAAGTGACTGACATCTCTTGTCGAGTTTAATTCGTCCTAACTCACACAACGAAAATATTTATAATTATTTACTAATTATAATTACTAATTACTTACTATACGGGAGATGGAGAGGACAGAGAACCCTCTCCATCTCCGTTGGTGTCTGTGTGTCCCGTTCCTTTAAGGCCTGCTCGGATGAAGTCAGAAAACGCCAACGGGAGGGGTCTACTAACCTCACCCAAGCGGGCCTTAAAGAAGCGGAACACAGAGAGCCTTTTTCGCTTTTCTGTAAATTACTGAAGTTTAGTTGATCACAAGTTTAACAGGAAATCTGAAATAAAAGAAAAACGCGAACGTACAAAAAAAATTTACTTAACAATGGCCTCGTACAATAGAAAAGGCCAACAATACATTGTAACAATTTGTTACGTATTGTTAGATCATATCAGAAAGTATTCAGCAAAACACCAAACATACATACAAATAACACCTTATCCTTGCCGAGAAAATATTTATTTCAAAAACAAACGTTTTTAGCCTGATTTACAAGCCATCATCAGTTGTGAACGAAATTGGAACTAAAGCATTCCAAAAATAGAATACAAAATTTAAAAATTAAATAACCAACGGGATAACATAAAAAACATAAAATAAGTATATAGGATTGCTTACTATAATTAACATAACACCTCTAATAAAAATTAAAAATTACTACTTTAACTGGTTAGAGTTCTTAGTAAATTTTTTAATCATAAACTTCCATGCAGAGGAAAGACTTTCTGCATCCCTCGCATTCAAACATTCTTCCTGTAATTTACTCCTATAAATTTGAATCTTTTCAGCGGTCATCGCCAAAAAAGGGGAATATAAAGATTTGATGATGGCATCATTCCATTTGACTACAGAACCTTGTGTTTGCGCCATTTGAGACAAGACTGTTTCATTAGACCCCTTTCTGATATTATAACTATGTTCCTTGAGTAAGTCCCAAACTTCTAATGGTTACTCCAATATAGTCTTTTTTAATATCCAATTCCATATTCTCGTATGGAATTCTGTAAACTCCCGCTCTTTCTTCTGACTCTATGCTGTCTTTATCATTTCTGAGGATTTTGTATAAATTTGGGGCCCTCTTTATAAGCATTCTGAAACCTTTTTTGTCCGCAACTTCTTTCGTTATTCATACTTTCATTATAAGTAAACTTCACGACTCCAGTCGGAACACTTTTAAATGACCTTTTCTTGATGTTCGCTTCATATTTATTGACCATTCCTAGGACTGCTTTTTCGGTAATTCGGGGTCTGGGCCACGTTCATTATTCTATCTATTTCTTTAATCCTGTCTTGGATTCTGTCACAATACAAAAATACCCTTCTTATCAAAGCTCGAAAAGCCGCAATTTATATACCTAAATGGATCCTTGGATTGGGGTGGAATATACAATGGGCTGTGGTATGATTTAATAAACACGCTAGTGGATAAATGGCCTTTTTTGAACTTGATACTGATGTCTAGAAAATGCACACCTATGGAACTCTTCTGTTCCAATCTTAAACTAAGGCCATCATTATTATCATTGATCTTATCCATAAAATCTTTAATCTTGCTGTTATTTTTCCATATTATATCTGCTAAAATAAACGATATCCTCCTTAAAATTGTGAAGAATTCTTCTTTCTAGTCTCCTAACTACCAATTCGCACAGGATCTCTGAGAGCGGGCTTCTCATAGGGACCTCTCTTCTCTGTACGTCTGCCCATTAAAAGTGAAACAAGATTCATGGCACACCAATCTAGCCAGTTCCTCTACTTCATTAGTGTAAGTAAGCAACTTCGAGTTTTTGCCGTATAAAAAATCCAAAAGTGCGTCCACACATGATTCTATCTTAACTGAGGGATAAATATTCTCGTAGTCGAGAACAGTTGCAACCTCATCCTCCATTAACGAAATGTTTTGTAAATATTTGACCACATTCAGAGAATTAAGTGTAACTAGAGTATCCGTGTCCAGCTGCGATGATAAATATTCATGTAACCTCTTTCCTAATTTTACATTTACATTTAACTAAAGAGTAAGTAGAGCTATCTGTATTTTGTAACAGTTTTGCTCTCTGAGAAATTGAAAGAAGAGAAGGCATGAGATGTGAAGTGTTTCCTAATAGAAACGTGGGTCCCTTGCATTTTTCCACAACCGGTCTTATTTCTTTACCTGTTTTTGTCGTACCTTAGCGAAAGCGAACAACCTAGGTATTCCAGGTCTAGGGTTTCTGCATTTCTTGAGTAAAGGCAAAGCTGTGGCAAGATTAGAGACTTCCAGTTTCCTGTCCCTTCTAACCAAACTTCCAATTATCTTCCTGTTGACTTTTTCACATTCTGTCTTTTCAAAGTAATCCATTAGTGCTTTGTTATAAGTCAGCCTTTTCATTATTACCAATTGCTTACTCTTATCAGCCTTAGTCATCACCAGTTCATTGTGCTTTAACCAATCTTTAGTGAGTCTAATGTCACTTCTTCTAATACCTCCTGTTCGACATTTCTGCCTGTTGTTAATGACCGCTTTCCATCTGTACTACTTTTCCAAAGCATCCAGCCTAACGATGCCTCTTTCAATCTCCTGTGTGGAAGTTTCCCAGTTCATAGCGTCTGCAGGGACAAAATTTGGACTTTTTCCTAGAAGTTTCTTGATCCTTGTTGGTACCTCTATTTGGTCCCACACTTGGAAAGCAATAAGATTATTCTTGGTATTTTTACCAATTTGTTTATGCAAAATCCATTTTAGCTTCTTCACATAATTACTAGTATAATTCTAATGGACAGCTTCAGTTAAGTCAACCACCCTCCTATTAACATCGACTAGTTTTTCAGGATCCTCATTATATATGGCGTCTTCTAAGTTAACGAGTTCATTCAATAATCCGAATTTTCTGTTTTTTGCTATCCGGATAGACTTTTTGAGGCAAGCCAAACAAAACCTGAATTTCAGCGAACGGCATTCGGTCGGAATGCTGATTCGGTAAATCGACATGCGAAACACTCCGTTCTATAAACAAGCTTTTAAAAACTCTAATTCATTTTCATGAATGGTTCGCCTGTATAAGACAGGCGAACCATTCATTAAATATTCATCGCCTAGAATTTATATATAGTCTGTCATAGAAAATGTCTTGTTTGTCTTGCTTTTTGTAAAAACCTACGGTAAATCGATAATCCGTTAATGAACAATTCGCATAGCGAACACAGTCTTGAAACGAATTATGTTCGTTAACCGATCACCCACTGTATATTTAATAAATATGTATATATATATATTTATTTAATAAATATTTTTACAAAATAATCTTTTTTGAAATATTTCAAACCGATTGATGCTTTCACGTAACACACGACGTAAAAACATGACGGGATCGTAACACGTCACGCGTTGTTAGAAATATAATCTAACAATACGTAACAAATTGTTACAATGTTGGCTTTTTCTATTGTACGAGGCCATTGTTAAGTAAAATTTTTTTCGTACGTTCGCGTTTTTCTTTTATTTCAGATTTCCTGTTAAACTTGTGATCAACTAAACTTCAATAATTTACGGAAAAGCGAAGAAGGCTCTCTGTGTTCCGCTTCTTTAAGGCCCGCTCGGGTGAGGTTAGTAGACGCCTCCCGTTGGCGTTTTCTGACTTCATCCGAGCAGGCCTTAAAGGAACGGGACACACGTATATTAAGTAATTAGTAATTATAATTAGTAAATAATTATAAATATTTTCGTTGTGTGAGTTAGGACGAATGAAACTCGACAAGAGATGTCAGTCACTTGTGGAGTGGCATTCGTTCCAACTCTTGGTGGAACTCTGAGGCAGCCACCTCCACGTGGTGAGTTCTGGGTTGTCGTTCGTCTGGAAATGACGAAGGGCAAGCGAAGAGCTGCTTGTTCCCTTTCAATTGAATAATAATAAATGAACATGCCAGCAAAAGCAGAAATTACAAAAGTAATTAAAGTTAGGAGAATTAAGTATCTAACTTCGGTATAAATGGCTTTAAATTTTATCTAAGTGTTAATTCCTTTGTTTCAATCGTGATCGTGAATTTCAATTAACCCGGGTACAAGAATTAGGCCCTTCCCTCTTCCGAGACTAATTAGAGAATTTTTCGATATCTGCTTACCACACCGGGATAACGATAATTAAGACTAACTGCAACTACTAACCAGTGCGTACCACTAACCGGTACCACTAAGTGATAATAAATAACCAACGTTTTCGTAACCTTTTCTGAGTTCTACTTCAGGTTTACTTAATTCCAAAAATAAGCTGGATCTTTCAGAATCATTCATAAATATGAATTCGAACATAGAATCGAACATTAAGACGCTCCCCGTGTCAACTTTGAATACGATGGAGCACTAAATATCGTTGAGAATTTTTAGAAGGGTATAAAAATATGTTCAATTTCCTACAAAAATGCAAAATAATGGCATCTAAAATAGTACAGTTGAAACAGAGTTCTTCGGAGTAATCTTTAACCCTTTTCCACTCTTCCGAGGAGAAATTTCCAAAAATTCCTTCTTAATGTGCACTCTCATAGCATACCATATTAAACGCAGTCAAAAATGCTAAAAACCGCATCTAAAATAGTACAATAGAAGCCGAGTTCTTCAGGGTAAGCCTCTCCCCCACGCGGAGGGGTATTTTGAAAAATGCTTTCTTAGTGTGCATTCTCGTGACGTACCGTAACTGTGAACCAAATTTAAACTTTCAACTCCTAATCGTTTGGACTCTGCGCTTATTATTATTATGTTGGGTTTAGTGGGTTACACTCGGTTGACACCGGCGGCTGTGTACTATGCCGGACCAGAGTCAAGGCATAGCAACCAAAACAAAACTAAAATTAAATAAGTGTGTCAGTGTCAGTGTCAGTATTCAAGAATTTCCTAACAATGTGGCATGTATTCAATATAGTGGCCTTCTGTAGTGTGATGTATGTATTTCTATTCAATTGTAATGTTCCCAGGCTTTTGTGTAGTGTGTGTGGTATCACACCTGTAGAGGAGAGAACAACAGGTACAATAAGCACCCTATCCATCCTCCATAGATGCCTTATTTCCTGAGCGAGTTCTGTGTACTTGCTAATTTTTTCAGTGCATGTGTTTTATATTTATATTGTGAGTGTTTGGAATGGATATGTCTATAATGTATGTGATTTTATTGCGTTTGTCAATGAGTGTGATGTCTGGTCTGTTGTGATAAATTGTTTTATCTGTGATTATGGCTCTGTCATAGTACATTTTGTGCGTGTTGTTTTCCAATACTGTCTGTGGAATGTATTTGTAGATATGGTTCGTGGATGTCTACTAATTTGTGTTTCTTTGCAAGCTCTTGGTGTATTATATTTGCTACTTGATTATGTCTGTGTAAATAATCTGTCTGTGCCAAGAGCTTGCAACCAGAAGTGATGTGTTGTATAGTTTCTGGCATGACGTGACATTTTCTGCATGTGTCATTTGTGAGTGTTGCATCTTTGAGTATGTGTTTTCTGTAGTTTTTAGTATTTATGACCTGATCCTGTATGGCGATCATGAATCCTTCCGTCTCCCCAAAGAGGCATCCCCGAGCTAACCAGCTGTTTGACGCAGTTTTGTCAACAAAATCCTGGGCCAGATCATAAGGATGCCTGCCATGGAGTGCCTTTCGAGCCCACGATTGCTTAATGGTGTCTATGCTTTTTATATGTTGCATTGTGTCCATATGATGTGAGTGTAAGTTTAATGGTGTGTTATTTGAGTCTGCTAGAGTTACTGCTTTATGTAATTGTGATGTTTCTTGTTTTTTGTAGAAAAACTCTCGCAGTGACTGTATTTGTTTGTAGTGAAGGTTAACTATGTCAATCAGGCCACGTCCGCCATCTTTACGTGGAAGGGTTAATCTTTCTGTGGCGGATTTAGGATGATGTTGTTTATGCTTAGTAAGTGTTGTTCTTGTTTTCCTTTGGAGTTGCTCAAGATCTGTGTGAGTCCAATGTATAACTCCAAAAGAATATGTGAGTACTGGAATGACATATGTGTTTATTGCTTTGACTGTGTGTTTTGCATTTAACTGTGTTCTGAGAATAGCATTTAATCCTACTTTGGTATTCTTTAATTAATCTTTGCTTTATTTGTGTATGTTCTGTTAGTTTGGCCTGTTGGAATCCTAAATACTTGTAGAACTCGCCCTCTTCCATGGATTCAATAACGTCTCCATTTCCAAGCTGCAAAATCTTCTTTCTTCAGGATTCCTTTTTCTATGTGAAGTGTTTTGCATTTATCTAGGCCAAATTCCATTTGTATGTCCTTGGTGTATGAATGTGTGATTTGTAGGAGTTGATGAAGTTGTTTTTGTGTGGATGCATAAAGTTTTATGTCATCCATGTACATGAGATGTGACAGTGTAAACTGTGTTGTTTTTTCATGTCTGATATTGTAACCATATTGCGTGTTGTTTAACATGTTGGATAATGGGTTCAGGGCTAAGCAGAACCAGAGAGGACTCAAGGAATCTCCTTGAAAAATTCCTCGCCTAATAAAAATTTGCGTTTGTTTGTATGGAAGTGTTACTAACCCTGAGATGTAGTGTTGTTCTCCAGTGCTGCATAGTGTTTTGAAAGAATGCAATGAGTGATGGATGTATTTTGTACATGTGTAGAATATGTAGCAGCCAACTGTGTGGAACACTGTCGAATGCTTTTCTGTAGTCTATATATGCCATGTGTATGTTTCTGTGTTGTTTGTGTGCTTGCCGTAGAATGACTGAATCTATGAGTAACTGTTCTTTGCATCCCCTGTGATTTCTACGGCAACCTTTTTGTTGTTCCGTTAGAATGTCGTGTTCTTCAACATGTTTGTATATTTTGTTTGCGAATACAGGATGTCAATAATTTGTAGAGTGTTGGAAGACATGTAATTGGTCTGTATTGTGTGGGGTCTGTGGTATTGTTGTTTTTAGGTTTCATGTAGGTGATGCCCTGAGTAAGAAAATTTGGCATGTCTTGTGGATTGATGATGATGTGTGTTAGGTGTTTAGCTAGTTCCTGGTGCAGTGATGTAAACTTTTTGTACCAGAAATTGTGAATGTTGTCTACACCAGGTGTCTTCCAGTTGTGTGTTCTGTTAACAGTGTATTGGAAATCATGTATGTTTATTTCAGCACAGGGCATAGTTGGTATGTTGTGCAAGTTTCTGTTCTCCTCCTCGATCCAGCCTGCATCAGCATTGTGCGTGACAGCACTGGACCAAAGAGAAGACCAATAAGTTGTGAGTTCTTCTTCTGTTGGTGTGCCACTGTGCTGTGTATCAGTGTTTGCTTTGTTATTAATTTGTCTGTAAAAGAGTTTTTCATTGTTTGTAAATAATTTATTTTGTTGTTTTCGTAGTGTACATGTTTTGTATCGTTTGAGTCTACGTGCTTTGGCAGCAAGTTTTTGTTTTAGTGTATCAATGTATTCTGTAATGTGTGTGTTGTGACGTTCATGTTTTGTGTGTGTTTTTATTTTCTTGAAAATGTTTTTGAGCTGTTTCCTTAATTTGGGTGTTATGTTGTTTTTGTGTATTGTGTCAGCCTGCCTAATTGCTGTCTAATGTCATTTATTTGTGTTTCTATTCTTCTCTGCCAGGCAGGCTTGTGATAGAATTGTGTTTTCTGTGTATTTGTCTGTGATTGTACTTTCAGTCCATGTTGTGTCACTACTGTGACTGCCCCAGCATAAACTAATGTATGAATGTCTGAGAGTGTAGAAATTGAATGAATGTAGTGTGGTAGTAAGTGAGTGTTTACATAATTTAGTGTTTTTCCTACTTCCTTCGACGTGTTGATTTTTGGTATTCGTGGTCTTTGTGTGGGATCTGTGCCTGTATATTTAGTGAGTGTTTCCTGAAATATAAGTGAGAGCATATTAACTAAATCCATGTCTATGTTATCAGTGATGGATGAGGAAGTGTCTGTAGTATCATTAGTGGTAATTGTTGTATGTGTGTTATTATCAATGCTTGTTACTGGATTATCCTGACAGGTTACATGATCTTCATTAATGTTAGATGTTTCTGTCTGTTGATGTATTTGATCAGCAACCTGTTGTTTGATAAGTTCAAGTGTTGTTTGTGGAATAAGGTTGTTGTGTATAATTGTTCTTTTTTGATCAACAACCCTTTGTTCGGTGACAGTGAGATGAGGATATTGTTGTGTGAATCTATGGTATAGTTGTTGTCTGTATGCTGTCATGTTTGTTTCGAGTTTTGTGATCGTGTAGTAAGTACGGATGATAAACTCGTTCATTTCTACTGTCCATTTCATCCGTTGGCGTGGTTTTCCAGCCTTTGTGGTCTGTGGATGCATTGCCACAGAAACACCAAGGCTGGGTTGGTTCCTCACATCTGTTGAGGGCATTGCAGTAGCCATGCTTGGGCCGGTGCTGCTTTCGCCACCGGTAACCAAGGGAGATTGTGGCCTATTTTTCGAACGTGAGCCTCTGCCTAACCCACGAACGCGGACCTTGTTAACCCGGGCGACGTCCGAGCCGGTATCACATTTAGATCTGGTTACTACCATGATACATATCTCCACAGAATGAAAGTGTGACATTTCTCTTGTATTGGAAGAAATCAGATCAAAAAAACAAAAACGTTTATTTGATTATGAAAAAACAAATACATGTATCCGTATAAATACCTCCGAAACAAATTACTTTAGAAACTATTTTTAGCTATATTAGGTGGAAAATAATCTCTACAGAAAAAAGATTTAAACAAATTGAAGAATATGGTGCCATTTTTGATTTTCTTTACAATATTCCTATATTAAAGACAACAAACCAGGACGACCTAAAAAGCATTGTATGGATTTAGATTCAGCAGTAAGGAATTGTGATGATTTAATTTAAAAATTAAAGTGTTTTGCAGTAGCATAGCGTAGGTGATCGAATCCGGACGGGTCGAAAAATCCCCAGGAATTTTTCGGGGGGTGGTCCGTCCGGATATGTCGGTTCCCGTCCCTCACCACCCGGCCGCCCCATTGTGGGCCTGGCCGAACCCATAATGGGCTTGCTATAAGAGGCCCTCTTAGTGCCCACTGGGCGGAAAGAGTTAAAAAAAAAAAAAAAAAAAAAAAAGCATAGCGTAGGTTTCAGCCGCCCGAAGCAGATGCCAAATATGCCGTCTCTCCCCCTACAAAATATGATATTATTATAAAGATAAAATTTTCTAGAGCGGGGAAAATGTTAATAGCGCTATTAATATCGATTGTACCAGTCATTTCTTGCTCAATAGCCAAAATAGCCAGATTGCTCAATAGCCAATTTTTAGCATAACTCAAAGCGCCCTCTACCAATTCCTCTCGTTTTTCTGTGAGTAGCGTCTGCAAAACATTTTTTGAGCACACTGATGCACATTGAGTCCCTCTGTTTGTAAATAATTTTGGGCATCATTGCCTTCATGCAGTACAGGTTTTCAGAAGCCCAAAAACATAGAAAAGAAAATGATTGCATTGCGACTAGCAAAGTTCCTGTGCGTTTAAACTTTCGTCTGCCTCTCTCAGTTTTTCTAGAGTTGTAAAATAACTTTATAATGGTTCCATGTCATATCTATTGCTTCAGCTCTTGCTCTCCATCGTGTATTCTGAATCCTTTTTTTAATGTCTTCCCTGTAGCAGCAATTAGAACTCCCCACGGTGTGTGGACATGGAAAGGAATGCATAACAACGTTCTAATGTACCGAAGAAAGATACGGAATTCCTTTCAATTGAAGCAGCCAGCAAACAAACCAGGTTTAATTAACAAATGGTTTGAGCAAGATACAAATTCAGCTTTGGGATTTATGTCTTTGAGCCGGACGTTTTCAGCTTCACTGCTTTTGCAGAGTTGGATCTCCTTTAGTCTCTTTAATATTAATTCAACGATAGGAATTTTGCCGTTCCTTGCAAAGCACGGGGCGGGAGCTCCCTTTGCCCCCTATGCTACGCGACTATTGTATTGTGGTATATGCTGCGCAGTAATGATATAACTAACGCGACCCCATTACAATGTTTAAAGATTTCACTGAAATCGAAGCACGGAGAATAAATTTTATGATATAATTCTTTTTTTTTCCTCATTTTTGTCTCTGAATTTTTTACAACTTCGTAACAGTTTAATTAAATTATATAATTTATGTAGTTTTATTACTGTATTTTTAATATTCGTAGATTGAAGAAATGTCTTTACTTTAAATTTATTTTTTTTTAATAAAATAGTGGTAAAAATTATATAACGTATAATTTTTAAAGTCCGCATTTCATGATTGTTCCTGGCCCTGCGGTCGCTAGCGGCGGCCCTGCGTTCAGCCATATAAGTACTATTTTTTGTTTTAATTTTTGTTTAAATGGTAAATCCGAATAAATGGTTTTTCGTAATTTGTAACAAAAATCTATTTTACTATAAATAAGCACTATAAAAATACTTTCGAATATTTTTGTTTGATGTTTTCTTTTACTTGAAAATTGGAGCACAGAAATGACGAAAGCGTTACAAATTAGGTTATATGATAACTGGACGGTATATATTTTATATTAACTAATCACGTGCCAAGTTTACACTTCTTAAATTTTGTAATTTATAAATTATTTTATCATCTTATTGGGTTAAATCTAAAGTTCACAGATAAGCTATGTTCCCATCAGATATTAAAAATAGGAAAATATTAGTTAAAAAACTTTCGTAGAGCGCCTCTAGCGGAGAAATTATCGTCATTTCGTCATCATTATAATCAAACATGTGTGTGCAAAGGAGCATTATTTAGTTTTTAGGTTGTTGAAAATAAATTACGATTAAAGTAAGTAATTTATAATGGAATTATTGATTTTGTGGTTTAAATACATTCAAAAGTTCATAATTTAGTTCATTAATATTTTTCTATGATACAATTGAATAAAAATATGATGCAAAACTGAATCAATAAATTTTTCATTCATTTCCAAACAGCTGATCAAAACAATGTAAAGAAATCAAGCAAAACTTCTAATGTATTTATTTAATGAGATAGTTTAAAGAGAGGATATTCAAATTACTGCAGAATATTTTAATCTGAATTGAATACATTTGTTTGAAATTCACTTTCCTGATTATTTTCTAAATAAATTCTCTTCTAATAGGATGGTTATTATGAAATATTCAGATATTTTATAGTTGTGAAGTTGTATCATGTAATATTTTTGTTGGATATTTAATTGCTGAAGTGAAAATGAAGTTGCATCTTCTTGACAGAAGGTTGTAGCTCTTCTCTGTCTAGCATAAGAGTGCAACTGCAGATGCGAGCTAGCGAGAATATGTGACGAGATGATTCACGCTCTGTTTCTTGCTCTCATTTATTATGACCACACAGACGAGAGCGAGAAACAGAACATGAAATGTCATCACCTCTTCTTGCCGTATATTTTTGCTCGCTCTCGTCCGCATAGTCGCACCTTAACATTCATCCCCAATTCTATTTAGTCTCTCAAATAGTATATGTGATAGTTCTAGTATTTGTCGTTGATCTGCTTTGCTTGCCACCTTAGTCATACTATGTCAAAGCCAATCAATCATCAAAGAATTTATACAGTGCATAAATTGCAACCTATATGGCCTTACAATTGAATTGAAACAGATAAGCAATAAAGAGGCTCATTTTTTGCACGTTAATATAATATTCAATGGTAGTGGATATGACACCAAGATATACTGAAAACCCAGTGCTATCCCAATATACATCCTTGCCAACTCCAACGACCCATACAGCTACAAAATAGCAGCTTTTACAGTGTTTATTAGAAGGGCCTACACACACTGTAACAAAAAACAAGACAAGCGGAAGGAAGTAAGAAAAATCGCAGGAATTGCTGCAGACCACAGGTACAATAAAAGCCTAATATATAGAATGGCAGAAAAACAAGAAAACCAACTCAAAGCCCTATTAAATAGGGTTCCAAACAAAGATCCACAACAAGATACATTGCCCTACCCTATGGTTATAACGTATGAACACCCTATGCAGTCCCTATATAAGGAACTTGGAGCTCACACTAACACAAAGATAACTTATAGACATAAGCCAGATACATTCAGCATGTTAAGAAATGAGAAAGATTGAGTGGAAGTCGAAAGATTGCCAGGAGTATATAAAATTCCTCTAAAAGATAACAGGTTCGATAAGGACCTCAAATATGTCGGATCTAAAAAACGATCGCTCAGACAATGCCTCCGCAAGCACAAAATGGACATCGAAAAACAGAAAAACAATACTGCTTTAGTGATATATGCTAATGAAAACGGCATTACACCTGATCTACAGAAAGTGGAAATGATCACACAAACCCGGCATATAAACCAACTGCGAAATCTGGAGGCATTAGAAATTTTTAAAGCAGACTGCAAAGGCCTGTCAATCAATTTTAAGGAAGAGAAACAACTATTGAGAGCGTGGCAGGTGATTTATGATGCAATGCTATAACAACTAGCGCAAGTGCACATCTTTCGAATATTTAAATTTTAAAACATTCGAAAAATATATTCGAGGATAGAAAACATCGGAAACTGGAAAACTTGAAAATTAGAATAAAACCAGAAAATATTTATAGAACACCTGAAGAAGACCCTAAAAAGTGGGTCGAAAATGTTAGTGATACATTTTGAGTTTTTAGCTGCAAAGCTATACAAGGTTAGTGAGACGTATTTTGCTATTAATTTTGAAACGTTCATTAATGAAAATGTGTTCATGTGTGTTACTAAATTGGGGGAAAATTTAACAGAAATATACATCATGATAAAAAAGAACTTTTGAAGAGGAAATTCTCTCATAAAATATTACAAGTGGCATAATTTAAAACTGGATGAATCGTTATGATTTATACAACTAATGAATAGCATTGTTCGTCCATTGATAAACAGTAAAAATGTTGAAAAATTTAATAAATTATTAGTGCAAATATTTATCAAAAATTCCATCAAACATGTTGATCTTAACATTTTATGACAATTACATGAAGCAATTTGCTTAAAACATCTGAAAATGATAACAGAAAAATTAGATAACCTATCAACACCACCAGGTATATATAGCCATTGCAACTGTCTAATGAAATATGATACAACTACTATTCTGCAAACACACTACACTCTCCTAATAGCTTTTTTTTAATTGACCAAAGTTGAAAGTAACTACAAAAATAAAATAATTTGAGTTAATGGAACTCGTACAAAATAAATTAAAGAAAATTTGCAAGTCCCGACAAACTCATTTTTACAAATGTTTCGTGAAATGAAGAAACCATCACAGAATTAATATTAATAAATATTTTAAGATTTAATTTACTGTAACTGAGCTGTCTTATTAATCAACATATAAAATATAATAAAATTAGTAACAACTTTCTCCTCATTAACTTTCATATAACACATTATTTAAGTATTTCTGTTTGTTAGTTTCTTGATTAAATTTATAATATGTATCTTTTTTTCAGAATGTTGAAAACGTTACAAATAAGTATCCGAAAAATGAAACTACATACTGAATGCAAAAGGTATTCTTCACTTATAACTGGAACAGAAAAATTACAGTGTTATTGTCTGTTACAATTTTCAAGAACTTATAAAGGTAAATTTATAGCTTATAAACATTCCATTTATTTATCTATAACCATCCCCGATGACAGAGGGAAGGCGCTGTAGCAATGGAGCCTGAGGGTCCTTTTCTTTAAAGTAAAATTTTTTGCTTCTTTGCAAGGACATATCATTGTAGTGTGGAAGAGGGAATATGGAAATATTTCCCCAAATAAAAAGATTGGTGGATCGGATCTAGTTGGGTTGTTGAGTTTAGTGATGATGATTTATCACCGCCACTAAAACCGACTTTATTTGGGAATTAACATTATTTAATTTCCTATATATACAGCTTAGATATCTTGCTAAAGAAATAATCTTTCTCATCATCAAGTCAGCATTGTATTTAATAAATTGTTTGTGATGATGAAACACTTTGGTCTTGAAAAACTCCTCTTTGCTAAACATTTAACTTCTACATCTGAGTTTAGTGTATTTTTTGTTTTGTTGATAACTGTAGAATAAGTATTTAATACTATTTTAAAATTATTTAATTTGTTGCTGCTCTACAATGGTTACATCTAGAAATTTCTGTTCAAATCTGCTTATACATAATCGTCATGTTTACAAAATTACTTTTAGTTGCTTAAATTTTAAATTATCTTAAATAATGTACCAAATTATTTACAGTTTTTCCACGGAAAAAACTAGATGTTACTAAAATTTTTACTGAAAGGAATTTCATAACTCCTCTTCGAGCCATGAATGAATATTTATTAAAACCAACGTAAGTTTATATTTCATTAAATATTATTTTTGATCTAATCACTTTAATTATAACTATGTTCGTTAATCATTTTATATGTAAAATTTCTTATATATTTATACATAAACATCATAAAACCTGATAAATTTGTAGAGACAAACAACTACCGGATTACATCGGGCTACTTTTTCACAATTATATTTAAATAATTACTAAATAATTTGTCACTAGAAGAAGGCATTAGGTGCCATCTCTTATTAAATTTAATAATTATAATTAAGTTAATATTTATTAAATAATTTAGAATATTTTGGAAGAAAAGAATTGGCAATGTAGCAGGACAACTCCTGCTTACTGTGTGGATGCATTGCAAGTTACACCACCCAAGCTTCCAGTCTGATTTCTTCTTCCATATGTAACTGAGGATGGTGTCCAGAATATTATATAAATATGCTATAACCATCCTGCTATAAGTCAGACTGGAAGCTTGGGTAGTGTAACTGGCAATGCATCCACACAGTAAGCGAGTGTTGTGGGTTTGAGTCCCGCTCCATTGCAAATTCCTTTCTTCCTGAATATTCTAAATTATTTAATAAATATTAATTTAATTATAATTATTAAATTTAATAAGAGATGGCATCTAGTGACAAATGATTTAGTAATTAATTAATTAAATATAATTGCAAAAAAGTAACCCAATGTAATCTGGCAGTTGTTTGGTCTTATATATTTGTTTAACTTGTACTAATATAATTAAATTCATCATGGAAACTTTTTGAAAATAAAAGTATTATATCTTTGCTGTGTCTTCTATTCCAGAATATTATTTTAAATCAAATTTTAAAAATTTAAAAATATAGTCATTTTTAATAAGTCAAACTATTAGACCATTAACATATATAGTTAATTTAATAAGATTTAAACTTTTTGAATGTTAATTATTTTACCATTAGAAATAATATGCAATTACAAAATAATAAAATATTAGATATATATTTACATATTTAATAATAAAGAAAATTCTAACCTGATGACAACTGTTCAAACTCTGCGTGCCATATCAGAAATCTTGACGTCGGCGAACACCTGGCACAGGTTAATAAGTGGTTAGTAACGTGCCAAGGTGTATCCTGGGGGAAGTTACAACCAGAGTGGATCCCCATTGTTTCCTCTGGTGCGCGATGTTACGCGAGGGGAAATGCCTTCCGGGAGGTCTTGTAAGGGAAACTGCCCCTATTTAGATGTTACAAACGTGGAGAAAACCCGGAAAACTTCACATGATCAGCCTGTCCGTGCGTGGCACAAACTTGCGACCAAATTCCCAGTGTTTAGCGACAGAACTGCTCGGCCACTGGTGGGCTGCTGTTGAAACAGTAGAGAATAAAAGGAGGAACACATACCACAGCCTCAAATCAGTCCTGCAACATAATTAAAAGTTCTACAAATGTTTTCAGTATACTCCTAATACCTTTGTCAGGTAGAAGTCATTATAAAATGGAATGTTGGAAGAAGAACCAAGGCAGAATTAAAAAGTTAAAAAGCCAACACATAGCAAGTATGCATATTATTTGATTGGAAGACCATTGAAAAGTATAGAACTGTACATTGCTTGCCAGGCATGGGACACTTGCTTCTCATCTTTGTTGTTGATACAGTGACCCTTGTGTCCTTCCTTTCATACATTGTCCAGTTCTATTGAGAGAAGAATTTATGTGATTGAGAATATTAGTTAAACACTGTAAATTCCTTTAGTGGGTTAAAATAGTAATATTTGCAGATATGAAATAAGATTGATTAAAGTCCCATTGTTAAATCTTTTTAATTATTTTGAATTTTCTTCACTTATCAATGTTAGCCATTCACAAGGAAATATGAATTTTACTATATATTGGCAACATCTGTCTACAAATATCTTAGCTCTCTTGGAATAGAAATGAGAAACTAATAGGAATTGATTCCCCTAGCATAGATCTATTATTTAATGAATTAAAAATAGTCATGTTATGTAGATTATGGATGTCGTTTTCATTTTTTTTAAAATTGTAAAATTGTCTTTTATAAATTTTTCTACATTTAATTATACTGTGTCTTAATTATAAAATAATTAAAGTATTAAAACGAATGTTTAATTTTGTTATAATTTATAATGATTTATTCGTATTGTTGGTGATTGTTTTATAACAATTCAATCTGAATATTTCAGAGATTTAGAGGAATTAAGAAAAATTCAAAGACGTAGTCCATATGAAGAAAGTCCTCCCATAAACGTATATTTAAGAAAAGATGTCGAATTAAAGTAAATCTTTTAATGCATATCTGTAAAAATGATGAAATATCGTTAGTAATTTATATAATTTTTTGGTTATTTTATAATTACAATATATATAAATTTTTATAAAATTTTAAATATTTATTTGGAATCGTTATTTAAAAGTTTTATACTTTAAAATAATACACTGACATAAATATTTTCTTACAACTAGCACTAGATTTTTATTATTAAATATTACATTGTGAAATAAAAAGAAAGTAAAATTATTTTCATTTATAAACAAGTTAGCATTTAAATTGCACTAATTTTATTAATAAATTTTTCTTCATTTTTTATCAATAAATCAAATTTAATTAACTTAATAATATATTATTAATTACAATAACTGGATGAATTTAGTGTAAGGAACTAAAACTGTTAATATCTAGCATAAAATTTACTGTAGAACAAACGTTTCTAGATGACTTAACTAATCATCGTCAGATTCTAATCAAATAAAAAATAAGTGTAAGATTCTAGAGCTACAGTTACAATCTATAAATGTTTCAATTAAAAAATGACTTTACACATTAACTGTTGACTATGAGTTAACTTGTAGGTGATTTCTTTTAGGAGACATCCTATGAGTTACCTTATGAAACATAATCTGGCCTATATACAGATCCAATATGAACATATTCGTAAAAAATAAATGTTAATAATGAATAGTGAACATTTTTTTATAAAATGAAAACCATTCATGCCTTCCCAGCAAAAGGATTTACATAACAAACGTTTTTGGTTTATTTTATAAACCTGCCTCTGGTTTCAAATTATAAAATTCTGAAATTCAAATTTAATAAACCAAAAATATTTATTCCATAAACCCTTTTGCTAGAAAAGTGTGAATTGTTTTTATTTTACAAGTTATCTCTTCCAGTTTTAATTTTGGACTTGCATTATCAGTTTAGAATCTTATACTTTCTATGTTCAATTGAAACCTGATGATGACTAATTAAGCTTAGCTAAAATCATTTTTTTTAGCATAAATTCCATTTTAAATATTAAAGATTTTTGTTTAAGAAATTATTTTCTAAAAATATTGAATAATGCAAATAAAATCATATTTCAGTTTTAGAAAAGTGAATTTTTTCGACATTTTATATAAAATTTTTTAAAATAAATTTCTATTATGGTAATATAAATTAATTCAGATTGAATTCTCTAAGGTTTTCAATTGAAGAAGTAAAGATAATTAAGTGAAAAGACAAAGATTAAACCTTAAAATTTATCCAAAATATTTATTTATTTGCCTTTCAAAAAGCAAAGATAATATCATGTAGACAGGGAAACTCTTCTTCTAAATATACATTAAATGAGAAGATAGATAAAAATTCATGAAAAATAGTATTATATAAAAATTATAAGTATAGCATCATTATATAAAAACCATTTAAGTAACACTTCAAATATAATGATTTTTAGATAAAGACTTTACTTTTATGAGAAAATAGTGTATTAAAAATGGCATATTCAGATGGATTTATACTTGAGTGAGGAGCAAGCAAACTGGATCTGTTATGCATTTTCAAAGAAATAAAGAAGGAAACTTCTCTTATTTTATTTGTTGATGATGATTCATATTTTATTATTATAACTTTTGCTTTTAATCATATTAATTTTTTGTTACATTCTTGATAGTTTAAGTAAACTGTATTAATTTTATTTAGAGCTATTGAAGTTTGGGGAAGCATGGAAGCTTTACAAAGAGAATTAAAAAAGAAACGAGAATTAGAATTGAAAAATAAAGATGGTTAGTTAAACTATTTTTTCAATATTATTTAAAATTTTTTAGTTTAATACATAAAATACAGGATGGATGGAAAGTAACTGGACATTGAGAAAATGCTGTAATTTTTGTAATAATAATGCAATCATAATGAAATTTGTGTGCATGTACATCAATAAATTGAATTTTATAATTTCTGCATAAATGATGTGGGCAATGACTGAGAGAGGATGTATATGAGGTAGCATAAAAGATGACCAATTGCTTATCTGTTCAGGAAAGAGTGCGGATCGCTGCACGTTATGAGGTGTGGAAGTTGGTGGTTGTGTAGAGATGATGGCCATATGTTGAAGGGATGTCATGCCACAGTCTGTCTGGAAACAATCAAGAATTGCTATTCAAAACTAATAACCACAGATTTCATTACAGATGTGTAGAGAAATGGTCATCCCATCCATGTCACAATTCCTGGTCATTTGAGGAAGTTGTTGGATGGTGCTAATGTGTACATTGAATTTTAAGGTATGCATCTGTATTTCCATTTAATAAAGTATATATCAAATACTTTCCATTAAGCAAGAGAAGAGCAAATTATGTATAAATACTGCTATATTTGCAAGCACTTTCGACATGCTATAAAACATCGTCCTCAGGCAGACAGTCTCAAATAAATTTTTGCAAACAAAGATTTTGAATTAGAACTAACAGCATTAGTCCTTTAGAACAAAAACATCATGATGCTCAGGTATTGCAATCAGAGGAGTCTGGTGTATGTTTGGGAGACCCTCTTTACCGTTTTACTAAATCTGTGCAACTCCCCCACGTTTGAGATGTCTGCTATGTGGGTCAGCTTGTATAAAAGATTAAAACATCATCTCTAGCTCCTTCTCGGCACCTATTCAATCTTGGTGCATGTGCATTGTCACAACACGCATGTCAATTTAAATTCTTTATGTTTAGTTTGTTCTAAAGGACTAATGCTGTTAGTTTTAATTCAAAATCTTTGTTCGAATAAAATCAAAAATTTTATTTGAGATTGTGTCTGTCTGAGGACGATGTTTTATAGCACAAAAGCACTTGCAAATATAGCAGTATTTATATGTAATTAACATCTATGTGATAATTTTCATTATCTTTGCATTAGAAACATAAAAATTATAGCAATTTCTCAATGGCTAGTTATTTTTCACCTACCCTGTATGTTATTTACTAAATATTAATTTTCTAATTTAATATTTTTATTTTTCATAGATATAATAGTATTTTTCAACTAATAAACTATTTATAGGACATATTAAAGTGTTTCAGATATGTCACATGTAGAATTTTATTAAAAGTATATATGTCGTGCATTTACAATATTGAAAAAAAACTTTACACATCATACTAAGAAATGATATAAAGACCATGTTTTTGTGTGTATAACTTCTGATACCATTCAATCACAGTTTATCTTGCAGAAAATTGCCTCTTTGTATATTTTGTATCTATGGTACAATGGCTATTTTATAGTTGCAAGTTTGTAATTGCGATTTAAAATCAGGATATAACCCACATCTCTTTTCAAATTGTCTTTCAAACATGGATAATCTGCAGCCTATACAGGTGAAAATATGGTAATAATAAAAATGATGATACACTATTAAAATAAATATAAGAATTTAAAGACACATTATTTTACTATTTTTATTATATAATATTGTTTTATTAACAATCAAAAATTAAGCAAATTGCTTATTGGAAACTTAGGATGGCCAGAACAATGATGGAAAAATTCACTGACTCTTTGATTTCCTTGAACAAACAGTCTTTAATTCTTTATTTCAATATAATGCCAAGTATTAGTGATAGTTAACAACATGTAGAAATAGCTTTTCTTTATTAGATTAGATTAATGATGGTTAATTTAATGATATTGTCTTATTTTTGGAAAATTAATTGTATTATTTCTTGTAAACTTATTAAATTAAACTTTTTATAAAAATTTATAAGTTATGTTGTGTATATAAGCACTGTGCTGAAAATATTTGCCATATTTTTTCAGAATTTTATCAGTAGTTAATTTGCTCTTTCTTCTGTCTTTTTATCTTTGTTATATCGTTCATAAAAACGTTATGTATTATATAAATTTTGTTGCATATGGTGCACTGTTATGCTATTTATACTGTATAATGATAGTACAAAAAAAAGGAAAATTATTAAGATATAAATAAGTACAATTAGTCAATTATTTTTTTTTTTAATTCTGTTTTGTTCATTGATATTAATTATCATTTATAAGAATATGCTTTTTATTAAATAGCTATATTTATATATACAGATATTTTAAATGTTAAAAAAATATTGAAGGATTATAGTCGTTCAACTGAGGTTAAAGAAGAAGCAAAAGTAAGATATTTTTGATCTATTGAATATTTTCTTCAAATATGATTGTATTTTATATTGATAAATAATGAAACTTATTTTAACATGTTTTTATTACGTAGTTGAAGTGGAGTGTTAGCGAAGCTTCTTCTATGAGGCTTATAGAATTGCATTCGTTCTCAAAATCTGTTCAATAGATTTTGATTAAACTTTGCCATTTTCCATTAATTGTGATGCAGAATCAAAACATGCAATAAAAAATGGGGGCCATGACTTTGTTTTTGAGATATAAGGTCATTTCACAAGTGCGTGCGACAAAGCAATATTTCACAAATCGTGTAACTTTGTTGTGCGATGTTTCATGGCGACTAGCACATCTTGTATGGGTTTATAGAATCGAGTTCGTTCTCAAAATCCAATGGATCAATTTTGATAAAACTTTGCCATTTTCCATTAATTGAGATGTCAATTCCAGAATTGTAATGTGGGTCCATTTAAATGTAAAAACTCCAACAATGAATAGCTTAACTTTCCCTCCAACATTTAAAATTCTGGTGGTGCTATCTGATGATATTTCATTGAAAAAACTGTTTGCATTTTTTATTATTATAAAATGGCAAAAAGCTTAATATTGAGAGTAGGGATGGGTTATGTAAAAAAAAATTGTAAATGCTAATAATGAGTAAAATTATCATTAAGTCCAACCCTACTCAAGATATGATATACGACTCCCTTTATTTCCTCACCCCTTTGACCTTAAATCATCAAAATTTAATAGCATGAATCTTTCTAACACACAAACCTTCCTGCAAAGTTTCAAAAATTTTTAACGGAAAGCACAGGAGTTATTAAGCTTCAAACAGGGTAAACAAAATTGTGCTTCCACATACAAACATCCATACATAGAGAAATTACTCTGAAATGCTTTTGCATTTCTCAACATTTCAAGTTCACCTAAGTCCAGAAATGTAAAAATCTTGGAGAGGTCATTTTTTGACCGATTTTCATACTTTTCCTTTGTTATATATAACAGAGACAGGAAAGTAAAAATAGGGGTACATGACTTCGTTTTCAATATACAAAGGTATTAGTGACAATGTCCATGCTCTCTGATATGATGAGCACACCTGATGGAATTTATGCCTAGGGGTTGAAAGTAAAAACAGGATTACCTGTGCCTAACAGAAAACAGGCACAAAAAACAAACAAAACACAAGAACAAAGCAATTGCCATTGACTGCTTTGTTCTTGGATTGTCTCTCTATACCTGGCCAGCACAAGGATAGTGTCTCCTATGGCCTGCATGTACGAGAATAGTCTCTTTTGTGGAGGCAAGAGCAAAGTTCACTGTCTGTGTCTGTTGGGTACCGTACAAGAATCACCTGTTCTGTTTGTAACAGGTGTAGGGATTGCTTTTTTCCTTCCAGCTCCGCTTCAATTTTATTGTGATACTACAAACTTGCACGATGTCCTAGTAATAGATTAAAAACAAACAAAAAGTTAATAGTTAATGACTGTATTAGCCTCTGCTAAATAAGCTTAAATATTTTTTCCTATTATTGAATGCAGAAAAGGACTTTTTCAAATTCAATAATTCCTAGAGAAATATTCTGAATTTACTTATCTAATTACTGTAGACTAATCAATGATCATTTTGATGACTTTCATCAAATATTCAGTAATAAATTCATCGTGAACTATTTAATTATTGAAGATAAGAGAGCGGAAATCAATTTAGTTAAAGAGTAAGGCAAAAAAATTGAAATTAAATGGAAATAATGAACCAGTATAATAGCAAAAATTGCTATTTGTTCATATAGAACTTTGCAGGTTTTTTTAGAAAGTAGCATTAGCTAAGCATGTGTGTGAATACTCAAATAAGTAAATTTCTGTTAATGTAATTTAATATATAATTCATAATTTTTCTTACCAGTGACTGATACACACATAGATACAGAACTTATATATTTCAGTATTTGAACACATGTTGAATTATATATAATTCAACATAAGTGCAACAAACTAGGATTAATTGTAAAAGAATTAACCATTATAGCAACTGGACTTACATTACAGTAATTATAAATCTATGACATCACACAATATAATTAAGCATTGTTATTATTTTTTTTTTTAAACAAATACAATTGCAAAATATATATTGAAATTTAGATTTCAGATATTTTGCATTAAATTCTTGAAGTATATATGTATTTTATGATATGAATAACAATTTATTTTATTTCAGAAAAGAGAAGCCATATTAAGAGGATCTGGGAGAGTAGTCATGACTGCAGTAATGATGTATGTAATTCTTAATGAAATTTATTTAATAAATATTAATCTGAATTTTAAAAATATGAAATATATAAATATATTGAAGCTACAAAATGCCTTCATTTCCCATTGTTCACAACATCATAAGTGAAAATTGTTTTTGGACTGTCACTGATGTTGTGTACAATGGGAAATAGACATTTTGTCACTTCAACATATTTATATATTTCATATTTTAATGTATATACTGTTTGCCAAACTTTTAATTTTAATTAATCTTGACATTTATAACGTTAATAAATTTGAATTTACTGTAATTGTTTCTTTATGAATCATTTTAAAATTTTTTATATAATAATTTCAAGTTAGTTATATATATATATTTTTTTAAATTGTAGTTTGCTAGAAATTTTTTGAGAAAATGTTTTGATAGTAGGAACATTCCAGTATGAATCAGTCTCGGCCATAACTGATGCACCAGTGAATGGTTTAATAAGCTTTTACTGGAACGTTTGGCAATCTAATAAAATGGCTGGAGCAAAAAGTACTATATTGGATTGAAGACTTTTATTTTCTCAAAATAACTTTGGGTTATAAAGATAATAGTAACAGTGGAGCAAATAACGTCATGCAGGCAGCCATATTGCTTCATCAGAGCTCACCATATCTACTGACAAGCTTATCGAAGAATATTGGAACACATTTTAGTTCATCACAGTTTACTGATATGGTTCCAGTATGCATCTGTTCTATGCATACTGAAATGTATCCAATTACATATTTGACATTCATGAAATAAATAGATGAATTTTTCTTTTTTATGAATTATTCTTAGAATACTGGGATCAGTCGGTATAAGAATTAATCATTATACAGGCCAGATGCATGTAGTACTTATTCTGATAATGATTTGTTTTTGTTAGTTGTTATCAATAACATACTTTCTTTTTATAAAAGCTGTTCGATTTGTGTAGTTCCTCCCAAGATTTAGAAATAAAAGACCAGAATAAGTATGCAAAATGGTACTTAAATGACACATTAATACATCATTTAAGTAATGCAAAAAATATTAAGAAAAATTTAATAGCAAATAGTAGACTTAGAGAACATGATTCTTTTATTTCATTAATGTTATTATGTGTTATAATAATTTCATGGCTATTAAAATTTATCTATCACAGTTAAATTTCAATTTAACAGACAAAATTTCCAGTCCACATTTTTATATATGTAAAAATTAACACCCTGTTAATTTTAAAATGCTTTCTTATATGTAATTAACTTAACAGGTTGTTTCATTGTTTCAAATCAACACCAGCATTTGGAAAATCTATTTTGTTATGTAACAGACTGTCATCTTTAATGGACACCCCTCCCCGAAATTAGTTTGTTAAATCAAAGTTTTACTGTATTATAACATTATAATTTGCACATTTTAAAGATTTTTTTTAATAGTAATGTAATATTTGGATAAAAAGAATGAATTCAAATGAGGTGTTACAATTAAATTTAATCAGTGAAAAAAGTAAATAATTTTCATGTTTTGAAATTTACTTAAAAATTAATAATGGAATAATTAAGGTATAACAATACAACTGGCATACTATTTATTGGATCTAAATAAAACAAGAACATACTAGACAACATTTTTTACATTGCCTGTTATGTTCTTATTTTATTTAAATATAAAAAATCTTGTTTGATTTGAGTCTAACCGAACCAGCCTGAAGAAAAGAGTTGTAAACTATCAAAATTTGTTGCAATTTTGAATAAAACATTGGTTTTAATGGTGTAATGGTGTAAAACAGAATGTTACACTAAATCATCTGATCTCCACAACCTGTTTAACTAATAATTTTGTATAAGAAATGTATCTTGATTTTTCTTTTGTCACAAGAGCATTTTTATTGATTCTTTTATCTTAGATGTAGATATTTATATCTCAGGATTAATTATTACAATAATTACTGCATTTCCCCAAAAATAAACCCTAGCATGAGTTTTCGGGATGTTTGTAATTTAAGCCCTACCCTCAAAATAAGACCCAGCAAGATTGTCAGCCAGATGGTCGTATTTAATATATCCGTTGCAACCCACAATGGACATATTGAATTATAATATATAATTAAATATAAAGAAAGTATTTGTAAATACTCAAGCTGGCACTTTTGGACAAGACATCCCCTGAAAATAAGACCTAATGTATCTTTGAGGCAAAAATTAATATACAATCTGATCTTATTTTTGGGGAAACACAGTTCTTCATTTAAATATTGATTTGTATTGACATTCAGAATTAAGTGGTCATGAAGATATAAATATAAACATGCTTTTTTAACTGAGTTAAAAAGAATCTTTGTTCAACTTTCAAAACATTATTAATTAAGAAGATAATTCAGTATTTTTAAACTCTATTTCAAACTAAACATAGTAAGAAAATCTTTATTTTCTTTCATTTTCTCTTATTAGTAACCAAAAATATATCTTTACTTAGAAATATTGATCACTCCAAGTGTAAATATAGACAACAATTTTATAAATTGTATATTTTGTTAATTAATTAATCAAAATAATGTATGCCCCAAGTATATCATTAACTATTATCAGTTATTCATAATATTACATGATCTTTTTTTAATTGAATTGAAGATGCTTCTGAAAAAAAAAAAAACTCTCTTTGAAACAGCTTTGACATATCCATGCACTTCCCTGAATATTTTGATTATTACTAAAGTACTGATTTTACATAAATATAAAATTAGAGAAATATTAAACAGTAAAACATTCTCTTTTACTTTTAAATATTTGTACATTATAAAAAAAATACTTAATAAAGTTTTAAAAAATGTATCTTGATTTTATATTATTTTTAGTTAATTTAAAAATTTTATAAATATTTGCAGAAATGGAGCTAATTTTGCATTTAAACTCATTACGTGGTTATATACAGGATCGCATAGCATGTTTGCTGAAGCAATTCATTCTTTAGCTGATACCTGCAATCAGGTAAATATTTAATCTTTACTTTTCTTGCTATTTGTAAAGAGCGTAAACATTTTCATTCAGTTACAGGTTTTAGAAATGATAAAAAAAAATCATTGTAATCATTTTAAGTGTCTTTATTAAGTTATTATTTTTTCCTTCAAACAGTATAAATATATAATAGAATGATAAATAAATCATTCTATTTTAAAAAGTTAAATTCCATAGAAAATTGATTTATGCTTTTTTTTAAAAAAAAAAATTCTTTTTTTCAGATAATTTTAGCTTTTGGAATTCGCAAATCAATTCAGAGACCCGACGTGGACCATCCGTATGTTAATTTTGAATTTTAAAATATTTTTCATAAATTTAGTTAAACGTACTAAAGAAATTTTCCTGATACATGTAGATATGGCTATCATAACATGAGATATGTTGCTTCCTTAATCAGTGGTGTTGGTATATTTTGCTTTGGAACAGGTATCTCTATCTACCATGGTATAATGGGTATTTTTTTCCCCGAAGTTATCGAATCTCTTTATTGGGTAAGTGTTAGAAACTAATAAATTAATTTCAATAAAGAAAGATTTCTTTGAAAATATTCTAGTTAATTCATACTTTAAAAGTAATATAGACAGTATTATAGTATTTTTATTCAGTATATTCCTTGTAACTTACTGAAATGATTAATTATATTAACAATCTAATAAGTTTTACAGCATTAATTTTAAAATAATTTGTTTTGTAGAGAATATGTGATATTTCATTTTTAAATACGAACACAAATTAAATGAATATTTAAATGCATGATTAATATTCTAACTTTTTAATGTTTCTCCTAAATTTCTACTAATTATTATTATTATTTTTATTTCTACATTAGAAAGATAAATTTAACCTATTGAATCAGAATTTCTCTAATTTTTACCTAGGTCATTTTGATTGACCATTAAGAACTTTTCCTTAGCAAGTTAAGTCTCCAGCTTTTGAATATTTTTTTTGTTGTTAGAAAAAATAAATCTAAATTACAAGATGGTGGCTTAGCCCTTATTCCAAATTACATAACATATACGTACATAATTAGCCGGGTAACAGCCCAATAATGAAACAGGCATTATCATTTGATTATTTTAAAAAAGCGCACTATTAATTTCATGTGCATTTTATTTTCGCATAAATAGATAACTATGGAAGAAATATATTCACATTTTTTATTTAGACTATTAACTCTAGATTAGCTTAGAAAAAAATTCCATTTATATTTAAATAGAATGTCCTCAAAGTTTGAAACTTTATCTTTAGATGTATTCAATATATTTCAATACTTCTTTTATATTAGAATGTTATCCTCTTTAACTGTCAATTTTTATGCAGTTATACAGTAATGTATATTTCTGTGTAGCTACATGCAGCATGAAATATTACGCACATATAGTTATTAATTTTTTCATATTGATAAATATTAACATAAATAATTTACTAAAATTTCAATTCTTATTTTCTCTAATTGTTTTTTAGCCCATTTGGAGATTATGCTCTTATATATGTGAAATGCATTATTTGTCTTATCAATATTACTGATTTCGTGTAACTGAATAATGTATTTGATGTAACCGAACAATAATTTTATTTGAAGAATAGTTGTTATAGATTATGATAGAGTTGATTTATAAATAAAATAAAATTAATAATATATTATCTAAATGAAATATTAATAATGCATTTCCGCATTGTATATTTTGTTTATAATACAGTTTCAAATTGTATGTATATAATTACAAAATAACAAAGTATGTTTTAAAATTATGGATAATATTTGATCTAGACAAATACATAAAGCCTGTCTTTAATGAGATATTGCTCTTTAAAAGCTAAATTTTATTTTAAAAATATGTTAAAGATCTAGAAAATAAAAAAAATTACAATTTAATACAAAAATGCAGCTTCCAGTTTATGTATAATTAAACTACAATATTAAAATTGTATCCAATATCTTGTTATTTGTTTAGATACCAGTTTTTGTTCCAATTGTCTGGCAGATTTTGAGCTATCTTTTAATTGTTACTATTTAATGATGTATAAATATCATATTATTAGATTAAGCATATTACACAAGATTGTTATTAATATTTTCAGTTATATAATATTTATGCTTAAGAAATATCAAAATATTTTTAATTTCTTCAAATAATGGCTTAAGGTAATGAAATTTTATTAACAAACTGAAGGATGATTTAATTGAAACATACTTTTGTTAAATTATTGTTTTATTTTCCATTTAATGTTTATAAATAGCATTAAACTTTAATCTAGAAGTGTTTTTAAGCATTTAATTGAAATAACGTAAAACATGTCAATGTGTTAATAATGAAATTGTTTTCATTGAAATATAATTACATACTTATTACAGGCCTTTTTTATTCTTGGTGGTTCTTTAATTTCTGAAGGAGGTGAGTTACAACAATTTTCTATAATTATTTAGGTCTTTATAAATAAATAAATTTATCAAATTGTAAATCACAAATTATAAGAATTCTCTTTCAACTTGTAATTGTTTTTGAGTAATTTATCTGATGAAAAAGCCCAATTTTAAAATTAATATCCAACATAGGAAGAAAATAAGACAAAATATCCAGAAAAGATCAATTTTAATCGCTCTAAGAAGTCTCATATGTTTGGTGGTAGCTATAAGTAGGTACTGTACATTCAAATACTTCTGCTCTCCTGATAATGGTCCTGTATATGTGCAACAAGGGGCTAGCCTGCCTGCACTTAGGTTGGAGCACTAATGTGCACTAAGACAGCATGTTGGTAACATAATATTGTTGTGTGTTTAGATTGACTCAATTTTAAGAGAACCAAGTTCATCCTGATAAGCACTCATTTTGATTTCAGTGCGGTACACTAGTTGCAATCAGGTTGGATACGCTAGTGCTCCAACCTGAATGTAACTAATATTAGACTAAACAACAACAAGTAAAATGGCAAAGCTGTATTTGAGACAAGACTATGTCTCAGAGACTCACTACTAAGTGGGATCACTTCAATGCTCATGGCGGGTCTCGTTCTCATTCTCCAATCATCATTGGTATCGCTGGTTTTGAGTGCGATCATTCAAACTTTGCCAGCCACAGCCACGACCAGGAGGTCATCCATGATGCATTTTCAGTGAAATTAACCTATCGAATGTTGAAATTTCTCTCTGTTGCATGACACCCCAGGTTGAATTTTTGTCAATGCAAAAATTTCCCATTTTTGAAAAAAAAAAATGGTGGCTATTGTATCGTTTGCAATTATTTTTTTATTTTGCACAAATGAAACATATATATTAATAAATGTAAAAAGAAAAAATAATTATATTTTGGAAGTTAGTTTTAATATAAAATTATAATGGCGCACCATCTAGTTTCAAAAAGTTCGGATGACGAAACGAGGTATCTCTGGTCAATCAGTCAAGGTTAGCACGTGACGACCAGAAATATGTGGGGAATAACACAGGATAGGTAAATTGGTTTTTTCAAAGATTCGTTTGTCAAAATTCGATTTAGCAACATTTGCTTTACAAACTTCCCAATGCACGTGCTTGTCAAATTTCAATTTCACAATGTTCATATTTCCAACTTACCAACGAGCAACGCATGCGCAAATCTCGCACTACTGCCTGTTTGTAGAGAGTCGTGCCATTTTGTATTTTATTTTGTCTCAGTTCTTGGTCCCCTGACTACCTACAAGTCTGGTTTTTTTCATGCATGCATGATTTGGCCACTTAATACTCTGTACCAAATTTCAACTCCTGACATGTACCCCTTCATACCTCTAAGCTGGTAAGACATCAGGCAGTACGATTTTATAAACAAGACATAGTCTTGTCAAAAACAGAGGTAATAAATTCTACAAAGATTAATAATGTAATGTTACTATGTAATATTTTTCCTCCGAGACTAATGCAAATTAAAACACCATGATCAATGATTGAATTACGGTAATCCTTTCTTGAAAATTCTTACTTATACTCAGTTTTTTAAATATAGTGAATAATTCTGATGAAATAAATAGTTACTCTCATCATTCTATGTTAACAAACAAAAATTCAGTTTTATAAATATGCAAATAATAAAAATAATGCAATACAAATAGGCCAAAAATATCTGTATATAAACAATTTATTTTTAGTTTGTTTATTCTGCATTCTATGGACTTTGTTCCAAGTTATTTTAAAATATTTTGAATAATGACAGGAAGGGATGATAGATTAGTTGCTTTTTTATCTACTTTCAATTATGTTTTTGGCTAACTTGATTAGCCATCTTTAGGTTCTAAATTCTAATCAAGACAAGATCTAGATGGATAAATTAGTTAAAGTGTTAGCCTACTGCTGTAAAACCCAGAATCAAATCTGTGCAGTCAAAGAATTCCCATAATTTTTTCACAGGATCAGATATTTCTGGCTCCATCCCTTATTGTCCAGTCGCTCCCATTGATGACTCCCATTCTCCAATCATCATTGGTATCAATAATATTATAAAGCACTCAGCAAATCATTATAGATATACGTACTTAACACCTTACTCTTGCCGAGAAAAAATATATTTATTTGCAACAAACAAACAAACGTTTTCAGCCTGATTCACAGGCCATCTTCAGGCTTGGAATACATTTGAAATTAAAATTCCATCCATGGAATACAAAAATTCAAATTCAAAATTAAATAAGGTACAATCAAAATAAAATATTGAATAACTAACATAAAGCAAAAAATAACAAAAAATATATAAAAATGTAACAAAAGAATACGTAAGCATTAATAAATGCAAATTTCTAAGATATACAATAAAACCACTATATTGATTGGTTAGAGCCCTTATTAAACTTCTTAACCATAAACTTCCATGCAGAGGGAAGACTATCTGCGTCCCTCGCATTAAGACAGCCTTCTTGTAATCTACTTCTAAAAATCTGCAACTTTTCCGCTGTCAAGGCTAATGATGGAGACGATAAAGGATTTATGATGGCCGCCTCATTCCATTTGACCGTAGCTCCTGGCGCTTGCGCCATTTGGGACAAAACTGTTGCATTAGACCCCTTTCTGATATTATAACTATGCTCCTTGATTCTAATTCCTAAACTTCTAGTGGTTACTCCGATGTAATCTTTTTTAACGCCCAATTGCATGTTTTCATACGGAATTTTATAAACTCCTGCTTTCTCTTCTGCCTTTATAACATCTTTATCATTCCTGAGGATTTTGTATAAATTAGGGGCCCTTTTTATAAGCATCCTCGAACGCGGTTCACTGAAATTCAGGTTTTGTATGGCTTGCCTGAAGAAGTCTATTCGGATTGCGAAGAACAAACAATTCGGATTATTGAATGATCTCGTTAGCCTAGAAAACGCTATATACAATGAAGATCCAGAGAAACTAGTTGATGTGAATAAAAGAGTGGTTGATCTAGCTGAAGCAGTCCAGAAGAATTCTACTAGTAATTATGTGAAGAAATTAAAATGGATTATACATAAACAAAAGGTTAGAAATACAAAGAAAAATCTTATTGCTTTCCGCGCGTGGGACCAAATTGAGGTACCAGGAAGAATTAAGAAGCTTCTAATAAAAGGCCCAAATTTTGTGCCTGTGGAGGCTATGGATTGGGAAACCTCAGTACAGGAAATTGAAAGAGGCATTGTTGGGCTAGACGATTTAGAAAAAGAGTACTTCAGATGGAAAGCAGTCCTCAACAACAGGCAGAGGGGCCGTAAGCAGGATTTTAGGAGTAGTGACATCCGGCTCACGAAGAATTGGTTAAAACATAATGATTTGGTCTTGACTAGGGCTGACAAAAGTAAACAACTAGTCATCATGAAAAGGCGTACATATAACGAAGCACTAATGGATTACATCGAAAAGACGGAGTGTGAAAAGATCAACAGCAATCTTATTGGAAGCTTGGATAGAAGGGTCAGGAAACTGGAGGTCTCTAAGCTTTCCAAAGTTTTGCCTTTTCTCAAGAAATGCAGGAACCCTAGGCCAGGAACACCTAGATTATTTGCTTTCGCGAAGGTGCATAAAACCGGTAAAGAAATAAGACCTGTTGTAGAGAAGTGCAGGGGTCCCACATTTGTCTTAGAAAAGAAATTGCATGAATACTTATCCTTGCAACTAGACACGGATACTCTTGTTGCCCGTGATCCTATGAAGGTGGTTAAGGATCTGCAAAGTATAGCATTAATGGAGGATGAAGTTGCAACGGTTTTCGACTATGAGAGCATGTATCCGTCAGTAAGGATAGAATCGTGCGAGGAGGCACTATTGGATTTCTTATACAGCAATAACTCGGAATTGCTTAGTTATACAGAAGAAGTAGAGAGTTTAACTAGTTTGGTCTGCCGGGAGTCTTGTTTCGTGTTTAATGGACAGGTCTACAGACAGAGAAGAGGGGTCCCTATGGGAAGTCCACTCTCAGGGATCCTATGCGAATTGGTAGTTAGGAGGCTGGAAAGAAGAATTTTTCATGGTTTTAAGGATGATATCGTGTATTTCAGCAGATACGTTGATGACCTACTTATATTATGGAGAAGTAACAGCAGAATTAAGGATTTTTTAGATAAGATCAATGATAACAATGATGGCCTTACTTTAAGATTGGAGCAGAAAAGTTCCTTGAATCTGCATTTTCTCGACATCGATATCACATTCAAAAAAGGCCACTTGTCCACTAGTGTTTTTATTAAACCATCCCACAGCCCATTGTATATTCCCTCCCAATCCAAGGATCCGTATAAATATAAAATTGCAGCTTTCAGAGCTTTAATAAGAAGAGCCTTTTTGTATTGCGAAAGAGTACAAGACAGGACGAAAGAAATAAATAGAATAATAAATGTAGCCAGGACCCTAGGTTACCAAAAAAGTACAATTCTAGGAATAATTAAGAAATATGAACACAACATCAAGAAAGGATGTTTTAAGAATGCTCCCAATAAGTTTGTAAAGTTTACATATAATGAAAGTATGAATACAGTCATGAAAGAAATAGCACACAGAAAAAGTTCGAGGATGCTTATAAAAAGGGCCCCTAATTTATACAAAATCCTCAGGAATGATAAAGATGTTATAAAGGCAGAAGAGAAAGCAGGAGTTTATAAAATTCCGTATGAAAACATGCAATTGGGCGTTAAAAAAGATTACATCGGAGTAACCACTAGAAGTTTAGGAATTAGAATCAAGGAGCATAGTTATAATATCAGAAAGGGGTCTAATGCAACAGTTTTGTCCCAAATGGCGCAAGCGCCAGGAGCTACGGTCAAATGGAATGAGGCGGCCATCATAAATCCTTTATCGTCTCCATCATTAGCCTTGACAGCGGAAAAGTTGCAGATTTTTAGAAGTAGATTACAAGAAGGCTGTCTTAATGCGAGGGACGCAGATAGTCTTCCCTCTGCATGGAAGTTTATGGTTAAGAAGTTTAATAAGGGCTCTAACCAATCAATATAGTGGTTTTATTGTATATCTTAGAAATTTGCATTTATTAATGCTTACGTATTCTTTTGTTACATTTTTATATATTTTTTGTTATTTTTTGCTTTATGTTAGTTATTCAATATTTTATTTTGATTGTACCTTATTTAATTTTGAATTTGAATTTTTGTATTCCATGGATGGAATTTTAATTTCAAATGTATTCCAAGCCTGAAGATGGCCTGTGAATCAGGCTGAAAACGTTTGTTTGTTTGTTGCAAATAAATATATTTTTTCTCGGCAAGAGTAAGGTGTTAAGTACGTATATCCATCATTGGTATCGCTGCTTCATACCCATTGTGACCAAACCCACAATGGGTATGATTAAAAAGGCCCTCGTAGTGTCCATAAAGCAGAAAGAAGGAAAAAAAAATTAAACAAAATTCAAAATTTGTAAAATATTAGTTGTATATCTAAAATTGTTTGAATTGTATTATCATCACAGATGCTTGAATATATTTGAGAAATTATCATTGTTATTATTTTTGTATTTATATTTTTAATGTTAAATGTTAAATAATCTTATAATCTTTATCAGTTAATTGTACAAGTCTCTGTATATTTGATATGCTTTCAGTATCTGAATGATTTACACATATACTCAAAGATGGCTGATCAATGTACCCCAAAAACATTGTTTGTATTTTTAAAATACTTGGACGTAATAGGTTTATTTTTAAAGTTTAACTACATCAGTTAAACTATACAAAAACTTGTGTCACAGCATTTTAATGCCACCAAGCTTGTGATAAAGAAAAGACATTTATCTTGATTTCACAAAATAATAATCGTTTTCTAATGACTTTTTTCAGCAAATTTCACAGATATCCACAGATTTGTGCATGGTGGCTGTGTAAAACTTCAAATACTCATAACTTCTGATAAGTACATCTTTCGAAAAAGTACTTTAGATAAAATTTTGTTTATTTTTGATGTAGAATCAGAACGTGAAATAAAAAAAATGGACGTTCTCTTTGAAGAAAATCAAAGTTGACTCCATTTTTATTGATTGTAACACCATCTATGATGAAACAATAGTCCCATCTTCTAGCCTCACAAGTCTAACATTCTTGGTTCAATGATTTTTTGAGTTATTCCACTGGATCAATTTAAAATGATCCACCCTGTATGTGTGTGTGTGTGTGTATGTATATATATATATATAAAGCAGTAATATTAATTAGTAACATTTATAGGAATCTACACTGTGCTAGTCTGGTGCAATGTTTTTGTCTACCCCTCTTGTGTATTAGCATGAAATAAATCATACCGATTTTTCATTCTTATAATTTTTAATATTTTTGATATTATTGTATCTTATTCAACCTTATTCATCTTATTTTTAAGTAAAACCAGCAACAGGTGCTTAAAATGTTTCGTTATATTGTTGTGGGTACAAAAACTTATAATTTTTAAAATTTTATAACTTAATTATAGAAACAGAGTAATGATTTAAATAGAGAATTTTACTCAAGAAAAAACATCAATTCATAATTAAATTATATAATCTGCCAACCAGAAATACCCATTTCTAGTTATTAAAGTACATAAATAACTATGTAAAAATTCTTTGATGCTTAATTTAAAAAAGGAATTGATGGTAATGACTAAACTTCATAAAGAAATTAAAATACAAATTGGTTTTAAAATTATGGTGTTAAATTTATTTTATAATTCATTCTAAGATATTTATTATACTGTTTTTTTTTTTTTTTTTTACTAATCTTTGTGCTTGTTTAAATAGATTTGAACATAACCTTGGTAACATCATAACTTTAAAAGTAAGACCAATGTAGCGATTTTTAGTTCTAAATATAGGAAGATGAAGGGAAAAATAAAATTGCTTAATTCTGGAAACCAAATTAAATGTTATTCAGAAACCTTATAAAAAGAAAAAAACACCATCAGCTGTAAAAATTATCAAGGGTGTGAGAACAAATGCCTTATTCACAGTTAGAAGACACTTGCTACATTAAAGCAAATTCTTTCTGTATGCAACAGTTTGCCACTTCGGTAATATGACGTTAAAAAGAAGTATCAGAAATTTAATTTAGGAAATTACTGTAAAATAAATTGATGACAAGTTAAGTTCATCCATTAGTTATGTCACTTTTGACCCTCTTCCTCCCCTCTGCTATACTTTTGGAAAACTCTCTCCCTATTATGTGAATAATAGTTTATTAACCCCCCTCTTACATTGCAAAAATGACTTATAAAATATTTTTAACTGATAGTTTATTCATATATGTAGTAAGTAGGCTTATAACAAATTCATATGCCAATAATACTACTTGAAAAAGCTCACGTAGATAATGTCTCAGCCCTCCTTCCCCATTGTGTACAGTGATGCATTTTTGCAGTCCCTTTAAGCTGTACGTGTAATTAACAGACAGCCCCATAGACTATAAAATTATTTGATTTAAAAATTATTATAAAAATGTTGGTTTGGAAATAATCAAGTCATATTTTATGTGGAATTAATATTTAATCTCTTTAAAGGTACACTTTTGATTGCATTCAA